>NC_044039.1:193872933-194179886 GCF_901765095.1 Microcaecilia unicolor | reverse complement strand
TGAGGGTAATTTTGAGCATTCCCTTGGCGTTTGTCAGCCTGCAGGTACTCTGAGCCTGCGGGCAGATATTTTAAACAGAAACTCCCCACAGTAGGGTGTACAGCATGGCTAGTTTTCCTCACAGAAGGTAAATAGCAGTTTTCATAAGGTCTTTCTTCTCAAATACATACAGGTGAATTAAGATTTGAGCTTTGGACAAGTAGAAGACTTGGAAGACTAGTCAAACGGATATTTTTCTATTGGGAGTGTAATTTACTGCATTGGTTTACTGTAACAATGGCTGTGAAATTGCAAGATTAAAAAGACGACTTCAAAGCCAGTTTGCCCGTCGCAAGGCATGTTTTGCAGTGCTGGTTAAACAAATCGTAGTGGAGACAGAACAGTATGTTCAAGAACAATACAAATAAACAAAAATATAATTATAATCTTACAAAAACCAGACTGCTGGTAGGCGAAAGTTTTCTTAATAACCCAATCCTCACATCATACTTAAAATCTGTAGCTGGAATATAGCTAGAAGACAAAAAGTAAATGAGCAGAACTGGGAAGAGGATAAGAAATTGATTTCTGTTGCTAAAGAAATGCTGTGGTGAAACTCATGTTCAGGAGAAAGCACGTTCTCCAAGAATAAGCAAACAGAAAAATTGGAACAATCACAGACATGAACTATGGTACTGGTTTTGTGTGCATAGAAGCTTTCTATAGTAGTTTCCTATAGTAGCCTGTGTAACTGGGATTAGTTGGTCAAAAGCTTTCTGAACATCCAGATTATCCACGTTTATTCGTGCCTTCCAAAGCAAACCCAAAAAACCAATGTAGCAGATGGGCGAGGCAAGACGTCCTTTGGCTAAATCCAAGTTGACTCTATCCCGTGAAACCACGTTTGTCTACGATGTTCACTCATTTTGAGGCTGATTTTCAAAACTTGCGCCAGCAGTAAAAAGCAGTTAGCGCTGGATGCGCACGCATGTTAATGTGCACCAAATGTACAGAGGGCTCGAACATGGACGTTAACATCAGCACCAAAGATGGCCACAAATTGTATTGAAATGGATGTAAATGAGGTAAGTATTCCTTCAGAATGCATAAATGGTAGCCCTGAAATGGCCAGAATGATACGCTGAAAAATTAACGTTAGGTAACAGACAGCATTAAGGGCTTTGAAGAGTGGATTTCTCATCAGTGTTTTAGATTGAAATGAACATATGTGTGAATCCAAGCAAAACCAAAGGTGAAGGCACACATCCATGCCCGTTTATCAATGCTTAAATATGAGCCTTTCAAAAATTTAAAGTGCAAACAATTTTTGAAAGGCTCATGTTTAACGGCACAGAAGAACAGTACCGATGTGTACCGTAAAAATGTGCATTTGCCAGGCACATTCCTCCCCTTGCTTTCAGTTTCATAGTGTGATTTAACCGCAAATAAAATTTAAATATAATTGGTTGTGAGCATCCCTTAACTATTCTTTTGTGTTGTCATTGCCTTCTACGCTGTTGCATTGTGGGCTTTAGTGCTTGTTTTTCAACATCGTCCCCTTTGTTCTTTATAATAGTCTCTACCATTTTCATTGGCAACAATGTCAGACACACTGGGGTAACCTGCACAGAGTGGCAGTTATAACCCTAAAAAGGAAAGGGAGTAACATGCATGGAGTGGCAAATACAACCCTAAACAAAGCTGGGAGGGGGAGTAACCTACAAGGAGCAGCAGCTGCAACGTTAAACAAAGACCTGGGGGGAGGGGTGCTAACGTGCATGGGGCAGCAGTTGCAACACTAAACAAAGACATGGGGTGGGGGACCCTGTATAGAACAGCAGTTGCAACAGACATGAGGGTAACCTGCATTGAACGGCAATTACAACCCTAACCACCTTACTGGATAAACTAGATAGACTATGCTAGTCTTTGTTTGCCATCATTTACTATGTTGAAATGTTTTTCTTCCCTTTATTTCTCCTCTGGCACTCTTTCCCCATACACTTTCCCCTCCTCCCAGCTTCTTATCACCTTGGCTCCACCACTGCTTTATAGCTTGGTTCAGGCATGGTTGGGTTTGACTGGGCCTTTCTTACTTAGTGGTGATTGTACTACTACTTTTTGGTTGGTATGACCTGGCTTCCATGTCACTTGTGGTCCCTCCTGATCACTCCCTCCTTGAATCTTGTACAGGCACTGGGGTCTGACCTTCCCACCACCCACAGATCCTCCTGATCATCCCCTTATTGGCTTTTATTCAGGTAATAAGATCTGGTCTCTCTATCACTCACAGCTCTTCTGGATCAATCCCTCAGCAGCTTTTCTCTTGTTTGGGTGGTGGGGCCTGATCTTCCCATCAACCAAGGGTCTTCCTGATCACACCCTAGCCAGTTCTTGATCAGGTGGTGAGATCTGGCCTATCACTCACAGCTCTTCTGGATCTCTCCCTCAGCAGCTTGTCTCTTGTTCAGGTGGTAGGGTCTGATCTTCCCATCATCCATGGGTCTTCCTGATCACTCCCTAGCCATTTCTTGTTCAGTTGGTGAGATCTGGTCTCCTCATCATCCACGGCTTCTCCCAATTAGTTTCGTTGTTCAAGCGGCAGGGCCTGAGTAGGATATGTGAAGTTAGTGCATGATGTATCAGCAATGTTATTACTGAACTAAACACTGCGACCCTGATACTTCAGATCAAATCCACTAGAAGGAGAAAGCCTGTACTGGAAAGTATATCGTAAGACTGGAGGAATAAGCACAATTTGTTTTCCTCAAGTTTTCCTGGAGCCTTTATCTAGAAAGGTGTGATGTAAAATATTTGATTTCTACACTGCAAAGTTGACCCACTTGACTGGTACAGAAACACAAAACTTTATGCACAAAAACGACGCCTGTGGAGCTGGATTGTAGATACTTTTCTATGTAAATAAAAGTCAGATCAGTTGAAACCACAACTTGGAAGCTGTCTGCAATTATTTCTGGTGTTGGCTCCAGCCATCAGTCCTCTCAAGAGGAAGATTTGGCCACCATTTTATTTGATTATTTTCAACCCTTAGTCCATTACATCACTTCATTATCACTTTAAAAAGCCTTTAGACCATCAGGAATTAACCTCCTGAACAAATGACTATAAGCATAAAATATTCAAAGGTTTTTAGGTAAGCAAACATTTTTTTTAATATGTTTAAAAATGTGTTTTCAAAGTGTCCTTCCCCTGCTCTTCACAGAGTGCATACTCTTCTTTGCATTCAATTTCTTGGGGGGGGGGGGGGGGGGGGATAAAAATACACGTGTCTATTCAGATCTGCATAAGGGGATAATCCTATGAAGAAGGTGTTAACATTTTCTTGGAAATTATGCATGTAAAAAAAGTTAGTGATTGGTCACTTTCCCATCATCTTTAGCTTAACACTGATGAAACAAAAGTTCTTTTGTTTAATTTAAACCTTATGGAAATCCCCAATTGTGTTCCAAGCGGTAAATGTATTGTAATGTTTTGCTTGTTCCGTCTTGAACCGAAAAGGATGCAAAAGCAGATTACATTCTTAAGGAAACTTCCTATTAGAAGACATTTACAACAAAATTGCCATTATAATACAATTTTCATTTAATCTCCAACAGCCGAGTAAATTTATAATTATTGATTTTAAAACAATTATGTTTTACGGTGCTTACGAAAAAAAAAAAAACAGATATGGCGTAATTTGACGAAGTTCAGTAGGAATATTGTTCCATATTTTAACACTTTGAAATACAAAAGAATGCTCCCAAATTGTCTTTCATAGAGGGGAAGTGCAGCATTAATCTTTTCCAAGTTCTCAAATGATTTCTATTAACTGTAAATAATAGAAGCCTACCCACAGATTCTGAATTTAAACCATAGAATAAACCATACAAGCAATTTCAAAGTAAATTTGAGATTCCAATTTAAACCAATGCAATCTATTTAGGAGTGGAGTAGCTTCATGAAATTTCCCTAGATTGAATATTAATCTAGCAGACGTATTTTGCAATAGCTGTAGTCTCTTCCTTAACTGTACAGCAATTTTATTTTATTTGTTACATTTGCATCCCACATTTTCCCACCTTTTGCAGGCTCAATGTGGCTTACATATAACTGTTAACAGTGTTAGCCGATTACGGTTTGAACAAATGCATAGTATGAATGAATACAAAGTAATATTGTGGTATAATGAGGTATATGCATGGTAGGGAACAGTTGGGGGGAACTTAGATAGGGAAAGGGGGAAGAAGAGTCAGGTAATATCCGTTCCAGTCTTTGGTTATGTTGTGTCGCAAGTGACCGGTATTTTTATGTTGGGTCAGTGGGGTATGCTCTTCTGAACAGGTCTGTCTTTAGTGCTTTCCAAAAATTTAGGTGGTCGAGCGTAGTTTTTACTGCTTTTGGCGATGCATTCCTTAGTTGTGCGCTTAGGTAGGAAAAGCTGGTTGCATAGGTGGATTTGTATTTGAGTCCTTTGCTGCTTGGGTAGTGGAGGCTTAGAGATGATTGTGCAGATTTTGTGGAGTATCTGGTTGGCAGGTCGATGTGGTCTGTCATGTATCCCAGTGCCTCGCCGTAAATAATTTTATGAACAGTCGTGCAGATTTTGAAAGTGATGTGTTCTTTGATTGGTAGCCAGTGCAATTTTTCTCTGAGTGGTTTGGCGCTGTCAAAACGTGTTTTTCCAAATATAAGCTTGGCTGCTGTATTTTGGGCGGTCTGAAGTTTCTTTATGATTTGATCCTTGCATCCCGCATAGATTTCATTACAGTAATCTGCGTGGCTTAATACCATGGACTGTACCAGGTTACCAAATATTTCCCTCGGGAAGAATGGTTTTACACGTTTGAGTTTCCACATTGAGAAAAACATTTTCTTTATGGTGGATTTCGCCTGAGTCTCTAGTGATAGGTTATGGTCGATTGTTACTCCGAGAATTTTCAGGCTGTCTGAGACAGGGAGTGTGTATCCTGGGGTGTTAATGTTTGTGGGTTTTTATGTATTGTACTAGTAAAAAAAGGCCCGTTTCTGTAGGCAAGGAAACGGGCCTTAGGCAGGCAATCCCCCCCCCCCCCCGTGCTACGGCCCCCTCGAACCCACACCCTCCCGCGAACCTGTCAATCCCCCCCACCCCGGAACGCCGAAAACTGCCGCCACCGTCGCCGCCGTTGTTGTGCTACCTTCCCTTCCCTTCCCGTAGGTTGTTCAATCATCTTCTTAGAAAGTTTAACTCCGTGCATCTGACGTCAGACGCACGTGCATCTGACGTCAGACGCACGGAGTTAAACTTTCTAAGAAGATGATTGAACAACCTACGTGAAGGGAAGGTAACACAACAACGGCGGCGGCAGTTTTCGGCGTTCCGGCGGGGGGGGGATCGACAGGTTCGCGGGAGGGGGTGGGTTTCGAGGGGGCCATAGCGCGGGGGGGGGTGACAGCTGATTCTGAGGCAGTAGGAGGAGTAGGGAAACACGCTGCGCGTGTTTCCCTACTCCTCCCCTTGCCTTGCAATCAGCTGTGTTGACGTCAGTAACGTCCTGCGTGTCTGCCTCGCAGACCACTTGCAGCCAGGGACCCACGGTCCCAAGCATGGAACATTGGAGGTGAGAATTATTATATAGGATTGGAATGAGATGATGAGACAGTGTGTTTTTTCTGTATTGAGTTTTAGTTGGAATGCATTTTCCCATGAGTTCATGATGTTTAAGCTTGAACAATTGAACAATATAATGAATTACAATAATCTAAGGCCCACTTTTATCAAGCCACGCTAGCAGTTTCCGCACAGCAATGCTGACTGAGCCCATTCAAAGTGAATGGGCTTTGTCGACATTACCGCAGTGGGAGCTGCTAGCACGGCATGATAAAAGAGGCCCTATATGATGAATTAAAACTGCCTGAGTGATTATTCTAAAACTCAAAGGACTCAAAGAGGAGCTAATTGCTCTCCGGCGACGCAGGTTGAAAAAAATTTTTCTTTTGCAATTCATTAATCTGGGGCTCAAATGTCAGTTTTGAATCGAAGATTATTCCAAACACTTTATCTCGTTGGGCAGACTGGATGGACCGTGCAGGTCTTTTTCTGCCGTCATCTACTATGTATGTATGTATGTATGTTACTTTAGATTTACCTTCAGATATCAAAGATACTCTTGCAATTAGAGTAATTGTCTTTGAGGAAACCCGTTGCTGATCTCCAAACCATAGTAACTTTGACCTCCTTTGCCATGCAGCAATGCCGACACAGCCCATTCAAGTGAATGGGTTGTGTCAGTATTACCGCATCGGCAGCCATTAGCCTGGATTGATAAAAGGGGGGCCTTTGTCTTCTGCATATTTAATTTAAGAAAATTGGCCATAGCCCAGTTTTCCACCATGGCAATATAACATTTTACAGTAGACAGAGTATCAGCAATAGTTCCTTGTTCTGGACAAAGAATAATTATATAATCTGCATAAGATAAGGAATTTGTTCAAATTTATTTAAAACCCAGCTATGTTTATTCCACATCCTGCAGCAACAACCATTTATTCAGCCAGCGGCAGGCAGCGAGTTTTCTGTCTGCCGTCAGTGTTAAATCTGGATATTATTATTACATTTGTATCCCACATTATCCCACCTTTTTGCAGGCTCAATGTGGCTTACAATTCATCGTGGATACTGGAAATAGAAAAGAATGTACATTTGGTTTTACAGCAAGTTTTTTTTTTATAGTTAACTTATTTTATTGAATTTTAACAAACATAAATCTCAATAATGCTTGATAATACACAAATCAGAAATTTTCACACTTACATTAAATTCAAGGCAAAATGTTCAACTTAAATATCGACCACAAGTTAAAGAAATGGTCCAGGATGGAAGATTATATACTATAATCTAAAAGAAATGTATAGGAAATAAACAATAAATGATGCACTCATCCCGGGTTTTCCTCCTAGCTCGAAAACAGTGAACATATGGGACTATACCTTTACATTTACTTCCTCCCTGCTAACTAGAAATTCCTCCAGCTGATTGGGTTCAAAGAATTGAAATTGTTTTGACTGAAAAATAATTCTGCATATGCAAGGAAATTTCAATAGGAAACTAGCTCCTATTGCCACAGTTCTTGTACGCAAAGCCAGAAAGGCCTTGCGTCTCCTTTGGGTTTCTCTCGATAAATCCGGGTAAATTCTTATTTTAGAGCCCAAAAAACTTGAATCTAAATGTCTCAGTGAAAGTCTCAATACTGCATCCCTATCTAGTTCCAAAGCAAATGAAACCAATAAAGTTGCCCTCTTTGTCACAACCTCCAAAGATGATTCCAAGAAGGCAGTCAGATTCATCTCTCTGCCATCCTGAGATGTTGCTCCTGTTACACGAAGTGTATCAGTTTGTAAATAAAAAGCTCGAGTTATAGGTGGCAAAGAGGCGTCTGACATACCCAAAATTTCAACAAGATATTTTTTCACCATTTGTACCGGTGGAATCAAAGGTGAGCTAGGAAAATTTATGAATCTTAAATTTAATCTTCGAGACTGATTTTCAAGATGTTCCAACCTTCTAGAAGTATAGTTCTTGTCTTTAAGGAATGTCTGACCCACCAGTTCCAATTTAGAAGTTCTTTCAGCAAGAGCTTTTACTTCCATGGTTTGAGAATCAGTCTTTTCCAATAAAGATAATGCAGTTTCAGATAAAGTCTTTATAACTACTGCGTTCTTAACTACTAAAGATTGCAGGGAAGTTTGTGTTGTAAAAGTCAGGTCCCAAAGTGAGTCTAACGTCACTAAGGCTGGTTTTTTCAAATTCCCCATTTGAAACTCAGGAAGGGGTGCTTTAGCCGCCTGCTCCAAAATACTCACTGTCTGTGGTAACAGCACAGGAGACGATGACCCTTTCGGATTTTCAAGACTGGCAGCAACCGGATCTAAACTTGTCTCTGAAAGGCTCCCTCCCTGGTCACTCCGAAATCCATTCCTGGCTGGAGTACAAGGGCTCTGACGGAGACTCTGACTTCCTGGTTGCGGGGGAGCCTCACGTTCAACGGGGCTCAAGGAAACCCCGTCTACACTGTCGGAGAGCGCCGAGGCGCCAACATCCTCGAGCGGAGAAATATTCCTCCCGGGACCCTTCGCGACTCCATAATCTTCTATTTTCGTCTGACGAAGCTGGTTTACCCCGTCATGGAGAGAGGGATTCTCCCGGACTTTGCCTCGTCGTTTTCCCATAACGTGGGACAGGTAAGGAACCTGCTTTGCCGAGTTAGTAAGAAGAAAAGGAGGCGCGTCTGGTAGCGCGTCTCAGACCGCGGCCATCTTGGACCCTGTCTTACAGCAAGTTTTGGGTACATGATGGAGAAATACATAATACTGGTAATAGAAAAGAGTATACATTTGTTTTTGAAGAAGTTTTGGGTGCATGATGGTGAAATACATGATAGTGTAAAGTCATAGACATTAGATGCATGATAGTGTGAAAGCAAAAGACATTAAAGAACGTTCCTGGATATCTTAAAGAATGTAGAGTTACGCGTGTTGTTCTTTATGATATATTTTGTCGAAGAGATAAGTTTTCAGGAGTTTGCGGAAATTGGTCATTTCTTAGACCGTTTTCAGGTTACGTGGCAGTGAATTCCAGAGCTGTGTGCTTGTATAGGAAAAGGTTGATGCATGCATTGATTTGTATTTCAAGCCTTTACATTTGGGAGGATGAAGATTGATGAATGTGCGGGAAGATTGTTTTGCATTTCTGGGTGGTAGTTCTATTAGGTCCGACATGTAGGCTGGGGCGTCACCATGGATGATTTTATTGACCAAGGTACAGAGTTTGAACGTGATGCATTCTTTGAGTGGGAGCCAGTATAGTTTTTCACGAAGGGGTGTTGCGCTTTCGTATTTTGGTTTGCCGAATATAAGTCTGGCTGCCGTGTTCTGGCCTGTCTGGAGTTTTTTGAGTATTTGCTATTTGCAGCCGGCGTAGAGTGAATTACAATAGTCCAGATGACTAAGTACCAGTGATTGTACCAGGTAGCGATATTCAATGTCAGGCTGTATCCGGTGACTGGCATTGAATATCCGGGTTTAGTTTCGCCACCAAAAAGTTAACTGGCTACGCTGATATTCAGCACTAACCGGTGAAAAACTTTTTAGCAGTCAAAAATAGGCCTGCTATTTAACAGCCTATTTAGACCACGCATTGAATATCCGTACCTAACCGGCTATGTTGGCAGCTAGCCACTAACCAAGATATTCAGTAGGAGATAACTGGTTATCTCCTGCTGAATATCCACGGTTAGGCCTTTAAACCCTATTTAACCGACCAGGAGCTGTTCCTGGTTGGTTAAATAGTTTTGAATATGGAGTGGATTGTGTACAGTCCAGCCTATGGATCCTTGTTAAATGTAGGCAACTAGTTTCCATTGGCTAATCCCTTAGATCAGGGGCGTAGCTACGGGTGGGCCTGGGTGGGCCTAGGCCCGTCCAATCTTGGTTCAGGCCCACCCAGAAGCGCTACACCCAAACCAATTCCCTTCCTTCCCTCCACCCTCGCATGTCTGGCGCCTCTCTCTCCCCTCCCACAGTTCCGGCACCGCTTCCTACATGTCTTCTTTACCCACCCGCCATCCTTGCCGCGGAACTTGCTCTCTCTCTATGATCGCCGCCCAGCAGGAACTTCAAACAGTGCGTCAGCGCTGTGTCAGAGCCTTCCTCTCTGATGCATCTCACGCAACTTCCTGTTTACGCAGGCTGGGTGGGACGCGGCAGAGAGGAAGGCTCTGACACAGCGCTGACGTGCTGTTTGAAGTTCCTGCTGGGCGGCGATCATAGAGAGAGAACAAGTTCCGCGGCAAGGATGGCGGGTGGGTAAGGAAGACACGGAGGTAGCGCTCTGGCGGTGCCGGAACTGTGGGAGGGGAGAGAGGCGCTGGACATGGGGGTTGGAGGGGAGGGAAGAGAAGGGATGGATTGGATATTGTTGTAATGTTGCAAGGGGGAGGGTGGGAAGGGGGAGTGGGGAGAAAATGTTTGATATGGGAACTTTTGAGTGAGCAAGCGCCGCGCGGCAAGGGTGGGGGGTGGGTGGGTAAGTAAGACATGGAGGTGGCGGTGCCTGAACTGTGGGAGGGGAGAGAGGTGCTGGACATGGGGGTTGGAGGGGAGGGAAGGTGCCCTGGACATGTATGCTTGTGGGTGGGAGGTTGGAGAGAAGGGAGAGAGGTGCTGGGCATGTAAGGAGGTGCTGGAGGGAAGGGATAGAGTTGCTGGATATGTAGGGGGAGAGAAGGGATAGAGGTGCTGGATATGTGGGTGGGAGGGAAGGGAGAGAGGTGCTGGATATGTGGGTGGGAGGGAAGGGAGAGAGGTGCTGGATATGTAGGAGGGAGAGAAGGGAGAGATGTGCTGGGTGAGGGTGTGGGAGGGAAGGGAGAGAGCTGCTGGATTTGTGGGGGAGGGCAGGCGGGAAGGGGGAGAGGTGCTGGGCATGCAAGGGAGGCTGCAGCAAAGGGAGAGAGGTGCTGGATATGCAGGGGAGGACTGGAGGAAAGAGGGAGAGATGTGGACCTGCAAGGGGGCGAGAACGAAGGGAGAGAAGTACTGGACCTATGAGAGGGGGAAGGGTTAGTGTTAGAGGAAAGAGAGAAGGATGTTGGATCAAGGAGATAAAGGAATGGGGGGGGGGTCAAATGCTGAACCCACAGTGAAGAATGAACCAGATGCATAAGGGGGAGGGAAGAGAGAAGGAAAGTTGCTGGTTAGAGAGGAAAGGTGTGTGGGAGGGAGAAAGGGGACATAGAGAGGTACAAAGAAACAGAAGGGATGAGCATTGGATGGGAGCATGGGGACAGGGACACAGATGAGATGCTGTATTGGGATGACATATGGGCACATAGGGGCAATGCCTGACATGGGGGTGGGGAGGGAGATATGGGAATAAAGATACAATGGACATGGGGGGGGGTCTGAGAATAGAGATATAATGGACATAGAGGGGAGATACCAGACAAGAGGGAGAATAGGAACACAGATGGAAGATGCTGGGCATGGGGTACATGGGTGCACAAAGGAATGATGATGGATGCGGGGATATGAACACGGGAGATTCTGGATAAGGAAATATATGGACACAGAAATGGGAGATGGATGGTGGACATGGAGACAGAAGAAATGTCAAATGGACAGGAAAGAAACAGGGAAGCAGAAACCAGAGACAGGGACCAATATGATATGAAAAATAAAATGACCAGACAACAAAAAGGTACAAAAATTGTTTTTATTTCTATTTTGTGATTAGATTATGTCAGAGTTGGCATATGTCAGACATGGCTGGGGCCCAGGGAAGAAATCTAGGAGAGGACCCCAAAGCCCATTACCAGGCTGCACCTTCTTCAGCTTCTGGCAAGCTTGGGGCTCTCTGGCCAGAAAGCCAAGCACAATTGCCCTATTTGACCCCCCCCCCCCAAAAAAAAAAAAAACATCATCCCTGGCATGTGATACCTTTAAATTTTGCACAGGAGGAAATGCCTTTCTTTTTTGTTTCTCTAGTGTTGTACTACATGCAAGGTCTGGTTTCTTGGGGTTTCAGTTTAATTTATATTTATAGAGTTTGTGGTCACTTATTCTGTATTTGGTTCTTGTGTTCTGTGTGCGTGGCCCCGAGGTATTCTGTCAACATGAAGTTTCTATGTAGCATTCTGTAGTAATTTGGCTTGTTCAGTTTTCTTGATAGATGTATCAATATTTTAGAGCCGCTTTTCATAGGTAGAGGATCCTTGTTTTGGAAGCTAGTGCTGGCATGGTAGATTTGCTCTAGATTCTGAGTGACTTTTTGTTTGTAGATTTTTTAAAATTACTTTACAACATGTCTATTATTGAATTTCTTTGTATGTTGAGTTTTATGGGGAAATGTCCTTGCTGTGCTCTGCATCCATTATTGATGGAAGGCCAGGAGGTGCTCTGGATGCAGAATGTGTTTGGCGTTCAGTGTTTGGCTTTCAATACCATATGTGTGTTGGAGGACCAAGGCTCAATGGGAGCTGAAGAAGAGTGCAGTTCCTTGTACTTCCTTTAGCTCTCAATTAATTGGCCACTGAAGCCTGCACTGCTACCCTCATTGAAGTAATGGGGAGTGAGGTAGAGGTGCAGCATGGGGTGGGGTAGGGGTAAAGCATGGGTGTATTAGGTGGCTGGGTTTTTTTTTCTCTTTCAAAAAGTTGGCAACTCTAGTGCCCACCCATCCAACTTATTGGCCCACCCAAAAATTGCCTTCTGGCTACACCACTGCCTTAGGTACCAAATCTATATTATAGTTAGTTTTCTCAATATCATGTATACTCCTAACTTGTAGCCACTGGTGTAACTATTTTGGGGGCTCTCTTACCAAGCTACGGAAAAAAGGGCCCTGTGCTAGCAGCAGGGGCCATTTTTCCCGTGTGCCAGGGCCCTTTTTATCGCAGCGGGTAAAAAAGCCCCCAGCACACATGGCCAAGCGGTAAGAGAACTCTTACCGCACGGCCACGTGACAGGGAGCCCTTACGGCCACCCACTGAGGTGACGATAAGGGTTTCCGTGCTAACCCAACGGTAATTGGGCAGGCTCACGGCGATGCCTGATTTCCGCCGGGTTATCACCGCGCAAACCATTTCCGGTGTCTACCTGAATTCAAGGCCTCAAGAGTGCAAATGCCAGAACTTTTCTCACATGTATTCAGTGGCTTAGGAAGGGGGGGGGCGGGAGGGGCGGTCCGCCCCGGGTGCACGTGCTCGAGGGGTGCTGGTCCCGCTGGTTCCCTGCTCCCTCTGCCCCGGAACAGGTTACTTCCTGTTCCGGGGCAGAGAGAGCAGGGAACCAGCGGGGCCGACGCAGCTCCGAGTGACGTGCACTCGGGGCGGATCGGCCCTCCCGCAGGTAAGAATGCGTTCCGGGGGGGGTGCGCCTCAGAGGGGAGGAGTCGCGCCTCAGAGGGGGGGTCGCGCCTCAGAGGGGGGGATCGCGCCGTGCTGCACCCGGGGGGGGGGGTTGGTGCGCAGCGGCGACCCGCCCCGGGTGCCATTAGCCCTCGCTACGGCACTGCATGTATTCTCAACTCTTGGCCTCCACCACAACCCCACTGCAGTTGTTTTCCTCCTGGAAATGTTCATGTTTAGCTCTGGAACCCAGATTCACTCTAGCTCTTCACAGTGCTGCAGCAACATCTTTACACAGCAAGGTGGCAATCTCATTTAATGGAAGCTTTGAAAATATTACATCACCGTGCTGGGAAAAGATTGCGATCGTGATCCTAAGTGAACTATGGAAAATGAAAAAGTTATGATAGCCTGGAACATCTCCATTTTGACCGATAAAATGCTGGATGCAAGGAAGCAAGGCGTGTGGCAAAAGAGAATAACACCAGAATGGCATTTATTATAGAGATGTCAGTCCCAAGCAATTACTCTGTGAACTGTGTGGAGAAAGAAGATTCTGGGGAATCAAGATATGCGGACTGAGGCCCAAACAAATGTGGCAGAAAGATACAGAAATATTTCTTATGGTTTTGGGTGTCACAACCTTGATTAAAAGGACATTTCAAGCACCCCTAGACAGGTTGTCTATACATGTTACAACTTATGAACTCCAAAAGGAAGTTCTCTTTTTCCTGCAGCTTGGTAAAAGAATTGAAGCATAAGTCAAGGAATAATTTAAAATGTATTTTACTAAATTCTAATGTTAACAAAGAGAGCGCTCCAATTCCATGTTAATATGTAAACGCACACTCAGTATGTAACAAAGTGCATCGTTATTGCTCTCAAAACTGGATTATTGTAATCTTAGTTATATGGGTTTATCTAAATAAGCTTTACAACAATTGCAGAGTACACAAAATGCTGCAGTCTGGTTAATTTTACCTCTAAATAAATTTGATAGGTTCTCTCAATATTTTGTTAAGCTCCACTGGCTGCCTATTGAGGCGAGAATCATGTTTAAATTTGCTTGTATTTTATATAGAGTATGAAATGATGATTGTCCAGGATTTATGCTTTTGCATTTAACATAGTAACATAGTAGTTGACGGCAGAAAAAGACCTGCACGGTCCATCCAGTCTACCCAACAAGATAAACTCATATGTGCTACTTTTTGTGTATACCTTACCTTGATTTGTATCTGTCATTTTCAGGGCACAGACCATATAAGTCTACCCAGCACTATCCCTGCCTCCCAACCACCGGCACTGGCACAGACTGTAAAAGTCTGCCCAGCACTATCCCCGCCTCCCAACCACCAGCCCCGCCTCCCACCACCGGCTCTGCCACTCAATCTCAGCTAAGCTTCTGAGGATCCATTCCCTCAGAACAGGATTCCTTTATGTTTATCCCATGCATGTTTGAATTCCGTTACCGTTTTCCTCTCCACCACCTCCCGTGGGAGAGCATTCCAAGCATCCACCACTCTCTCCGTGAAAAAATACATCCTGACATTTTTCTTGAGTCTGCCCCCCCTTCAATCTCATTTTATGTCCTCTAGTTCTACTGCCTTCCCATCTACGGAAAAGGTTTGTTTGCGTATTAATACCTTTCAGATATTTGAACGTCTGTATCATATCACTTCTGTTTCTCCTTTCCTCCAGGGTATACATGTTCAGGTCCGCAAGTCTCTTCTCATAAAAAAAAAATGGACCAAGTGCAGCCGGCGAAATGCTCGTTCGAGCAGGCCATCTTTTTTCCATTATCGGGCGGGAGGGGGTTGGTGACCACTGAGGGAGTCAGGGGAGGTCATCCCCGATTCCCTCCGGTGGTCATCTGGTCAGTTTGGGCACTGGGAATTGCAGTGTCACACAAATCTTCTGTGATCACCTCTTCAATGTCGCCTTCGGCACCTAACCTCTTCACCTCTACCCAGGAAATCTAGACTGCCCAACTTGACATTTCGTTCTTTAGATTGTAAGCTCATTTGAGCAGGGACCGTCCTTCTTTGTTTATTTTGTACAGCGCTGCGTAAACCTAGTAGCGCTCTAGAAATGTTAAGTAGTAGTAGTAGTAGTAGTGATCCTCCTGCATGCAGTCAAACCTTTAAATTAAAGGCAGCCAAAGAATGCTTCAGGTAAGTGGGAGGCTTCCAGGGATAGGTAAATTAAACCCACATAGTTGGTATACTCCAAAGTTCCCCAGTGTTTCTCTGTGGGTTTTTTTTATCACATGGGTAAGAGCAGTGGCTTTATATTGCAGTGGAGTTTTTTCTTTCTTCACTTGAGAACTTGTTGGATACAAAGATCAGCCATGTTCAATATCTGCTACAATTATTAAGAACTGGTCTTTATTGAGGTTGTGCTCTGATGATACACAGAGACTGAAGAAACTGCAATTTAGGGTTTATGTTCAATGTTCTTTGTGGGATTTACATATGTGATCAGGGTATAAGTCTGGTGTGGATGGCAGTGTGAGTGAGTTGCAGGGATACTATTTGGTAATTCTTTTTAATGCACTGGTTTGTTTTCACTAATAAAGATTTTGTAATTTATATAGAACAGGAGTACTGTTTGTTGTTAATGTTTTAGGTACCTCCTATCATATATATATCCCCTATTAGGATTAATGATTAATACTGCCAAAAAGTTAGGATATTTTGATCTATAGTCTGGCAGACTATAGGAGAAATTTTGAATTTAAGTAAGGAGATGTGTTATTCTCTTATAATTTTTAAATCTAACAATGTTTCCAACTTACTGCCAGAGAGTCAAAAGAAATTGTTGGACATTTTATTAACAGTGGCATTTAAAACCATGCTTCACTGCTGGAATAATTCAGACTGTAATATATATTTTTGGTGTCATAAGTATGCATTGGCTGCCACAGATAAATTGAGAGTTACAATAATAAAACACTGTATGTGGTTGCCAGTGGAAAGGCATCTTTTGAATTCAGATTTGGCTAGATAGCGTTCCCTATAATCACACAATTACGCCTTTAAGATTAATATATTATTGAGAGTTGACTGTGATTCTCTGTTGTGCTATTAAATGTGTTTGAAAGATACAATAGGAAAAAGATCTGGACAAAAAAGTAAAGTGGATTGTAAGTGATGTAATTATATTAAATTAACCTTGATTACTCAAATAAACATTATCCCAAATGACAGATCCACAAATTCTCAGATTTAACTTCCAAATTAACAACCTAGGTTTTAAGATCATGAAGCTGGCCCCTTTGAAAGCTCACTTGACCCCTTTGAAGCTCATTTCCCATGTCAAGCTCATCTACTATAGAAAAAAGCTGAGCAATGAGGGTCTGGCCCAGATTAACACCTTCCATACCCTTATAGAATGAATATAGGGGCCAATGAAGTCGAAATGCCACCTGCCACTCTTGTTTTGCCTCTAATCCGCCAGGAGTTACCTAGCATTGTGGTAAAGTATCTTTACTCACTAAGGGGTCCGTTTACTAAGGTGCGCTGAAAAATGGTCTGCGGTACTGTAGGCACAGATTTTGGGCGCACGCAGATCCATTTTTCGTCCCGCCTGTAAAAAAGGCCTTTTTTAAATTTTTGACAAAAATGGACGTGCGGCAAAATAAAAATCGGCACGTGTCCATTTTGGGTCTGAGACCTTACCGCCAGCCATTGACTTAGCGGTAACCGGGCTGTAATGACCTACCCGCATCAAATGCCGCTTGAGGCGCATAGCTGATGTGCGTCAGAAAATAAAAATGATTTTATGGACGCGCGTAGCGGACGCGTGCCAAAAATGAAATTACCGCAAGAGCCACAGGGTAGCTAGACATGCCTAATTGGCACGTGTAGGCACCTACGTGGCTTAGTAAAAGGGCCCCCAATACAGCACTCTTACCTCCAATACTAGACAAGACTATAAGAACATAAGCATTGCCATCTGAAACAGACCGAATGTCTATCATGCCCAGTAACCAGTTTCCCACAATGGCCAATCCATGTCCAAGTACCTGGAAAGATGCCAAAGCAGCAAAACAGATTTATCCTACAGTATGCAGTGGATTTTCCCAAGTCCATCTTAATAATGGCTTAAGAACTTTTCTTTTAGGAAATTAGCCAAACCTTTTTTAAACCCTGCTAAGTTAACTGCTTTTACCACATCCTCTGGCAATGAATTCCAGAGTTTAATTACTTGTTGAATGAAGGTTATCAATAGAAATCAAACAAAATAAAACATGGAAAAGAAAATAAGATGATACCTTTTTTATTGGACATAACTTAATACATTTCTTGATTAGCTTTCGAAGGTTGCCCTTCTTCCTCAGATCGGAAATAAGCAAATGAGGTAGCAGATCACACACCTCTCTACTTGTTGAATGAAGAAATAATTTTTCTGATTCATTTTAAGTTTACTACTTAGTAGCTTCTTTACGTGCCTCCTAGTCCTGCTATTTTTGGAAAGCGGGAACAAACAATTCACATCTACCTGTTCCATTCCACTCAGTATTTTATAAACCTCTATCA
Source organism: Microcaecilia unicolor (assembly GCF_901765095.1). NCBI lineage: Eukaryota > Metazoa > Chordata > Amphibia > Gymnophiona > Siphonopidae > Microcaecilia > Microcaecilia unicolor. The sequence goes on along the minus strand of NC_044039.1, from coordinate 194,162,479 downwards.
TATCCAGGGCTTTTATTGAGGGGATACTTGGGGGTACTGAGTACCGGCACCTTTTCCATTGGCTGCTAAAATTGACCCATGGTCCCCAAGTTCTAATGAAAGATTTCAGGCACTACACACCAATTCTGCCTTGTCATAGATTCTGTGACTGGTTGCAGGGGGATTGGCTATTGAGGGGTGGGTCTCTCATTGATCACCCCACCCTTGAAGGGAGGCCTGGCATTTGAGTACGGGCACCTTTTTTACTAGAAAAAAACACACTGATCATATCTCCCCTCAACCGTCTCTTCTCCAAGCTGCTTTAGCCTTTCCTCATAGGGAAGTCATCCCATCCCCTTTATAATCTTCATTGCCCTTCTCTGCACCTTTTCTAATTCTACTGTATCTTTTTTGAGATACAGTGACCAGAACTGCACACAGTATTCGAGGTGCAGTCGCATCATGGAGCAATACAAAGGCATTATAACATTCTCGGTTTTGTTTTCCATTCCTTTCCTAATAATACCTAACTTTCTATTTGCTTTCTTAGCCACCGCAGCACATTGAGCAGAGGGTTTCAACGCATCATCAACAATGACACCTAGATCTGTTTCCTGGCTGGTGATTCCAAATATAGAACCTTGCATCACGTAACTATGGTTTGGGTTCCTGTTTCCCACATGCATTACTTTGCACTTGCTCACATAAAGTCATCTGCCATTTGGATGCCCAGTCTCCCAGTCTCGTAAGGTCCTCTTTCAATTTTTCACAATCTTCTTGCAATTTAACAACTTTGAATAACTTTGTGTTATCAGCAAATTTAATTACCTCACTAGTTAGTCAGATCATTTATAAATATGTTAAAAAGCAGCAGCCCCAGCACAGACCCCTGGGGAACCCCACTATCTACCATTCTCTATTGAGAATACTGACCATTTGACCCTACTCTGTTTTCTATCTTTTAACCAGTATTTAATCCACAATAGGACATTGCCTCCTATCCTATGACTTTCTAATTTCCTCAGGAATCTCTCATGAAGTACTTTGTCAAATGCCTTTTGAAAATCCAGATACACAATATCAACTGGCTCACCTTTATCCACCGCTTTATTCACCCCTTCAAAGAAATGTAGTAAATTGGTGAAGCAAGATTTTCCTTGACTGAATTCATGTTGACTCACGTCTCATTAATCCATTCTTTTGTATGTTCTCTGTAATTTTGTTCTTTATAATAGTCTCTACCATTTTGCCTGGCACCGATGTCAGGTTCATTAGTCTATAACTATAATTTTTTGGATCACCTCTGGAACCCTTTTTAAAAATCAGCATTACATTGGCCACCCTCCAATCTTCTGATACCATGCTTCATTTTAAAGATAAATTGCATATTACTAACAATAGATCTGCAAGTTCATTTTCAATTCTGTCAGTACTTTGGGATGTATACCTTCTGGTCCCGGCAATTTGCTACTCTTCAATTTGTCAAATTGCTCCATTACAACTTGGCATGACTCCCCCTGTGATTGCAGTGGGTCCAAAGAAATCATCACTTAGTGCCTCTTTAAGAGAGCTGTAAGTGGCTCAATCTACGGCTGAATCTATTAGAGGTATTAGCAGCTCAGGGCCCAGTAATGCACTCAGATTTAAGGGAGGGGAATGCATTTCCCCCCCCCCCCCCCCCGTCTCCCACCCCTGACTCCATAATGACCTTTTCCCAAAAGAAGCTCTTAAATTATGAGCATAATCTATTTTTGAGCATAGAGTATGCTCTTAATTTAGGAGCATAAACTTATGAGCATAAATTATGCTCATAAACTAGGAGCACAAATTTTAGGAGCGTAAATTTAGGAGCATAACCTTTATAGAATAAGGCCCTAATCGGTTAACACAGTTACATTGCTGCATGTTAACCAATTAGCGCATGATTAGCACTTGAGCCATCAATGGGAAAATTAGTGTATGTCCATTAATTTAAAAAAATAAAAATAAAAAAAGTGGCCATTTTACCCATGTAGTAAAAATAGCCTTCGGGCATGGGAAAGATCTGCTTAAAGACATGATAAGGCCACTTTTACCGCAGTTTGGTAAAAAAGCCCCTTAGTGTGGATAGCTGGTTGTAGACTGGCAGGAGAGGAAAGGGTGCATCATTAGGTGTGGCAAGGGACTTGGGACAGGGCATTGGGATGGGACAAGGGAGGACTATGGAGCAGAGCAGGGTAGGTTTTGGGCTTGCATAAGACCCAATATTCTAAGGGCCCTGGTTACTAAGCCATGCTGTAGGCGCACTAGCTTTTTAAGCATGCACCAAACACTAGAGACACCCATAGGAATATAGGGGTGTCTCTATTGTTTAGCGTATGCTAAAAATGCTAGTGCACCTTAGTAACAGGGCTCTTAGAATATGGTGTACAATTCTGGAGTCTGCACCTTCAAAAAGATATAAACAGGATGGAGTTGATCCAGAAGGTGGCTACTAAAATGGTCAGTGGTCTTCATCATAAAGCGTACCGGGACAGACTTAAAGATCTCAATTTGTATACTTTGAAAGAAAGGCAGGAGAGGAGAGATGTTTAAATACCTGCAGGGCGTAAATGCACAGGAGGTGAGTCTTTTTCAGTTGAAAGGAAGCTCTGGAATAAGTGGGCATAGGATGACGGTGAAAGGGGAAGACTCAGAAGTAATCTGAGGAAATATTTCTTCACAGAAAGTGTGGTGAATTGATGGAACAGCCTCCTGGTGGAGGTGGTGGAGACAAAAACTGTGTCTGAATTCATGGAAGCTTAGGACAAGTACATAGGATCTCGAAGGGAAAGGAAGGGATATTAGATGGCATGGATAGGCAGATTGGATAGGCCATATGATCCTTACCTGCCTTCATTATTCTAGGTTTCTATGTTTCTATTAAAAAGTTGGCAACCCTAATTGTAGGCTGCTGCATTGGATCTGCAAGGAAGGTCCTGGCTCTGATTTCACACTTCCTCACCATAGGCACGGCTACTCAAAATTAAAATGGAAAAGTTAACAGGTAACAGGAGCTATTATATTGCACAGCCTCTCCTAGGGGCCCTTTTACTAACCCGCGTAGGCGCCTATGTGGCCCAACGTGCACCACATTGGAGTTACTGCCCGGTTATCGCATGGCCCTTGCAGTGAGTTCAATTTTGGTGCACGTCCACTACGCGCATCTGAAAAACATTTTTTATTTTTTGGCACGTAGCAGCTACGCGCGACAAGTGACATTTGATGCGCATAGACCATTACCTCCCGGTTACCTCATGAGACCTTACCGCTAGGTCAATGGCTTGTGGTAAGGTCTCAGACCCAAAATGGATGCACGTCAATTTTCATTTTGCCGCACATCCGTTTTAAGCAAAAAAAAAAAAAAAAGCTATTTTTTGTAGGTGCGTTAACAAATAATTCTGCGTGCGTCCAAAACACGCATCTACACTACCGCAGGCCATTTTTCAGCACACCTTAGTAAAAGGACCACCCACCTACTGAGCTATCTTGGATCCACCAAAGGCTTGCATTTCCTTCTTTAATTATAGACCACCATCAGCTAGTACACTTTGGATATTTCAGTAGCACAATAAACCTTTTTTATATATGCAATCAGGATCCCCATTTAACCTTTAGGCTAAAGCAGTGAAGACGACTCCATAAAGTTTGCAATTCATGTTCCACAGGTAGAAAATCAAACAAAAACAAGCACATAAAGCTTTTTATGGATCTTTTACCTAGTTCTCAACTATGTTTTATGCAGGAGGTTTTGTTGGGAAAAAAAACATCTGTGAATATTTGCTCTGCCTACATCAAAGAAAATGAATAGTACAACCATAAAAGTGATCTGAAGGCTTTTTTTTAAATAAAATATTTTCCCTGCTTTTTCCTGAACCTAAAATGCATCTTTTTTTTTTCACCAATGCCTATTAAATCAAGGAAAGAAAATATCCACTCAGAGTTACAGAATGAAATCTTATCAGATTGCATTACTATGTTAGAACATATACCCCGTCTAAACTTCAGCTTAACTGTAATTCTTGTCTTATTACAACATCACATTTCTTCATGCTGTCTTCAATGGAATTTCAACAATGATACAAAAAAAAAAAAAAATCTTCTATGGAACACAAAACAGATGACCTTAATCTTCTTTCATTCTTTCTTTGTGAATTTGGTTCATCTGGGATTCAATTATCTGTTAGCCAAATGCTTGCACATACTTTACAACATCAGCCATCAAGTGACACAGCAGAATGCAGTTATTAATGGGGTCAGCTGTAAATTCTGTGTAGACATCTTGAAATATGGTGTGAGCCAATGTTGGGAAAGGACTGGATTGACTCCTGCATTCAACTTGTGGTTTAATTTACCCCTCAAAATGTATTCTTCAGGAAAACCATTCTCCAGGTACAAATATTTACTGTACATATGACTAACTGTTCATGTTGAAACTAAAAAAAAATGCATGCACCATTTTTCTTTACAGCTGACCTCATTTTAATGACATTGTTATTCATGTCAGCTGAGAAGTTCAGTTGATGTATTTCTCACAAGTCTTTCCCGATCACAGCAGTTTGCTCCTTGTGTTAAAAGTGCTGAAATGCAAAAGCCTTTTGTGGTTAACACATCCCTTACTGGTATTAGAGTCAGAGAGGAGTCAGGGGCTGTTGTCCGTTCCTTCTTAACAGGTAGCACGGAAGTTGCGGACGTGAGAATCGCTCATGTTTATTTTTCTGCCCCCATCTTTAGAGTGGTTTACTTTCAGAACTAAGGTTGATGTCTGACATGAAAGATTTTTGAAGGCATTAGGGGTCCTTTTACAAAGGCGCGCTGAAAAATGGCTTACGGTAGTGTAGGCACGGGTTTTGGGCGCGCGCCGATCCATTTTTCAGCACACCTGTAAAAAAGGCCTTTTTTTAAAATTTTTGCCGAAAATGGACGTGCGGCAAAATCAAAATTGCCGTGCCTCCGTTTTGGGTCTGCGACCTTACCACCAGCCATTGACCTAGCGGTAAAGTCTCAAACAGTAACCGGGCAATAATGACCTACATGCGCCAAATGCCACATGGTGCACATCCGATACGCGCATCCGAAAATAAAAATTATTTTTTGGCTATGCGTATCAGGCGTGTGCCAAAAATGAAATTACCGCAAGAGCCAGACAGTAGCTGGGCAGTATCTCCATTTTGGCAAATGCTGGGCATGTATAGAGCCTTACGCGGCTTAGTAAAAGGACCCCTTAAACACTTGGGGACAAATATTCAGCCCAGTGGTAATCAGTGGTTTTTTTGTCCACCAGCAGCATAATGCCAGATATTCAATGCCATCCATGTCCAAGCACCAGCAGTGACAATCTGGGTTTATGTGGCCGGCTATCTCTTATCTGATTCAGTGCAATATTCAGCACTTAGAGCCCCTTTTACAAAGTGCAGTAACAGGGTCCACCGAAGTCCTTGTTACCATAGAAAGTAAAAGGCTTAAAAAAAAAAAAAAAGAAAATGGCCATGCAGTAAGTGAACCACTTGCCATGTGGCCATCTCCTGGGGAGCCGGTAGCATTGATGCGTGGATTTGCCACGCACTGAGGCTCCCTTTTACTACAGTGAGTGAAAGGCTTTGTTTTGTTTTGTATTTTTTTCTAAAGGAAATGGCCAAGCAGTAAGTGAACCACTTGCTGTGTGGCCATTTCCCAGGGAGCCCTTACTGTCATCTATCTAGGAGGCGGTAGGGGCTCCCATGGTGACCAGGTGGTAACCGGTCAGCATGTGGGGCTGCCCAATTACTGCTGGGTAAGCTCACGGCACTAAAAAATATTTTTTAAGCGCCGGAAATGGCATGCGATGGGGGCAGGCATTACCACTGGGCTCTTGCAGTCACCCAGCTGTAGTGCCAAAATGACGCACAGCAAAGTGGCGGTACACATTTCTTTGAAGAGGTGAACAAACGTGGATAAAGGTGAGCCAGTTGATACTGTGTATCTGGATTTTAAAATAGTGTTTGACAAAATACCTCATGAAAGACTTCCAGTCCACCCTGGCCCATCCACACAACCCACATTCTTCCCCTCCCAGCCAGTTCTCAATAGTCCATCATCCCTATCTTGACAGGGGAGCGGCTGACGGGGAAGACCAGTGGAAGACCTCCTGCTCACTACCCCTTCCTCCTTGCACAAAGCTGAGCTTTTGTACAACCGAGAATGCACGAAGGAGGTTCCCTCTCCCTGTTCATGTGAGAAAACTGGGTCCAGCAGGGACTGGAACAGGGTCAAAATGAGTCCAATGAGAAAAAGGCTCTGGCAAAATGCAGGCAGCCTGCACACAAGATAACACTAAGTCATGCAGAATAAGCTCTGGCAAGGAAACCAAACAGTGACTAGGTTTATATAGAAGTCCAGACAGAAACAAGATGGCTTCTGAGAGGAAACAACTGCCATGATGTGAACTAATATGGCCAGCATATCTGGTGAGGCACAATGACACCAGTTGGTAGGAGGTCAGAAATTCACCCCAGAAAAATTTTCTCAGGAGCTGAGACTCCTGCAGGCTGAGGGCAGAACTTCACATTCAGTTCTGGTCCCCCCTCTGAAAAAGCAGAGATGCCAAGCCTCACTTATTAGAAGTGTATCTCATTTATTCAATGGCTCTCTCATGCTCATATTCTGAGAACCTTCTCTTGCTCGTTGAAACCTCAGTGCAAGTGCACTGATCCTGATCACTATTTTCATGAGAGACAAGCCTAAAAAGAGAAGAGAAAAGTCAAATGGTCCCACCACTAAGAAGAAAACTGAGCACACCTCACTGTGGGGGTCTTTTACAAAGCCACGCTAGTGTTTTTAGCTACCAGTAAAAATCAGCTGGTGGTAAACGCTGAGATGCCCATTATATTCCTATGGGTGTCTCAACATTTACCACCAGCTGATTTTTCCTGCGAGCTAAAAAATTTAGCACGGCTTTGTAAAAGGCCCCCTGTGTACTTTGTCTCCCCCCCCCCCCCCCCCCCCCCCCCCGCCCTATTTTTTTCCCTGTACCTACAAGTACATGTACTGTGAAACCTGTGGGTTTTTGTCAGGTACTTGTGATCTGAATTGACCACTCTTGGAAGGAAGCAGGATACTGGGCTTGATGGACCATTGGTCTGATCCAGTTGGGCTATTCTTATGTTCATAATTTTAATCACGTGTTTTGGACGTGCGCAGGTCCATTTTTTAAGCGCACCTGCAAAGGGGGCCTTTCTTGTGGCCGAAAATGGATGTGCAGCAAAATTAAAACCAGCACGCGTCCATTTTCAGCATGAGACCTTACCGCCACCCATTGACTTAGCGGTAAGATCTCACGTGTTAACCGATCAGTAATCCTCGGTGCACATACACTGCCGATGACCGCCAGGTAAGCACCACGCAGTAGAAAATTTCTACCACGTTTTGGGCACACGTCAAAAAATGGAATTACCATCTGGGGCACGCGGTAACTGGGCGGTAGTTCCAGTTTGATGTGCGTTGGACAGGCGAAGGCAGCTACACGCCTTAGTAAAAGGGCAATTTTCAGGCTGGGCAGATAGCTTTTTTTTTTTTAATTCTTTATTTATACGTTTCATTATTACATTTACATAACATAAATGTTAATTGGAAAAAAAAAAGAAAAATATATTGCAGGAAAATCTACATACATAAGATTGAATTAGCATATAATTTCGTCCACTACTTATTATAGGCAAGATACAAGGAAAATATAATTTGAAATATTATTCTAACAAAAGAGGGGATATGTTAAAGGGCCACTAGCGATTGCCAGCATTCTCATTTGTAGGGGCATCCCGACTGCCAACCATAGGAGCCAACTTTTCAAAATTATTGGGGGTGCTAAGCCCAATGGAAATGACTCCTCCCTGGACACACACAAGGAATTTTCTCAATATTGGGGGTGCTCAAGCACCCACAGCACCCACAGAGTCGGCTCCAATGCTACCAACTACTTCTCCTTCATGAGATAAAATAAACTCCTGTAGTTTCCTTGATTCAAAAAAGACATAATTAACTGCATTTAAAGAAATGAAACATCTACATGGGAAATTTTAATAAAAAAGTCCCATTCAAAGCAAGAACCCTTGATTTCAAGTCTATAAATTGCTTTCTGCTTTTCTGAGTCTCTCTGTTCAAGTCAGGAAACACCAGTATTTTAGTTCCAGGGCAGGTAGCTTTTAAACTTCTTCTATTTCTTCCATTCTAATTATGTCCTTTCAGAGGCACGAAAGAAAAGCAAATAAGCATTTTCAAAGCAATACAGCACTTGAATTTTTCTACATGTATACCCAGACACAGCTTCTGAAAAACCTTTCTTTAGCCTTGAATCTGATGGTCTACCCTTAGCATCTCTAAAAAAAAAAAGGGGTTATAGTGGAACCAGGAAAGGTTCACAGAAGAGTGACAAAAATGATAAAGGAGATAGGGCATCTCCCTTTGAAGAAAGGCTAAACAGGTCAGGGCTCTCGGCTTGGAGAAAAGATAACCGAGAATGGGTATGATAGAAATTTATGCAATTATGAGTAAGTGGAATAGTTAAATAGGGAGGGAGTGGTTGTTTAACATTTCAGACAAGAGAACACGTCTTGAAACTAATGAACAGCAGACTGAAAACAAATCATAGAAAAGCTGTGGAATCTTTTGGTGGAGGATGTGGTCAAGGCAACTAATGAGGTTCAAAAGAGGATTGGACAAGTTCCTAGAAGCAAGGTTCCCAAAAATGCAGTAGCAGGATAGACTCAGGGAAGCTATCATTTACCTCTTGAAATAAGATATGGGATATATAATATCTGGTAGAGCTACTTTTTGGGATGGAATCTACACTGGCCAGTGTCAGAGACTGTATGCATTTCATACAGTGAGCATTGGGTAGGCTTAATGTATGATATGCAAAAAATGAAATCAAAGATACTTATAAAATCTGATTTCCTTTTTTAAATCTATTAAAATGCATAAATGCACAAATACTTGTAAAACAAAGCAATTAGGTATCTTTCAGAAATTCTTTATATTTTTAGGTATGCAATATAGTTTGTCACAGGAACAACCAGAGCTGACCCTGCCACTAAATGAACTAGGCATATGCCTATGATGGCAGAATTTTACAGCTGTTAGCACAGCTCCCTTACCACTACAGGATCTGCAATCACTGACCACCTACCTCCTCCCAGACTAGCTCCAAGCTTAAACAAAACTGAGTTCTGTGAGGGCTTTGTAAGCACAGGGATGCACCCAAGCACTGCCATGTTCTGCCACTCTGAGGCAGCCTTCCTGTCAAAATGTGGGTAACGCCAGCAGCTGAGTGCAGGCCTGTACTTATAAGGGATCTGTCCTTGGACCCCTTCTCTTCTCAATCTACACCTCCTCCCTAGGATCACTGATCTCATCTCATGGTTTTCAGTATCATCTTTATGCCGATGACACCCAGCTATATCTCTCCACACCAGACATCACCGCGGAGACCCAGGCCAAGGTATCGGCCTGCTTATCCGACATTGCTGCCTGGATGTCCAACCGCCACCTGAAGCTGAACATGTCCAAAACCGAGCTCCTCGTCTTTCCACCTAAACCCACCTCTCCTCTTCCTCCACTCTCTATCTCAGTTGATAATACCCTCATCCACCCCATCCCATCTGCCCGCAACCTCGGAGTCATCTTCGATTCCTCCCTCTCCTTCTCTGCGCATATCCAACAGACTGCCAAGACCTGTCACTTCTTCCTCTTCAACATCAGCAAAATTCGCCCTTTCCTATCTGAGCACACCACACGAACTCTCGTCCATGCTCTCATTACCTCTCGCCTTGACTACTGCAACTTACTCCTCACCGGCCTCCCACTTAGCCATCTATCCCCCCTTCAATCCGTTCAGAACACTGCCGCACGTCTTATATTCCGCCAGAACCGATATACTCATATCACCCCTCTCCTCAAGTCACTTCACTGGCTTCCGATCAGATACCGCATACAATTCAAGATTCTCCTCCTTACCTACAAATGCACCCGGTCTGCGGCTCCTCACTACCTCTCTACCCTCATCTCCCCCTATGTTCCCGCCCGTAACCTCCGCTCACAGGACAAATCCCTCCTATCAATTCCCTTCTCCACCACTGCCAACTCCAGGCTCCGCTCATTCTGCCTTGCCTCACCCTATGCTTGGAACAATCTTCCTCAACTCCTACGCCAAGCCCCCTCCCTACCCATCTTCAAATCTCTGCTTAAAACTCACCTCTTCAAGGCTGCCTTCGTGAAATATAGTATGCCCTATCAGACGGACTCTACACTTGTCTTTTGACTGTACACTTGTCTTTAGATTGTACACCTGTCTTTTAGATTGTAAGCTCCTTGAGCAGGGACTGTCTTTCCATGTTAAATTGTACAGCGCTGTGTAACCCTAGTAGCGCTTTAGAAATGTTAAGTAGTAGTAGTAGTAGCATGCAGGGCTTAGACTTTTTTAAGCTTTGGGCCAGCCCAGGAGGAGGTAGGGCCCAAAAGTAGGGATGGAAGTGGGGTAGGTATTTGAGGAGGGTGGGGGTAGAGAGGGGGAGATCAGATGCTGGCCACCTGGGGTTGAGGTTGAATGAAGAAAGAGAGATGCTGACCAGCTAGAAAGGGGTAGAGAGGGAAAAGGGAAATGCTAGCCACCTGAGTAGACAGGGGAAGGGAAGATGATAGCCACCTAGTGGGGTAGAAAAGGGAAGTGGAAATGCTGGCTATTTGGGGGGTAGGGAGGGGAAAGAGAGATACTGGCCACCTAGGAGAGTATGGAGGAGAAGAGGACTACAGGGAAGGGGAAGAGAAAAAGAGGGAAGGAGGCAGTATAGCGCCTTGAGCACCCCCCCCCCCCCCCCCGGGGTAGCGTGCAGCTGAAGGTTTGCCTAGGGCATCTGATACCTTTGGGCCGGCCTGGGAACAACATGTTTTCCATGCTGCCCTTAATGTACAGTGCGGTTCCATAAATTCTGTATGAATGGGCAAGCCCTATTCATCATTAGTGTTAGGGGCTCCCAGGTTGACATTTTAGGAAGGTAAATGGTGCAATAAGAGAACTTCAAAGCCTACATCTGCTCCAGATGGTTTTCTCATAAATACTAGTAGCCATTAATCAGAAATGTAGTATACATCCAGATGGCCCATCATAAATTGCGACATCATAAAAATGTCACACACATTAAAAAAAAAAAACATTGAAGTTCAGGCAATGTCTACTTTATGTGAACAAATTTTCTACATTTTAATATATGTGTCTCACATAATGGATATGATAAAAAATTAATTATTCTGTTCTTTGTCTTCTAAATTGCCAAAAATCTGGGGCATATTTACTAAAATATGTTGAGTGTTTTTTGTTTTTTTTCTCTAAAAGGTGCCAGTATTCAGATTCAAGGTTGTTTGGTGAGAGGAAAATTTTGGTGATCTTCCAGGACCCTGTACTTTGGTGTGTCACTCCAGTAGCTCTGTGCCTTGCAACCTCAGGGTTCAATCAATGCACAACCCTCCCCCTTCCCATCCTCCTGTCCACCAGCAGGAGGAATAAGAGAACAGTGCTGGAGCCTTTCCAACAACCAAAATAATTGATGGGGGAAGGGGGAAAAAGAGAGAATAAAACCAAAGTGGAAGGGGGAAGGAAGCTTCAATTGGGGGGAAAAGGGAGAGGTTCTCCTGGTGTTTCTTGCCCTCTCCCTTCTTGCTATTGCTAATGCTTTTTACTCTATTGTATACCACTGGTATATTCTCACTTCTCTTCATCCCCTGTGCTTTTCTCTTATCCTCTCTCTGTCTTTTTCCATCTTGACCCTCTCCTTCCCCTCCACCTGGTACATCTCTATTTCTATAGTCAAAATCAAAATTGGAGTAAAAGATACCCATAATAATAAATTCAAAAAAACTATAAAAGTCCAAAAAAAATCATCAAAATGTCTTCGCAAATAGTAGATTAGATCAGTAATCAGAATCTTAATACAACAAGCCTCTGCAAGTTAAATAGCTGCCTTATTATATATAAATAAATACCTTGCATGAGACTTATACATGGTAGCAAAAATTCTTTTAGTGCTGGCCACAGCATTTAAAATAAAATGTATATTCAACTCAGCTATACGGATAGGCAGCAGCACTGAATCTATGTCAACAGCATATAAGAACATAAGAGTAGCCATATTGGGTCAGACCAATGGTCCATCTAGCCTAGTATCCTGTTTCCAACAGTGGCCAATCCGGGTCACAAGTACCTGGCAGAATCCACACATTAAAAATAGAAATTAGCTCAAACTCCCAAGAAATCAAACTCTGCATGTAGTGCAATACCGGAGAAATAGAAACGGAAATGCATTTCCTCTTGCACTGTACGAAATACAAAGTCATCAGAGATACACATTTTGCAAGACTGACATATTTCAATGAATTCAAAATATTCTTTTTCTACCATTTTACATTTCCAATCGCGTTAGTCCAGTCTTTTTTGTTTTTGTCTGTTTTAACTTCATTCTTTCTAAGGTCTGCTCTCCATTTGCCATTTTTCTCTCTCCTCCTATCTTTGTCCATTCCTCCCTTACATCTGTCTTTGGCCTTTTGACTCTGTTTCAGCTCTTCCTGCCATTTCTTTCTTTCTGCCTACTTCCCATGGCTTCTCCTACATGGTTCTACCATGCCCAGAATCTCCCCTTTTTCTGTCTTCCCTCTCCCACCCCTGAAGTCTATCATCTCCTGTCTAACAGTTCAGCATCTCCACCTCAGTGATTCAATGTCTCCCCTTTTTCTTCCTTCTCCAACACTCCAGCTTCTCCCTTCAGTCCTTTCCTTCCTCCCAATAGTCCTGCATATCCCCTCTTCCATTCCTCCACCAGCAGAGCATGTTCCTTCCCTCAACAACAGTCAAGCACTTCCCTTCTTCCCAACCCTACCTCCATCCCCAACAATGCAACATCTCCCCTCCAGTGTGACAGGAAGAGCAGTAGTGCAAAGCCCCAGCATCTCCACTTAACTCAATCCCAACTGTACTCCCCTGTCAGGCCACACAAGCATGCGGCACCCCCCATGACTTCACATCCAGTGTAACCCCACACCAGACGTGAAATCATACAAAATGCCAGATGCTCCCTTAACCCAGTAAAGGTACACAGCTGGGACCGAACCAAGCAAAGACGCTGGGCCTTTAGCTGCCCCCTCTCTGCCACTGGATTTTCCTTGGGTCTCCTTGCTTCTTGATGTTGCTGTTACCTTGGAATCACCAGCAGTGGGTTGCTCTCTAATGGAGGGGTTTGAGGCAAAAGTGGAGGGGTACATGCCCTCCAGAGTCCAGGCCTCACCCTCTCTCCCTCACAGCTTCAACCCTGTGATAGTTTCAGTTCAGTTCCAGAGGCCATAGCAGAAATGATCACAGCATAGTTGCTGAATCTAACTCAGCGAGGCTGCTGCAGGAAGTCCCTGCAGCCATTTTGAGACTGGAACTGGCATAAGCAGGAGCAGTCTCCAGTTGCTCATGATTATGATGGTTCTGATCTCAATATGGCTGCCAGGATCTCCCACAGTAGCCTTGCGACCAGTTTCAGCCGGCCTCTAGTGTGAATTCTATAAAGGCAGTTGTGCTCACAACAGCCATTTTAGAATGCTATCATAAGTCTGCATTTGCATGCCTAACTTTAGCCATGCGCACTTACACCTAACTGTAGGCAGTTAGATAAATAAATGATAGTATTCTATAACCCATGTAGGTAACTGAATGACATGCCCCCGATCTGCTCATCCCTCTCCCAGGTCCATACCCCCGTGAAGCTGTGCACTCTGGTATTTGAGTGTAAACTTAGAGAATAGCAACTAAGGGCAGTTACGCATGTAACTGTTAATTGGTACCAATTAACATTGATTATAGCCAATAATTGGCTATGAACTCCAATTAAGAGCCAATTACTGAATTAAGTTATGCATGCAACTGACCTCATTTTATAACTTGCCAGAGTAGAAGTCTTATGTGCGGGGCTGGAGCAAGCACTTGAAAAAAAACTAGACAGCCAACTAGATGCACAGTTTGGGGGGTGACTCTATGGTATTGCAAGAGGACCTGAAGTCAGTTGTGCTGGGACAAACAAGGCAGTCAATACAGGAGGGTGAGGAACAAAAGGGGTGCTTGTCTACCCCAGACCTTAGCAAAGTGTCAACAATTTCCCAAATCTGAGTCTCTTGCACTGTAGTTTTTAATATTATGACCTATATTTCAGAGTAAATCCTGCATAGTTTTTTTTCACAAGGGTTTTGGCTCTGTTTATGCATCATGTCTGCTTTCCTACCTAGTCTAATGCACAACAAAATATTTGAAGTCCCATTTCCAAACCCATATTGCCGCATCTACAAAATTAAAAAAATTCCTTATACAAGCAGTTTCTGTTAGCAGTTGTTACAGGTGGAGGGGTATTTTTGAACGGGGATGACCATCTCTAAGGGCGCCCAATTCTAAGGACGGTGCAGCGAAGGGGCAGGGCAACGCGTATTATCAAAACAAGATGGACGTCCATCTTTTATTTCGATAATATGGTCGGGGACGCCCAAATCTTGACATTTAGGATTTAGGTCGACCTTAGAGATGGCTGTCCTTAGTTTTCGGCGATAATGGAAACCAAAGGCGTCTATCTCAAAAACGTCCAAATCCAAGCCCTTTGGTCATGGGAGGAGCCAGCATTTGTAGTGCACTGTCCCCCTCACATGCCAGGACACCAACCGGGCACCCTAGGGGGCACTGCAGTGGACTTCATAAATTGCTCCCAGGTGCATAGCTCCCTTACCTTGGGTGCTGAGCCCCCCAAACCCTCCCCAGGTCCGTCTGCCTGAAGTACACTGCACCCACTACAACTGCTCCAGGGACCTGTATACTGCTGCGATGGACCTGAGTATGGCATTTGAGGCTGGCATAGAGGCTGGCAAAAAAGTATTTTTAAACTTGTTTTTTATGGTGGGAGGGGGTTAGTGACCACTGGGGGATAAGGGGAAGTCATCCCCGATTCCCTCCGGTGGTCATCTGGTCAGTTGGGGCACCTTTTTGAGGCTTGGTCGTGAAAAAAAATGGACCAAGTAAAGTCAGCCAAGTGCTCGTCAGGGACGCCCTTCTTTTTTCTATTATCGGCCGAGGACGACCATCTCCTAATCACGCCCCAGTCCCGCCTTCGCTACCCTGCTGACATGCCCCCGTGAACTTTGGTCGTCTCCGCGACGGAAAGCAGTTGAAGGTGTCAAAAAATCAGCTTTCAATTATGCCGATTTGGATGACCTTGCGAGAAGGACGCCCATCTCCCAATTTGTGTCGAAAGATGGGCGTCCTTCTCTTTCGAAAATAAGCGTGATAGCAGGTGATGAGACACAAATATGTAAGAGACTGGGAAATTTCAAAGTCAACACTTTGGAAATTTTTGTGCAAACTTTGCCTGCTTTTCGAATCTATTGAATGTAAGTTGCATATTAAAAAAATTAACAAGCTGGAGGTGAAAAAGATGACATATTTTGCTTAGGTTCAATTTATCTAAAAAGCAAAAAAACAAACAAGAAAATGTAGTGTTAGAAATAATGGGCCTCATAGTCACAATGATTAAACCAGGCAGGATCTTCTCCTGCCTGATTAAACAATGCTGAGTGAATCTTGACGGGAAATTCAGCAGCATTTACCCAGGCAGTGCCACTGAACATCCCCTCTGACCACCATAGCACAGTCCAGCAGTGCCAGGACGATTCAGGTGTCGTGTTTGGGCCGAGCCGGGAGTTATTTATTGCCACTGCCCCCATAGCTGACCAGACAAGAAGAACCACTTAAACAGCAGTCCCATCTTTGCTCGGTTAGCTATGCAAATCCAGCACTGAATATTGGCCATATCCGCAATTCTTCCTGACCTGAATATTCAGTACCGATGCCTGAATTTGACCCAGTACTGAATATCTGGGTCTAAAATAGCCGGCACTAAGTAGATTTAATTGGCATTTGCGTGCGTAAATTTCGGTGCAGGATCCACGGCCAGTTGAAAAAGGGGACATGAAAATAGGAGGGTCATGGGCAAAATGGGGGGTGTTCGTAACATTTACACACGTTGTTATAAAATAACGTCAAATGTAGTACATTTGCACCACGTTTCAGTTGGTGCAGGTGGCCATGCTCAAAATTAGGTGTGATTCCTAGATGTAAGTGCTATTCTATAAACCACACCTAACTTTAAGCGTGGCTTATAGAACAGCATTTTTTTTTCACCCCTACAAGTGTACCTCCCACCAATTACGTTTGAACGGTTCATTCAATGTCATTCAAATTTTTGCCACAGACAGTAGTAGAGCACTCAGTGACCTCCAGTTAACACATTTTCAGGAAACTTTGTGACCCAAGACATTTTAAATCCCTGTTGCTTTTTTTGTTCTTGCAGGGAAAGAGACTATTTCTGTTGCAATCTAGGGGAGATCAAAGCATATTATGATCCCATTATGTACTTTGAAAGCTGATCTCCCATTGGTTAATAATCATAACCAGATGTAAAATTTCTAAGAATCATCAAATGTTAACACAGAACCCTGTTATTGCAGAAAGACATACGCAGATGATATTTTTAAAAAACACAGAAAATACCCTAAACAAAAAACACGTATTTCTTAAGGAATAACTCTACATCCTTTGAACAGACCGAAACAGTCAGTTTTACCACACACCACTTCCAGTTTTTCTAAGAAACGCGGTGACTGTAAGTTCTTAAATGCAGATGAACTTGGTGGTGATGCATTGAAATGCAGACTCTTCTGTAAACAGAGTTTAATATACTAAAACACATGGAAATACCACAATTGGAAGGTTTTCGTGCATGTTAGCACCAGGGGTGTAGTCAGGGGGGAGCCTCAGGGGCACAGGCCCCCATTCTTGGCTCACGCTTCCCTCCAGTGTCTGGGCGTATCTCGTCTGCCATCCCCCACCACACAACCTTTGTGGTCCGGTTTCTCTCTCCCGTCTCTCCTGCCCCTGGTCCAGCGACTCATTCACTCCCCACAACCCGCTGGAAGTTATATTAGGAAGTTGCTTCAGATGAGGCGGGGCGCGTCACAGGGAAAAAACGAGGCTGCTCTTTTCAATCGCTGTGATGTCTCTCCCGGCAGTGAACAATGTAGGCTAGCAGCAGTGGGGAGTAGGAGGGAGGGAAAGAAGCTGGAACCGTGGGGCCGGGGGCCGGGAGGAAGAAGAAAAGAGGAGAAATGCTGGACCTTCTGGCGAGAGAGAGGGAGACATAGGTTTTTGACTTGGGGAAGGAGAACTAAGGGCTGCTGTGCTCCATGAGGTTAGGGGAGGGAGGGATAGATAGACAGGAAGAGGTCCTGAACCAGAAGGGGAGAGAAAGATAGATGCTGGACCAGCTTGAGGGGTGGAAGGAAAAGAGAGATCGAGAGACTGGGAGATGTGAAGAAATGGGGAAAGACGCTGGATGGAAGAGAGAGGGAGAGACACTGGAAACCCAAGAGGGAGACATACTGAACTGTGAGGGGGGAAGAGAAGAGAAAGGGATACTGGCCCAGGGTGGGGGTGGGGGTGTGCGAAGAAAGGAAGAGATAGGGGAGTGAAGCAGAGATGCTAAGTCTCTCTCGTTAGGAGTGTGTCATACTCATTTGAAAGCTTTCTCTCTCACACACTCTGTGAGCTCTATTTCTCCCTCATCAGAGCTTCATGATCTTGGTCAAGGCTTTCATGAGAGGGAAGCCTTAGAGAAGTAAACCAAGAGGTCCAACCAGTAGGAAGAAATCTGGGCATACCTTCCTGCCTACTGCTTCCCCTTGTCCGGTCCCTTTTCCGTTTCCTGCAAGTACATGTGCTCTGAAACTGATGTACCAATTTTTAACTACTGGATGGAAGACAATTGTCAGCTCAAAAGAATTGATCCAAATTGATCCCCACTTTGTCTGTATTCTTTCAGAAGCTTCAAAGAAAAGTCAATATAATTTAATGCTGCCTTGATTCATTTACAAAATAATACTACACTTACATCATTCTAGATTCATACACTACATATACCATCTAAAAATCCACACTTTATGGCCTTCAATCTCATTCCGTGGTACAGTAAATCTCACTGTGGGATGGTTCATCCTTGGCATCTCTGGGAAAGAGAGATCAAAAAGGTGCTGGGCATGGAGGGAGAAAGGATAGGGACACAGAGGGGCAATACTGGAGACGGGAGGGGACAGATAGGGACATAGAAGGGCTTTTGGAAATGCGCATCTCTGATATTTTCAATTTCGGTTTCAATTTCTCTTGTATTGCTGTAAACCGAGACTGACTTCTTGAGGTTTCCAGTTCAGTTTTTTGTCTTTATATCTCTTATTAATCTCTGGTCCCTTGTGCCATATTTGTTGTATCATGTGTTTTTCATGTGTGATCAAGGTGTGGTATTCTGCTAGCATGTAGAATCTGTGTGGAGATCTGGATACAGTCCTGTTTTTCTTTCTTTCTTTCTTTCTTTCTTTCTTTCTTTCTTTCTTTCTTTCTTTCTTTCTTTCTTTCTTTCTCTAACTAGTGTATTGGTGTTTTAGGGCCTAGAGTAATGTTTACAGTGCTGCCTTTTCACAAGTAAGGTTGTTGCTTTTGAGTCTTGGGAGTTAGTGCTTACTGAGGTGGCATAGTAAGTAGATTAGCTCTATAGATCCTGAGTAATTTTGGTAGGTTTTATATTACAGGTTTACTGAGATGACATCAAAATCAGAATTTTTTTTTTTGATATGATAAGTTCCTGGGGAAATGTCTTCTTTTTGCTTTATACAAGAACATAAGCATAGCCATACTGGTCCATCTAGCCCAGTATCCTGCTTCCAGCAGTGGTCAATCCAGGTCATAAGTACCTGGCAGAATCCCAACGAGTAACAAGATTTCATGTTGCCAACCCCAGGAATAGGCAGTGGCTTTCCTATATCCACCTTAATAGCAGTTTATGGACTTTTCCTCCAGGAACTTGTCCAAACCTTTTTAAAATCCAGATACACTAACTGCTGTTACCATATTCTCCGGCAATGAGTTCCAGAGCTTAACTAGTCATTGAGTGAAAAAATATTTCCTCCTATTGATTTAAAAAGTATTACCATATAACCAGGGGTGTGCTGGTAAATTTTTAACAACAGGCTCTTTCTCCGGACGTAGCCAGCTCTGCAGTTGGAAGGGCCAGGGAGGGGGGGGGGGGGGAAGCAACACTTGCCTCTCTCTCCTCCCTCCCTTTGTGCGGGCACTCTAGGCATACCTTTGCTGGCAGCCAATAAATGGACTGCCACCACTCCCAACGTCTTGCTCTGAGCAGCATGCTGGAACTTCTCTCATATAAGTACATAAGTACATAAGTAGTGCCATACTGGGAAAGACCAAAGGTCCATCTAGCCCAGCATCCTGTCACCGACAGTGGCCAATCCAGGTCAAGGGCACCTGGCACGCTCCCTAAACGTAAAAACATTCCAGACAAGTTATACCTAAAAATGCGGAATTTTTCCAAGTCCATTTAATAGCGGTCTATGGACTTGTCCTTTAGGAATCTATCTAACCCCTTTTTAAACTCCTTCAAGCTAACCGCCCGTACCACGTTCTCCGGCAACGAATTCCAGAGTCTAATTACACGTTGGGTGAAGAAAAATTTTCTCCGATTCGTTTTAAATTTACCACACTGTAGCTTCAACTCATGCCCTCTAGTCCTAGTATTTTTGGATAGCGTGAACAGTCGCTTCACATCCACCCGATCCATTCCACTCATTATTTTATACACTTCTATCATATCTCAAGAAGTCCCAGCCTGCTGCCCAGAGCTGGAAACAAGGAGTTGGGAGCAGCAGTAGTCTATTTACTTAGCTGGCAGGGCTCAGCATCCCCACCAGCAAAGTAAAAGAGAATTCAGCAGGGGGCCCAAGCCCACATTTTGGGAGCCAGTTGTTAAAGTAGCCATGGAGGGCCCTACTTTAACAACCGGCTCCCAAAATTCTTAAAAACTTAATAACCGGCTCTTGCAAGCCTTTGAGAGCCTGCTCCAGCACACCACTGCATATAACTTCGTTGAGTGCCCCCCCCCCCCCCTAGTCTTTGTACCTTTTGAGAGAATAAGCAATCGATGAAGTTTATCAAGTTTATTGAAAATTTACTATCCCGCACAACAGGACAACCATCTGGGCAGCGTACAATCTAAAAAGTCCCTTGAGAAGTATTCTATTTATCTGAGTTCTATAATTAAAAAAGAACTGAACACTGACCACACAGGGGCTGTGTCAGAGGCTAAGACAACTGATAACAAATAAAACACACAGCTCTGGAATTTGTAGTATGGAGTGTTGCCACGATTTGGGTTTCTGCCAGGTACTTGTGACCTGGCTTGGCCACTAACAGGATACTGGGCTGGATGGACCATTGGTCTGACCCAGTATGGCTACTCTTATGTCCCTATGTTCTTATGCCAGATGAACACTGTTTTCAAAAAATGCAACACTGTGCATTTTGTGTATCACACACAGGATACACTGGACAAACACTGGATAGGCCCATTGTTTCTTGCATAATGTTTTAAATGGCAATTAGAATATTAGCCAAAAGTTGAGCAATCTGTTTGCTTTGTATCAGCACATTACCAGTACAGCATGTTCTGCATGCACAAATCCATGTTCTTTGCTTCCAAAAACCGCTGTGTGCATTTTTGATACATAATACAGAAACTGGGTGAACAGGACCTTTCGTTTAATGTGGTGGCGGCAGGAAATGTTTACTTCCCCACTCTCGCAGAACAAAAAACTTGAGCAGCTTTCTGCAGAATTCAGATCCAACAACAATTTGAAAAGGACATATTTCATGTATAACAAAAACACAACAGAGTCATGTTTTCAAAAGGTTTTCTCCCATTCCTCAACTACAGGGAAAACATTATTTTGACAATAAGGGCTAGTGGGTAAATCTGTTCCAAATATCTTTATGCTCTGACAGAATGTGTCAGGAATTTGACAAAAGCGGGACCGTCTATTGTTCTGACGTTTAAAAAGCCCTGGTTAGATAAAAGTGCTCAATTGATAAGTTTAGGGAGGATATCCCTTCTCTTATAGATGCACAAGATAGGGCAATAATGAAATCAACTCAGCATAGTAGGAATGTAAGGCTTGCAGAAATAAACATTCTGTAACTGACATCACTGTTGGTACAACAAAAGAGAGTTCAAAACTCCCACAAAAAAAACCACAAAAACATCAAATCAAGCAGAAGAAATCCAGAAATGCCAGACAGAAACCACAGATAGTAAGAGCACCAAGGAAATTTTCTTGGGACCCTACAGGGTCCGTGTTTCGGCCAAAAAAGCCTTCTTCAGGGGTCTTCAAATTGATATATACGGATGTTCCTCCAAAATAATCACAAAATGAGACAATCGCTGAGAGCAACCCCTGAGAGCACACCTGTTTGAAAATGAGATAAGTAACATATTGCCTCAATTTTTACATAATGTTATTAATAAAAAGAGAAGAAATTTGAGAATTGGTAGGTTGGGGGTAAAGTCAATGATTAGAATATACACACGGTGAGAGGTTCATCGCAGGAGTGAAGTGATACCAGCCGTGGTGCACATATGAGACTTACCCAGTACAACCCGTTTCAGCATATTTGTACTTTTCAGTATCCTCTACTGTGCAAATTATCCTAGAAATAAGCAGTGGATTTTCCCAAGTTGATCTTAATAAAGGCTTATGGACTTTTCTTTTAGGAAGATATCAAA
The DNA here is from genome assembly GCF_901765095.1 of Microcaecilia unicolor. Classification (NCBI taxonomy): domain Eukaryota; kingdom Metazoa; phylum Chordata; class Amphibia; order Gymnophiona; family Siphonopidae; genus Microcaecilia; species Microcaecilia unicolor. Next base: position 194,140,757 of record NC_044039.1, on the reverse strand, counting down.
ACCTTTTTTAAACACTGCTAAGCTAACTGCTTTGACTACTTTCTCTGGCAATGAATTCCAGAGTTTAATTACACGTTGAGTGAAGAAATATTTTTCTGATTTTTTAAATTTACTACTTTGTAGCTTCATTGTGTGCTCCCTAATACTACTATTTTTGGAAAGAGTAAACAAACGATTCACGTCTATCCGTTCCACTTCACTCATTATTTTATAGACTTTTATTATCTCTCCCCTCAGCCGTCTTTTCTCCAAGCTGAAGAGTTAGCTGCTTCAGCCTTTCCTCATAGGGAAGTTGTCCAATCCCTTTTATTATTTTTGTCGCTTTTCTCTATACCTTTTCTAATTCCATTATATCTTTTTTTGAGGTGCGGTGACCAGAATTGCACACAGTATTCAAGGTGTGGTCACAACACTGAGAGATACAAAGGCATTATAACATCCTCATTTTTGTTTTCCATTCATTTCCTAATAATACCTAACATTCTATTTGCTTTCTTCACCATCACCACACACTGAGCAAAGAGTTTCAACGTATTGTCAATGATGACACCTAGATCTTTTTCCTGGTCAGTGACTCCTAATGTGGAACCTTGCATCACTTAGCCATAGTTCAAGTTCCTCTTTCCCACATGCATCACTTTGCACTTGCTCACATTAAATGTCATCTGCCTTTTGGATGTCCAGTCTCCCAGTCTCATAAGGTCCTATTGCAATTTTTCACAATCCTCTTGTGATTTAACAACTTTGTGTTGTCAGCAAATTTAATTACTTCACTAGTTATTCCCATCTCTAGATCATTTATAAATATGTTAAGAAGCAGCGATCCCAGCACAGACTCCTGCGGCAGCCATTTTAAAGCAGCGGCACCAGGTACAGCAGCAACACCGGGTAGGAAAGATTAGGGTTCTTTATTGCCCCTGCAGAGGCCATTAGACCACCAGGGCTTGTTAAGGTAGGTCCAAAGAGAGCATATTGATGGCCGGGGTTCAGGTTGGTGGGGGAACTCGATTTCTTCATGGGTCGGAGCTTGGGGTGTGGCAGAGAGTTTTGGTTTCTGTCAAAAATGCACTGGCATTTTCAGTTAAACCCCAGCCCAGATTTTGATCCAGTTTCTGTGCCGAATCTGAAACTGAAAGTCGGTTGGCCTCTGTTTGTAGGACTTAACTCATTCTTCAGAACAGCAGAAATATTCTCTCCAGAAGATTACATATTATTGTACATTAGCGATCTGTCACAATTTTTACCGCACCTCTTCAGCACAATTCTCTCATTTTCATTTTTTTTCAGGATATAAAATAAATCAATCCAAAAATGAAGCTCTACCTCTGAGCATACATACTCATTCTGACATAATTTAGTCTTTTGGCCTTGTATGGACCCCTACAAAATTAAGGTATCTTAATATAAATTTATATTCAGAAACAGTGCAGTCCAACAGTACTCTTTTTTGTTTAAAATCATTGGCTTTCCTAACGCATCCTCTCCATCTTTCATGGTGGGGAAGGCTGGAAACTATCAAAATGATGGTTTCTCCCAAGGTACATTTTGTGCTTAGTATGATCCCGACCTTATTCCCTAATAATTTCTAAAAACAAGTGGAGAAAACACTATCCTCATTTCTTTGTTGCCGTTACAGTAGCTCCTTTTAGCTTTGCCCACTGCTTTCCAACTTCTTCCAGATGTTCCCATCCAGACAACAATTCCTTGAGGTAATCCCCTCAGAGGCATAGCTAGGTAGGTCACCAGGGGAGCAGACACTTCAGTAGGTTAGCCAGTCTGCTGCTGAATACACTTCTTCCCTTCTTTGATATGTGTACACTATCTCTGTTCAGCAGCCCTTGAAAAAGCATCCCATGGTCCATGAAGCCAATATGCTCAAGAAATCCAGTGAGATCCAAACTATCTGGAGCAGTAATATTTTGAATTTCACTTTCTAGCTCATTTATCAACTGAACACCACGAGACATGTGGACGGGCATAATCGAATGGAAACGCCTATCTCCATGGGCGTTTATCTCCGAGAACGGGTCCATGAAGGGGCGGGCCGAACCGTATTTTCGAAAAAATGGACGTTTTTGAGCTGGGCGTTTGTTTTTTTTAGCGATAATGGAAACTAAAACGCCCAGCTCAAAAACGTCCTAATCCAAGCCATTTGGTCGTGGGAGGGGCCAGGATTCATAGTACACTCGCCCTCCTGATATGCCAGGACACCAACTGGGCACCCTAGGTCAGTGCGGTAGACTTCAGAAAAAGCTCCCACATGCATAGTTCCCTTACCACGGGTGTTGAACTCCCAACCCCCCTCCCCCAAAACCCACTACCCACAAATGTACAACACTACCATAGCTCTTAGGGGTGGAGGGGGCACCTACATGTGGGTACAGTGGGTTTTGGAGGCCTCCCATTTACCAACACAAGTGTTACAGGTGGGAGGGGGGGTGGGCCTGGGGCCACCTGGCTGAAGTGCACTGCGGGACCCACTAAAAGTGCTCTAGGGACCTGCATACACACAGGCCTCTAGGACTGGTTGCTGCTATATAACATTGGCACACCAGTTGACACCTGAAGACTAATCTCTCCAAAAATGTCCTTTATTGGAATAACCGCCTTTACTCACAGTTAACTGCAGATCAGAGGTTGTGCCCCACTGGCAACGAGTCTCCCTGGTATTGAGATGAGCAGTAGGTCAGAGCTGGCAGAATGCTGTACAATGCCCTCTTTCAGCCACATTCAAGGTAAGAACTAAGTTCTGTAACGTGGCTAACACAGGAAAGGGAACTAAAACTGGCTTACAAAAATGGCCACTACCGCATGGACTACAACAGGAAACATAACAGGGCACACTCTGACCCAGTAGGCAGGAGGAAAAGCACCATGGGAGAAGAGCCTACCAACTACCAACATCGTGAGACTGTAACACAAGCTAATGAAATCACGGAGCCCAATACCCTGCACCCACCACAATGCAATGCTGATGTGACCCTGTACTGCACCCGAGAACCACATCTGACCCAGGGAAAGGCTGTGAGAGGATCAAACACATTCTGCTGTCATGGAAGTGGGTACAGCATTTGAGGCTGGCATACAGGCTGGAAAAAAAGTTTTTAAAGTGGGTTTTTTTTGGTGGGAGGGGGTTGGTGACCATTGGGAGAGTCCGGGGAGGTCATCCCCGATTCCCTCCAGTGGTCATCTGGACAGTTGGAGCACTTTTTTGGGACTTGTTCGTGAAAAAAAAGGGTCCAAAAAAAGTGACCCAAAATCACGGTAAAAATGCCTTTTTTTTCGATTATCAGCTAAAGACGCCCATCTCTCCTCGGCTGATAACCACGCACCAGTTCCGCCTCCACCACGCCTCCGACATGCCCCCGTCAACTTTATTCGTTTCCGCGATGGAGTGCAGTTGGAAACGCCCAAAATCAGCTTTTGATTATACCGATTTGGGTGCCTTTGCGAGACAAACGTCTATCTCCCGATTTAGGTCGCACTATAGGCGTTTTTCTCTTTCGAAAATAAGCTGGATAGTAACTCTAAGATAAGGTAATTGTCTCATTGATAGCAGTATACGGAACCTCCTCAATATATCTAACCAGAACTTTTCAGCAGTTACTGGAAAATTACTGGAAAGTTCAAATAGCAAAGGTTTTTAGCCCTAGAAACATTTTCCAAGGCTTCAATATGATATGAAGAAACAAACTATCCTTGATATTTATAACCCCTACAGACTGAATTGCCTGGATTTTAGGTTGAGGAACAACAATTCTATTTTCCTAATCTTCACGTTTAAGCACAGTATCTTTTGAAAACTCATAGAGCTATAATACTGTTCCCATTAATAGTCCTTCAATTCTAGTAACAATTTTCCGTACATCTAATAAGAATTCAATCACCACCTGGTACTTGCTAAAGAATACAATTCCACTATACCCTTTTGCCATGTCCACTTCTGAGTCCTCTCAGAAATTGAAGTGGACACAGCAAAAGGGTACTTCGAGTGGCTGCGGGTTATGCTCCTAAATGAAGCACTGGCAAAACAGGGTCTCTCTGTAAAAAAACATGGTTAAAAAAAAAATATTTGAGAGAGTTTCACTTGCTCTACGTAGACAGTGGAAATATATATATTTTTTATTTTTATTTATTTATTGCACTTGTATCCCACATTTTCCCACCTATTTGCAGGCTCAATGTGGCTTACAAAGACCTGTTATGGCATAGCCATTCCAGGGTAGCAGATACAATTGGTGTTAGAAAAAAGATTAAGGATGACAAAAAGATCTAAGCAATTATAGAAATGACTTGGAAATAGAGTGGAAATATATCCAATAAGGAAATATTTTGAGAGAGAGAAGAAAGTTCGTCTCTGGACGAAGCAACCCATATGAGAGATACTGCCTTAGGAATAATGACATTCTGAGATATCGATGGACCACTGGGGTTTTCAGAAACAACTGAAACTGCGCTCTAATTGTCTGGCCTATGAGAAGAATTTAAATCATCGTGGTGGTGGGTGGGGGGGAGGGGGGAACTAAAAGACACACCAGGCTTAGAAGACCTAGGGCTCATTTTTGAAAGAGAGACACGTCCAAAAAGTGTCATAAAGCACCATTTGGACGGATTTCTTCTCAAAACTTCCAAATCGGTGTTTTCAAACCCTGTTTTGCATTTGTCTATCTATGCATTTTGTCTGCAGTGCATCCAAATCATGAGGGTGCGTGTCAGAGATGTTTTGAAGGCAGGATTAGGACAGACTTAGGGCATGCCTAATACTTGGACGTTTTAGAGCTATAATGGAAAAAAATCCAAAAAGTCTAGGATGAAAACTTCAACATTTTGGTCTAGACCTGCTTTTCTATTGAATAAGAAACAAAAAGGTGCTCTAAGTGACCAGATGACCCCTGGAGGAATTCAGGGATAACCCCCTTTACTCCCCCAGTGATCACAGACCCCCATCCCACCACCACAAAATGTGAATAAAAATAGCATTCATTAGCCTCTATGCCAGCCTCGGATGTTATACTCATAAGAGCAGCATGCAGGTCCCCAGATTAGTGTAGTGGTGGTGCAGTGGACAGGTGGACCCAGGCCTATACCTCCTCCTACCTGTTACACTTGTGGTGGAAACTGTGAACCCTCCAAAACTCACCAGAAACCCACTGTACCCACATAGAGGTGCCCCTTCACCCATAAGGGCTATTGTAGTGGTGTACAGTTGGGGACAGTGAGGTTTGGGTGGGTTTGGGGGGGCTCAGCAGACAAGATAAGGGAGCAATGGTGAGATGTGTACCTGACATCATTTATATGAAGTCCACAGCAGTGACCCCTGGTGTGCCCCAGTGCTCTCCTAGGATGTCTGGGAGACCAGTCTACTAAAAATGTTGGCCCTTCCTATATCCCAGTGGTTTTATTTTGTGCATTTTTAACTTGTGCCGTTTTTGTTTTGTTTTGTTTTTTCAAAAAATGGCCTAAAAAATTAAATGCACATAGCACACACACATAGAAACATGACGGCAGACAAGGGCTGAATGACCCATCCAGTCTGCCCATCCTCAGTAACCACTAACTTCTCCTTTTCCTAAGACATCCCACATGCCTGTCCCACACTTTTTAAAATTCTGACACAGTTCTCGTCTCCACAACCTCCACCGGGAGGTCATTCCTCTCATCCACCACCCTTTCAGTGAAAGAGTATTTTCTTAGATTCCTCCTAAGTCTGTTTCCTCTTAACTTTATCGTATACCCCCTCATTCAAGAGTTTTCCTTCATTTGAAAAAGGCTCGCCTTCCGTACTTTGACACCACTGAGGCAGTTAAATGTCTCTATCATATTCCCTCTCTCTCTTGCCTGTCTTCCAGCATATACATGTTGAGGTTCCTAAGCCTGTCCCTATGTGTTTTACGACAGAGACTGCTTACTAATTTTGTAGCCGCCCTCTGGACCGACTCCATCCTTTTTATATCTTTCTGTAGGTGCGGTCTCCAGAATTGCACGCAGTACTCTAAATGGGGCCTCACCAGAGACTTCTACAAGGGCACTATCACCTCTTTTTTTTTCCTGCTGGTCATCCCTTGTTCAAACCAGAATTTTGGAAAAAAAAGAAAAATGTTTTTCCTTTTTTGAAAATAGGTATATTTTCTATTCAGATTTGGCATGTTTACTGCAAAACATTCAAAGTCCAACATAGATGCACTATCGAAAATGCCCCCTCCACATGTCCCCACTTGCCTGCTGGACTACATGGTCCCATGCACCTGGACAACCGCTGTTTTATTCTTCCTCTTCCCCATAATAAACAAAATAAAGTATAATACAGTATACTGAAAGATGAATGAGAAAAGACTGCAAAACCTGAATATGATATACCCTGGAGAAGAGGAGAGACAGAAAGATAAGATATACATACATTTAAATTTTTGAAACATAGCAAGAAACAAAACAACCTTTTCAATATCAGAGAGGCAATGGAACAAAAGGACATGAAGTTGCAAGGAGGGAAACTTAAAAGCAATATCAGGAAATGCTATTTCACAGAGAGCGTGACGGATGCTTAGAATGCTTTTTCACGGCAAGTGGTGGTGTCAAAAACAGTGACAGAATTTTAAAAAGGTGTGAGATAAACATAGAGGCTCCCTTTATGGCATGGAGATGGAATAAAAGATAGAATATGTCCACTCACAGTAAAACATAACCTTTACACTTTAAAGAATTTTTTTAAAGCGGCAAAGAGGGGATAGACTGCACCAGGTGTCAGTTACCATCCTGAAGACAAAGGGGGGAAGGGGTAGCCCACACAGAATCACAGATCAATGGCGTACCAAGGGGGAGCGGTGGGGGCGGTCTGCCCCGGGTGCACGCCGCTGGGGGGTGCCACGGCGCGCACCTGTGGGATCCAACTTCGCTCGTTCGCTGCAGCTCCCTCTGCCCCGGAACAGGTTACTTCCTGTTCTGGGGCAGAGGGAGCTGCAGCGAACGAGCGAAATTAGCGAAGTCGGAGCCCACAGGCGCGCGCCGTGGCACCCCCCCCCCCAGCGGCGTGCACCTGGGGGGGTCATTTCGCCGGGGGGGGAGGTGTTATTTTGCAGGCGGGGGGGGGCGCTGCACCCGGGGGGGCGCATTGGCGTTCCGCCCCGGGTGCCATCCAGGCTAGGAACGCCACTGTCACAGATACAACCCTGACTGCCTTTCTAGGCAGATGGGATGCAGCATGCTGGTCTTATCTGCTGTCATTTATTACATTACTCCGAGGCTCATTTTTGAAAGAGAAAAGCTTCTAAAAAGTGGCATAATGCAGCGTTTGGATGTCCAAATCAGTATTTTTGAAACTAATTTTTCTGACGTTTTTCTATGCTGTTCTTCTGCAGTGCATCCAAATCTTAAGGGGGTGTGTCTTAAGGGTGGGATGTGGGTGTTCCTATGACTTAGACATTTTTCAGCTATAATGGAACAAAACAAAACCGTCCAGGACTAAAACTAAAACGTTTTGAGTTAGACCTGTTTTTTTTAATGAATAAGGCACAAAAAGGTGCTCTAAATGACCAGATGACCAACTGAAGGGAATCGGGGGTGACTCCCCATACCCCCTGAGTGTTCACAGACCCCCTTCCACCTCCCCGAAAGAAATGTGAATAAAAATATGACTTACCAGTCTCTATGAGAGCCTCAGATGTTAAAATCAGGTCCATTACAGCAAGATGCAGGTCCCTGGAATAGTGTCGTTAGTGCAGTGCACTATGGGGTGGGTGACTCAGGTCTCTATCTCCCTCTACCTGTCACACTTGTTGTGGAAACTGTTACCCCTCCCAAAGTCACCAAAACCATAATATACCCACATATAGGTGCCCTCTTCACCCATAAGTGTTATTGTAGTGGTGTACAGTATGGAATAGTGGGTTTTGGATAGGTTTTGGAGGGCTCAGGGGACAAGATATGGGAGCAAAGGTGAGATGTGTACCTGGAACCATTTTTATGAAGTGAACAGAAGTGCCCTCTAGGGTACCCCATTGCTCTCCTGGCATGTCTGGGGGACCAGTCTACTAAAAATGTTGGCTCTTCCTACATCCTTATGGCACGAATCTCTACATTTTGCACTGATTTCAGATTTTTTTTTTTTTTTTCAAAAATGGACCAAAAAGCAAAACGTCCAAAGCATAAAACCTTGTTCAAAATAGTATTTTTGAAAAGAAAAAAAAAGATAGACCTTTTTCTCTTTCAAAAATGAATTTCGTTCCTATTCAGATTTTGGATGTTTTGTGCAAAACGTCCAAAATCAGACTTAGATGCACTTTTGAAAATGCCCCTCCATGTTATTATAACTGCTACTATTCAAGAGAGAGCAAATTCATGCTTTTGAAGATCTCTAAAGCACATAGGAAAGGAAACAATACTTCTCATAGGGCACATCTTTCCTACTCCTTCAATCCTCCTTCAGTCCTCCTCCAATAATCCGAAGGAGCTCCAAAAGGGCAAAGTATACCCCTTTGGACATACTACTGTTTCCGCACATGTGCGGCCATATATCACAGTAGCATCTGTGATTTAAAGGGGCTCTCTGATATCATTTGATTGACAGTTCCAAACAGCGGGAAGTCACACAGTTGAACTCCTGAGGCTCAGATGGAGTCCCAGCTGCACAACTGATGAGAATCTTTGCTCTATCATCTCTCTATATAAAAGGCAACACCAACGTTCTATGAAGCCTCCAGCCAGAAATGTGAAGGGGGAGAGATATCCGGTTTCCCCATGAGTGTCTGCCCCGCCCTCTCTGTAACACAAACAGTCAGTGAAGGAAAACAGCAGAGCAGGAAATCAAATCGCTGGCTCTGTAACAGTGAAGGACTCAGAGGGGGGAGGGGAGAGAGGGCAGAGGGCAGGGACACACACACTCCCACATGCACACAGAAGAAAACCTTGCTAGCCCCCGTTTCATTTGCATCAGAAACGGGGCTTTTTTACTAGTTGATACATAATTAAGTTCTGGAACTCATTGCCAGGACATATGGTGAATGCTGTCAGGGTAGCTAGGTTTAAAAAAGGTTTCCTGGAGGAAAGATTCATAAACCATTATTAAAAGGGAGGGAGAAATCTATTGCTTGTCCCTGTCACGAAAAGCATGAAATCTACCTACCTTTTGGGATCCTGCCAGGTATTTATGACCTAGATTAACCACTGTTGAAAACAGGATGCTGGGTTTGAGGGACCTTTGGTGACCTAGTATGGTAATCCTTGTGTTCTTCATGGGCCAAATATTGAAGGTGCAGCTAAACATATAAGTTCCCTATTCATGAATTTTTAGCAGCACTACACAGATTGTAGTGCTTATCTGGGGGTCAGAATTGGTGGTGCAGTGGGGTTGAGAGATCCTCCTCCACTGCTGCCCGAATCAGTGCCTGTCTCCAAAATAGCATCATAGTTCTGCAGCTAAGGGTCATCAGTGCTATTTTGGAGTCAGTCTCTGACCCAGCAGTAGCAGAGGAGAATCACTGCTGCCCTACCCCACTGCACCACCAAACCTGATCCCTGGGTAAGCCCCGGGGCCTTGGGGGATAAGGGGTGAGGGCATGGAATTTGAGGAGACAGGTTTGCTGTCAGATATGGACATTTTCATGGGGATAGGGCTATTGATCTATGGAGGCATCAGAGGCAGCGGGGGGGGGGGGGGGGGGGGGGGGGAATTGAAGCTGCTGGAAGCATCAAAAACTGAAGGGAGGATCTGTGCCTACCAGGGGGGATCAGAGGCTGCAGGGGAGAGCTGTGCCTGCAGAGTGGCATTGGTGCCTGCAGGTGGCATCGGAAGCTATAGGGGAGATCAGTACTTTTGGTGTGTGTGGGGGGGGAGGGGGGAATCAGAAGCTGCAACATGCTGCGTAGTGGTACTTACCACCTCTGCTTGAGATGACAGTAAGTTTAGCTGCCCTATTGGCAGTTGAGACAGCTAGCGCATGGCAAAGACCTGTGTACTAGCTGTCAAAACTGGCCACAACTGCTCTCACCTCTGTCATGCCCAGACCCAGCCAACTCCTAAGTTAGGCAGACAATGTGGCATTTTTTAGACAAAGGCCCCTGCTTTAGCAAAGTAAACAATAGCGCGAGCTTGCGCTACTGTCTAATGCACTGATAACGCAATATTAGCTGCTTAGTAAAAGGGCCTGTATTCTCTATAGAGCATCTAGCGTTCCGCACCAAAATACAAGCGTATTCTGTAACAACGTGTGTAACTTAATTGGCTTAACAAGCCAATCAGCATTGTTAACAGCACTTAACAAGCAATAACAGACACTAACTGGCAATAATTTGAATTTACACGCATAACTTGCTAAGCATGTTCTGTTAAGCACTGCGCCTAAATTCTAATGCATGCAGGCAAAAAGGGGTGTAGTTATGGGTGGGGAAATGAACATTTCATGGGCATTCCAAAATGTGTGCACGTAGTTATAGAATATGGCCCAATGCGCCTAAATCTATGCATCGGGATTTATGCCACATTTTCGTTTGTGTAAATGGAGGCACATAGTTTTAGACGCTAGAATATCAATTAAGCGTATTCTATATACCACACCTAAATATAGGCGCCCCTTATAGAATACACTTAGGCGGAAATGTTTTCTGCATGGATTTTCTAGGCATCATATATAGAATCTGGCCCTATATGTCTAGCAGTGATATCCAGCCATTATCCATATAGTAATGAAGTTTAATTTAAGGTAGAAAATATGCTGTCCTAAATTAAACCACTCATTTATGTCATTTCTATGTATTGCAGTTGAAGTACATAAGTACTGCCATACTGGGACAGACCAAAGGTCCATCTAGCCCAGCATCCTATTTCCAACAGTGGCAAATCCAGGTCACAAGTACCTGGCAAGATCCCAAAAGAGTACAATACATTTTAAGCTGCTTATCCTAGAAATAAGCAGTGGATTTTCCCCAAGTCCATTTTAATAATGGCTTATGGACTCTTAGGAAACTATCCAAACCTTTTTTAAACCCTGCTAAACTAACTGCTTTTATTACATTCTCTTTTCAATGAATTTCAGAGTTTAATTACACATTCAGTGAAGAAATATTTTCTCTGATTCGTTTTAAATTTACTACTTTGTAGCTTCATTGCGTGCCCCCTAATCCTAGTATTTTTGGAAAGAGTAAGCGATTCATGTTTACTCGTACCACACCACTCATTATTTTATAGACCTCTGCCATATCTCCCCTCAGCTGTCTTTCCTCCAAGCTGAAGTGCCCTAGCCGCTTTAGCCTTTCCTCATAGGGAAGTCGTCCCATCCCCTTTATCATTTTCATCGCCCTTTGTACCTTTTATAATTCCACTGTATCTTGTTTGAGATGCGGTGACCAGAATTGCACACAACGGAGCAATACAAAGGCATTATAACGTCCTCATCTTTGTTTTCCATTCCTTTCCTAATAATACCTAACATTCTATTTGCTTTCTTAGCCTCCGCCGCCGCACACTGAGCAGAGGGTTTCAACATATCATCAACAGCAACGCCTAGATCCCTTTCCTGGTCGGTGACTCCTAATCTGGAACTTTGCATTACGTAACTATAATTCGGGTTCCTCTTTCCCATAGGCAGAAATTTACTTTTCATATATATTTAGCCCCATATTGTGGCACAGAATACACATCTTTTTTAAATGTCGTGACTAGCATTTTAGAAAGCTACACTTGCCACTGGGGTTAAATATAGAGCCATTAGGCTTCCGTATGGAAGGCACGATGAGTATATGCAAAGCCCAAAATGGAAATTAGAAATAAAACACATTTTATTTATTTATTCATGGATGTTTGATATATTGCTCCGTCACAAACGAGCATCAGAGCAGTGAAAGTATATTAAAATTTGGAAAACTGTATTTTAAGAGCATCTAAGAGTTAAAACTGCACTAAGGCAGGCTCTATTTACACAAGTTCAAAATCTTCCTGACCTTAGCAGCATTAAATTTCTTACATAAGGATAAACTGTTCTTGAACAAGTTTTCCAGTATCCTTTAACAAACATAAACACGCTTGCCGTGCCTGTCTTCCATCTCATTGTTTTCCAGAAGAGATACAATAAATCTAGATATGTCATGTCAGTAAAAACACTGAAACGTATATAAAAAAAATAATGGCAGATACGGACAACATGTACTGCTTAGTCCTTTGGACTCGTTTAATGTGTTTCCCCCAGATCCAATTCAATCCATGGTTTTCTATTTCCAATAATCTTCCATTAAACTCCTTTTAAGCTTTTTATTATATGATTTTACAATAATAACTTCAACAGAAAATTTTTGAAAGGGTATAACAAGATTGTGGACATGCATCTAACCAGGGCCAGTCTTAAGCAGGGGCGACAGGGGCGGTCGCACAGGGCCCTGCGCTCCTAGGGGCCCCACATCTCTGGCAGGTCCGTCTTCCTGTCTCAGAACACCTCCCTGCTCCGTACCTTAATGTGCATCCACATTTCAGTAGACAGCATCAGGCAGCGGTAGCGATTTTCATATCCCATCAGCTGCAGAGCCCAGAGACTCCTCATTGCTGCATCCCACCCCCTTTTGATGTCACATCCTGCTTCCCCAAGGGCGGGATGAAGCAGTGAAGAGGCTCTGGGCTCGGCAGCTGACGGGATATGAAAATCGCTGCCACTGTCTGCCACTCTCTACGGAAATGTGGTGGATGCACACATCAAGGTATGGGTTGAGGTGGGGTTCCGAGAGCTCTAAACCTTTTTTAAAACTGATAAATTATGGCTTATGGTGGTGGGGACGAGTGGGCGCAGGCGCGGGTGAGGGGCAGGCAGGTGTGGGCAGGGGGGGCCCACTGAACTGGTCTGCACAGGGTCCCACAATTGCTAAGACCGGCCCTGCATCTAACACCTGCTCAACTATCTTAAATCTCACTTCTTGAGTGATATTGGTATACAGTGTAGAGACCTGCACGGGACCGGGGTTCACGGGAATCCCACAGAATCTGTGGGAATCCCTTCTGGGGCTGCGGGGATGGAAGTAGTTCTGTGGGGTTCCCGTGGGGACGGAAACAGTTCTGCGTGGATCCCACGGAAGTATAAGCTGCACCAGCCCCTCACCTACCAAGTACCAAGGGATCCTTTTACAAAGGCGTGCTAAAAAATGGCTTGCGGTAGTGTAGACATGGGTTTTGGGCGTACGCTGATGCATTTTTTAGCGCACCTGTAAAAAAGGCCTTTTTTTGCCAAAAATGGATGTGTGGCAAAGTCAAAATTGCCGCGCGTCCATTTTGGGTCTGAGACCTTACTGCCAGCCATTGACCTAGTGGTAAAGAATCCGGGCGGTAATGACCTACACGTGTCAAATGCCACTTGGCGTGCGTCTGTTACGCGCACCCAAAAATAAAAAATATTTCTCAGACGCGCGTATTAGACCCGCACAAAAAATTAAATTACCGCAAGAGTCATGTGGTATTCAGGCAGTAATTCCATTTTGGTGCATGTTGGGCGCATGTAGACACTTAAGCCTCTTAGTAAAAGGGTCCCCAGGTTGTTTGAGTGCTGCTGCCTCCTCTTCCTCCTCCTTGCTTTAACAGCACAGATGCAGAAACTCTTCCATTAATCCTCTCTACTCCCAGGCTTATGCACAGGCCTCAACTGACACAGGCACGAGCATCAGAGGTTGCCTGACCTACTGGCATGTGCATGTGGTGACCTCTCAGAGAATCAAAGACGAGTCTTACATGTGCGCACAAGAGAGTTCCAACTTCCAACTTCCGTTCCTTCATTGCCTGCAGTGCTGTGGCTCAAACCTAGAGAGAGACAGAGAGCCGAATGGAATTTTTTTTAGACACCATTAAATTCTTGTGGGGATGGGTGGGAACGGGTAAGATTCTAAGGGGGGTGTGTGTGTGGATGGGTTAGATTCCAGCAGGGGTGGGTTTGAGGTTTGATTTCTGTCCCTGTGCAACTCTCTCGTACAGTGTCACCAAATCCATTGTCACTAGGATCATTGATTCAGTGATATTTGGAATTTGTCATGACTAATAATTGTGCTGTGCCTTTGCCTATGATTTAGAACAGTCTGCAAAAAGGTTTCAAGGTGGAGGAGTGGCCTAGTGGTTAAAGTACCAGTCTTGCAACCCAGAGGTGGCCAGTTCAAACCCCACTGTTGCTCCTTGTGATCTTGGGCAAGTCACTTAACCCTCCATTGCCTCATGTACAAACTTAGATTGTGAGCCCTCCTGGGACAGAGAAATATCCAGTGTGCCTGAATGTAACTCACTTTGAGCTACTACTGAAAAAGGTGTGAACAAAATCCAAATAAATTATTTGAGATTCTGTTGCTACTATTTGAGATTTTGCTTTGCTTTGAGATACATTCCCATGCACTGAGGACTATTTGAATGGTTAAGGAAAACAAACTGGCTTTTATGACCACAGAGAGGTTTTTATTAAACTCTATCTACCCATTATTGCAGTATATAACGATGACCCCTCAATATGTGAGATACTGTTAGTAGTTTCCAAGACTTACTATGTAGGAAGATTGTATGTATCTTACCTCGTTTGCACTGTTTCCAGTACTTACAGACTCTTGGTGCAGGCGGTAGTGCCAAAACACAGCCTGTGTCGTGTCCGCATGTACCTTATCATCAGAGATTTGTACGAGTTAACACATTAAGGACAGATTTGAGTGATTTACCACAAAAAAGGATCATTCCTATTGTGTTTTGTTTTGTCATTCCTGTGGTTTCTGGGAATTTTTCTTTTTGTTCTTCTTCTTTTTGGTGATCTATGAATTAGGCTCCAGAACTTATTCCAGCCATAGAGGTGCCAATAGATACAGACACAGAGTATGTGTGTCCCACCTAGATTCTTCCAATATTTATGCCCACCTGTAAAATACAAGCTACTGTACATAAGTACATAAGCACTGCCATACTGGGAAAGACCAAGGGTCCATCAAGCCCAGCATCCTGTCTCCGACAGCGGCCAATCCAGGCTTAAAAACCCAGCAAGCCCCCCCCCCCCCCAATATTCATAGAATAGTGCTTACATTGAATTTTGGTGTTTACGCGTGTATTTGCAAACATATGCGCATATATGGTATTATTCCAATGAATCCACAAAACAACTAGACCAGGATATCTGGAAGAGTACTGGGAAAAGGTTCCTATCTTTTGTTTCCAGTTGTGATGCTGGGCATGTTCTCACTGGACTGTTGATATCAAAAAAATCCTGATGCAGGCGCTATGCGCCAATACATGGCCCGTGTCAAGTCATCGATGTACAAGATTCAGTCATTGATGTTCAAGATTGATCTACGCTGTGGAATAAAAGGACTTGTCCCTTTTTTTGATAGTTCTTGGTACTTCCTTTTTGGTGGTTTGTATTATTCTAATAAATTGCATGTTTAGTCAGTACGTAATTGTTAGCACATACTTTGTAGAATTATCTGCATATGCATGACAATTAAATTTGAATTGGTAGTTGTGGAGAAGCTATGTAGGTGGATGCATCTATTGCAAATATGGAAACCACTGACAGATTACTTGAGCATCCATCATTAGAGATTTTGGTGCAGCAGCTCTGATGAGTTCTCATGGTCCCCTTTAATGCGTGGTATGTTAGGAAATTTTTAACAATGGTCTGTCTCTCTCTCTCTCTCTCTCTCTCTCTTTCTCTAGGCATAGCCAGCCCTGCAATTTGGGGGGGGTCCCCAAGGTGGACTAAGGGAGCAATACATTCCTTTCTCTCCTGCTTCCCCCCCCCCCCCCATGTGGGCATGCTAGGTATACCTTTGCTCACAGGGATACTGAGCTCCTCCAGTCAAATAAATGGACTACTGCCACTCCCCACTGCTTGTTCCTGGCTCTGAGCAGTATGCCAGGAATTCTCATACACACTTGTGCAAGTCCTGGCATGCTGCTCAGAGCCAGGAACAAGGAGTGGGGTGCAGCAGCAGTCTATTTATTGGCTGATGAGGCTTAGTATCCCTGCCAGCAAAGGTAAAGGAGTTCAGAGACACCAAGGGTGGTCCATCTCAAAGCCAGAGATTTACCACCACTATTCTGAAGATTGAAGGCCAATTAGTGAGGTTTTTCTTGTGGGCTCCAACCATGTCTAAAACCAGTTCTGGCAGACGCACATTCCAAAAACTGACATATACCTCCAAGACTTAATTATTATTTTCCATTTCCATCTTACAAAATTCCAGACAGCAGATGTACAGATCAGCAGGACCGAAAGCAGTCTAAAACAAGTACAGTCAGAAACACAGCTTACCTAATTTTTCAACCACCCCTAGGATTCACCTTTGGGTTTAAAAAGCAAAACCATGTGCATGTAAGGACTGGATAAATTAATTAAAATAAAGTTTACAGTAAATGCCCTTAATATGTAATTATTGGTAGCAATAATGAAACAATGATAGAATATTCACATAGCAAGCAGCCTGAGCCAACAGATTTATTTTTCATTAAACATAAATAACTTTTTATGAACTTGACAGCTAAAAGTGGAATTAACTGGACAATGATGGCACATTTAAACTCACTCTGGACAGAACTTCTACATGAAGGAAGCCCTCCCCTCATTATTCAATACCTCTCTGTGAAATAGTAGTAATAAAAAAGGCAAGTGCATTTTTATAATACACCACTGCAATCCACAAAACAAAAGGAGCATGTTCCCACATGCCATCTTTTTCTTTTGATATACACACAGGGAAAAAAGATGTTCCCAGGTTTCAACCTAATTAATGTTGTTTTTTTAAAATTGTACTTACAAATAGTAAGTCTGATTGTTACAAAAAGAACCCATAAAGACACAAATCACCTCCTAAACTATCCAATCTAACACCATCTTCTCTAACTCCTCATCCATCTTCTGCTTACTTTTGATTGTATCCAATATCCTGTCATGACTTTGTCATAACAACACTCTGTAAGCCACATTGAGCCTGCAAATAGGTGGGAAAATGTGGGGTACAAATGCAATAAATAATAATAATAAGCGCCTGATTATCATAACATTATGTCTGTTTTGGTGGCCATTTACTAGGTGAAAATATCTCTGCACAAATACAGGGAGTCCCTTTAACCAGCTTCTCCCAATGACACAATGATTTAAAATCTAGAACAAATTAGTACTCTAACCGATGAAACCAATACTTCCTCTGTGTACATCCTTATGCTGCACAACCCGGCATGTTTAAAAATGTTTAGGTGAGATCAAATAAAAATGCTACCAACAATAAAGAATGACAACGTGGATAGAGTAACTCACTCGCACCTCCTTGCCTCTTCTTGTTCCGACGCATTTAATTTTTTTTTTAAGTAGTGCTGGCACATATCAGCAAGAGCAGGCTGCTTCAGCAATCCCAGGGGCTCTTCCTTCAGCCTGTCCTGCCCCCGAGGGCTACTTTAACAACCGGCTCCCAAAATTCTTAAAAAATAGCAAACGGCTCTTGCGAGCTGGTGCGAGCCGGCTCCAGCACACCTCTGCCTTGAATAGACTTTCTCCCTTTTTTGTTGTTTCTGTATTGAATTTGGACATGATTGTGTTAAATGCTTCTTCATGCAGATTATGACTATTGCAAAATTGTCAAAAAAAATCAATAAAGAAATTGAACTAGAAAATGGCAATGATGAACATTCACAGCCATGTTGTATCCATACTTCTTTTCTTACTAATCATTGCACAGATAGCCCTACATATATGTTTGATGAACAATGTTTTCTTTAAATCCACAGCACAGCTACGCCTATGGCTATGGGTCTGAGTACAGCTAATTTTTATGTTCAAGCATTTGAAGAGTCTTTATCTTGCATGATGTCAACACACTGTCACAGGTTCATTGATGACGTTTTTTGCTTACTCCTCTACATATGATTCATTTGTGTCATGGCTGATTCTTTGAACAGACATTTGAAACTTATAGTGGAAGGCAATATTTATTTATTTGGATTTTGCTCACACCTTTTTCAGTAGTAGCTCAAGGCGAGTTACATTCAGGTACACTAGGTATTTCCCACAGTCTAATTTTCTACCTACGGCCCATGGAGGGTTAAGTGATTTGCCCAAAATCACAAGACGCAGTAGCAGGATTTGAACCGGCCGCCTCTTGGATGTCAAGACCGATATGCCAACCACTAAGCTACTCCTCCATGTGGTAGCTTTTTGTAGGTGGACACATATATTATAAAACAACACAACAGTTTAAAAACTATTATATATAGGAAATCAGTTGAATGCAATAATTTGTTACAGTTTGAGAATCACCATCCTAGGAAACTTGGACTAGTCCTCCTTATAAGACAATATAGATCTATTTCTGCCTCAGGCCAAGATTTTAACATGAAGATTTTTAGAGAGGGGATACCATCTCTCATCAATATGAAAAACCTGCCTTTGGGTATTGTATGATAATTGTGACTACGAAGAGGTAGGCCACCGGGGGTGGAGAGGGGCAGATAGATAGCAGTCCCACTGGACCACCAGGGCATTTTTGTGTGATATGTGTGTGTGGGGGGGGGGGAAGCTAGCGTTACCACTGGACCGCCAGGGAAGGCCTGGAGGGCCACCAGACCTCTAGGTCTTGTATTTGGGGGGGGGGGCGGCTTAGGTTTGACAGGTCCAGGAGAAAATCCTGGACTTGTCAAACCTTTTCAGTGGGTCTCCCTCATTCCTCTGTCGCTAGAAAAGCCCTAATGCCAGCTCCAAGCTGGCATAAGGTTTGCAGCGATAGCAGCTCCCTTGTTTGGCGCGCTGCCTGCTGATCATGAGGGATGAATGCGGGAGACCCTCGTTTGCATGCATTTGCATTCAGTTAGCGTTCAGAGTCGGCACACGCTCACATCGGCTCTGATCATCGGGTAGGAGCAAATACAGGCGCTAGTATAACACTATTGGCCTCTAGCACCCATGTTTGCTTCTGATCATTGGCCCATTGGTGAGGCAGCTTTGCACTACTACGCTGGCCATGATTATTCAAAAACAGTGGCACATCTTGCCCTGTCCAACTTTTTATACCACATAGCTTCAGCAACTACAGAATTTGAGGTTAGGAGGGGGGGTAAAGGTAGACGTTGATTTCTTTGTCATCAGGGCTGGTCTTAGGCAGGGGTGACAGGGGCAGTTGCACAGGACCTCGCATTTCTAGGGGGTCCCGCAGTGGCCACTCCTTGCTATTGTCATCTCCTGGAATGCCTCACCTCCATTGGAAGTCTCAGCAGCCATTTTAAAGAAGATGCAACAGCAAGAGGGTCAGCGGCAGCGAGCAGGAAAGACTGGGAACCTTTCCTGCCCTGAAGAATCCACTAGACCACCAGGATGGCTTCCGGTATGTGCCAGGAGGGCACCCTGCAGCTCAGGGGACCAGGGGAGTGGGGAGGAGGTCTGGAATATGCAGGGCTTTTTTTAAGGGGGTACTGAGTACCGGCATCTTACCCTTTGGGTTTTTTTTTTTTTTTTTTTGCTGCTCACCAGTATCGTGGTATTAGATTACGGAAGTAAGGAGAACAGCTCATACTGTTTTCTTGATATTATTATTTCTAACTAAATCAGTATGTCCACTAACTCATGGAATTCTGCATACAGCTGACTTTTCAAATTTAGAGTCGATTGTTACTAGTAACAATTGGGCTGATGTGATCAACAAAAACAAAACGATCATCAAAATGGAGCTCAATTCTTTAGCCCGGTGAAGCCTAGTTAACGTATTGAGTACTCCTGAGTTAGGTGGGTTATAATAATAAGGCTTAATAGCCTCAATAAAGTTCTTCAGATAAATATGTAGATTGAGTTATGAACACAACTGCTGAATGTGTGTTTTATATTTTTCACTAGGTGATACCCCGGTTTAATAACCTTATTGGGCAAAACCTGAAGAAGCCTGTAAGAAGGCGAAACAATATGGGCCCCGTTGTTTGTTTATTCAATTAGAATTTACTCAATCAGAGGGGTTATTGCACCACTCCAGTGAAAGCTAAGTGTTGTTTTGAAGTGTTTTTTGTTGTTCATTTAGATTGTATCATTCAGCAAATATCCAGCAAAAAGATTGACTGGTCTGATATACTTTCTAAAAACGATTTTTTTGTTCATAAGCAAATTAATATGGATAAAAAATAGCCCTATGAATGAGATAGGACCGCAGACACTATAATCTCATGCAGATATTAGAGTCTTGCAGGTCAGACCTTGGTTAATCCCTGGTCTCTGAGGGCTTTACCTATATACATTAAGAACTGTAAATTATCTTACCCTTTGGGTTTTATTTTTTTGCTGTTCACCAGTATCGTGGTATTAGATTACGGAAGTAAGGAGAACAGCTCATACTGTTTTCTTGATATTATTATTTCCTGCTAAAATTGATCCATGGACCCGAAGGTTTAATGAAAAAACTCAGGCTCTACACACCAATTCTGCCTTGCCATAGATTCTGTGACTAGTGGCAGGGGACCTGGTTATTGTGGGGTGGGTCCTTCAGTGATCAACCCACCCCTGAATGGTGGCCTAGCATTTGAGTACCGGCACCTTTTTTTGCTAGAAAAAATGCACTGGGAATATGCATGTATGTGGGAGGGTAGGAGGGAGGAGGGGAAGATACTGTAAAAAACAAAACAAGGTAATATCTATTTCCCCTTCCTCGCGCAGTCGGATCCCTGTGCACTCAAAACAAGCAAGCAAACCTATGAGCTGCTGCATCCACGTTGTCTTTCTTTATTGTTGGTGGAACTTTTATTTAATCTCAGATTTTCAAACTTGCTGGCTTGTGCTTACGAATTGTACACAAAGGAAGTATAAGTAGAGTAGTAATTTGTTATAAATCGTAATCAGTGTGTCATTTGGAGGGGCTAGTTAAAGGGACACCCTAGTACTGTTATATTCGTGCAAAGATTTGTTTTTCTCCTGGTAAAGGGCCACTAAACAGACATCATGTTATAAGAATCAGGTGCTCAACATTCAGAGTTTCTGTCTATTTATTTATTTACTTAATTATGGCATTTTATCCCACATTAAACATGAATTAGTTTGAAACCTGGGAGCATTTAAAATCTTTTTTTTTCCTGTGCCTACATCAAAAGGAAAAAGATGGCATGTGGGAACTTTTGCTTTGTGGAATGTAGTGGTATATTATAAAAATGCATTTGCCTTTTTTTAATTACTACTATTTCACATTGAAGGTACTGATCAATAAGGGAAGAGTTTCCTTTGTGTAGAACTGTTCAGAATCAGTCTAAATGTGCCAACATTGTCCAATTCAGCACACTATTAGCAGCCAAGTTCATACAAAGTTAATTATAATCAGTGGAAAATAAATCTTTTGGCTCAGGCTGCTTGCTATGTGAATATTCAATCACTGTTTCATTACTGCTACCAAGTATTACATATTAAGGGCATTTCTTTTAATTCATTTATCCAATCCTTACATGCACGTGGTTTTGCATTTTAAACCCAAAGGTTTCCTATGATAGCATTGTGCATTTTTGAATTAATTTTTCTGTGCAAGTTTTGCCTGATTTGCCTTTATTTGAAATAAAACATTTTTAAAAACACATCTTGTCAACAAGGGGCGGGGCTAAGACTGGCCCTGTTTGTTTCCCCCCCCCCCCCCCCCCCCCAACCAAAAGAATATTCAATTGTCCCTGACCTGTACACCGTATGACTTTTGCCACACTGAGATTCAACTGTTAGCATAAATTTGAAAAATTGGAAAACAGAAGTACAGAAGATTATATGCAACAGCTTTCATTTAAAATAACTCATTCAGGCTTGTAACAAACAGGGAAGCTGTACAGTAAAAATTTTCCAGTCTGGAGCATCTATTCCACTGATTAGAGCCTTTTTTTTTTTTTTTTTTTTTACACAGCTTCTTCTCAAGACAGATGCAACAGTGAATGATTAGCCAAAGTCTGACATCAACGGCTCAGCAACAATGGCATTAAATGTTTCCTGAACAGATTGCCAAACAAAGACACTGGCACCCCTGTCTTCTGAAATGCCAGTGTGCCTCAGTGAATCTGTGAAACGCCAACTCCCTTTAAACTAAAGGCAGTGCGATATTGTTTCACATCAGCTCAGGACAGCGAACTTTGCTCCTGAACATCACAGGCAGCAAAAGACCCAGGACATACTGTTCCACTAGGATTCGTCATCATATTTGGGAAATTCTGGTTTCAGGCTTCACTGCCAAATTTTCTTTTGCACAGCACAGAATTACAGGGTCACTGCCTTCGAGCCAAGGCTCAGTTAAACGGTGCACAGTTTGTCTAGATTCTGAATACACGTCATCGCAAGTGCATTGAAACGTTATGCGATGAAGATCTACTACAGTAATCGATTTTCATTATAGCATCACACAAATTCCTTCAAAAAGGCGGTAAATAAATCCTAATAAATAAACGCTGTGATAATATAGGGCTCCTTTTACAAAGGTGCGTTGGCACCTACGTGTGTCCAACGCGTATCAAATTGCCACTACCACCCGGCTACCACATGCCCTGGGCGCTAATTCCACTTTTGATGTGCACCCAAAACATGTAGTAGAAAATATTTTCTATTTTCTACTGCGTGGCGCTTACCCGGCGATAATCGGCAGTTTCCACGTACTGGTCGCTTACCGCCCTTTTAGCGCGTGAGACACCACCGCTAAGTCAAAAGGTGGTGGTAAAGTCTCAGTCCAAAAATGGACAAGCACTGGTTTTAATTTTGCTGCACGTCCATTTTCCAGCACAAAAAAAGCACCTTTTTTCCAGGCACTTTGAGCAAATGGACCTGCGCGCGTCTGAAACACGCACCTAAACCAGTGCAGGCACACCTTAGTAAAAGGGCCCCATAATAAAGTAGACTTTAATATAATAATCAAAAAAAATTTTGTCACCCTTCTCTGCACCTTTTCTAATTCCACTGTATCTTTTTTGAGATACGGCGACCAGAATTGCACACAATATTCAAGGTGCGGTCGCACCATGGAGCGATACAAAGGCATTATAACATCCTCATTTTTGTTTTCCATTCCTTTCCTAATAATACCTAACATTCTATTTGCTTTCTTAGTCGCAGCAGCACACTGAGCAGAAGGTTTCAACATATCATCAACGATGCCACCTAGATCCCTTTCTTGGTCTGTCACTCCTAATGTGGAACCTTGCATGACATAGCTATAATTCAGGTTCCTCTTTCCCACATGCATCACTTTGCACTTACTCACATTAAACGTCATCTGCCATTTAGATGCCCAATCTCGTAAGTTCCGCTTGTAATTTTTCCACAATCCTCCCGCGATTTAACGACTTTGAATAACTTTGTGTCGTCAGCAAATTTAATTACCTCACTAGTTACTCCTATCTCTAGGTCATTTATAAATATGTTAAAAGGCAGTGGTCTGAGCACAGACCCCTGGGAAACCCTCCTAACCACCCTTCTCCATCGAGAATACTGACCATTTAACCCTACTCTCTCTTTTCTATCTTTTAACCAGTTTTTAATCCACAATAGGACAGAACCTCCTATCCCTTGACTCTCCAATTTCTTCTGGAGTCTTTTTTTTTTTGTTATATTTGTACCCCACGCTTTCCCACTCATGGCAGGCTCAATGTGGCTTACATGGGGGCAATGGAGGGTTAAGTGACTTGCCCAGAGTTACAAGGAGCTGCTTGTGCCTAAAGTGGGAATCAAACTCAATTCCTTAGGACCAAAGTCCACCACCCTGACCACTAGGCCACTCCTCCATGTGGTACTTTGTCAAACGCCTTCTGAAAATCCAGATACACAATATCATCCAGTTCACCTTTCTCCACACATTTGTTCACCCCTTCAAAGAAATGTAATACATTGGTGAGGCAAGATTTCCCTTCACTAAATCCATGTCGGCTTTGTTTCATTAATCCATGCTTTTGAATGTGCTCTGTAATTTTGTTCTTTAAAATAGTCTCTACCATTTTGCCCAACACTGACGTAAGACTCACCGGTCTATAATTTCCCAGATCTCCTCTGTAACCTTGTGGCCATTTCGGGAGGGAGCCCTTACCACTACCCATTGAGGTGGCAGTAAGGGATCCAGCACTAACTCAACAGTAACCGGGCAGTACACGGCACTGAGCGATTACCACCAGGTACACACCGGCAGATATGAAGGCGCACTGGGGCTGGGAAGTACCACCGAGCTGCTGTGGTAGCCTGGTGGTACTTCCTTTTTAGGGAGCGGTAAGCCCTTGTTGGGCTTACCACCACTTTGTAAAAGGGACTCTAAGTTTAGTGGTCAGGCAGACCCGCATAAATAGCAGGTCTATCTTTGGCCACTATAACTTAGCTGGTCAGCCATAACTGGCTATGTTCATACAGCCAAAAAACCCCCCAGAAATTCAATGCCAGTTGCTGGATATGGCCCAGCATTGAATTTCCAGGTTCGCCGCCAACTACAAGAGTTAACCAGGCTGCCTTCTGCAGTCTGAATATCGGTCATGAAGTAATTCTCTACAACCTGCTTTTTCATTCATGCAAAGTAACAAAATTAAATTGGCATAAAGTTTGCACCAAAAATACATCAACCTGCCAGGCAGCACAGAAATGAAATCAGAACATCAGTGGTACTGGGATACCCTGCTTGAACATCCGATTCTGCTCATATTTCTTGAGAGTAATATTCCAGAAATTCTGACAACCTTACTTAATTTTCAAAATAAGAAACACGCAGGAAGGGCTAACTAGAGTCTCAATAGTAGTGTTAGGGGTTTTATATACATTCTCATTTTGTTTGCGTTCCACTTTTTATGGAATTTTTTTTGTTTAATGTTTTTTTTAACAATTTTATTTCATTTTAGAGTCAATGTTGTAAATAGTGCATTCTATTTCACAAGCACATACACTGTTTCACAAGAATGCATGCTTTTGCTCAAATAAGGTACTTTTTATTTCAACATAAGAGCACACTCTTACAAAATAGTGCACACTAGTTACTACACAGTGAAAATAAAATGTGAGGGGTTTTTTTTCCTGTTGTTTCAGGTTCAAAATAATATGAAATGACTTAGCAAATGTTGTTGGGATTTCTCATGCCCTTTGGTTTAAAGTTTCACTGTACTAATCACCAAGATACTACTCAGCCTTGCTTCCTACTTTCCTAAGAATGTCCATAATACCCGCCGCTGTATACTATTTCACAAAAATGCATGCTTTTGCTCAAATAGGGTACTTTTTATATTCCTTTTCAGTTTCACTTTCAGGGAAGAGGAAGGGGGACAACAACCACTAGAGGTTTAAGGAGGTGTCAAGCCTTAATCTCTCCAGTAGTAAACTGCTCAATCCAGGGCCGCCGAGAGACACAGCCAGGCCTGGGGCAGGACTGGACCGCCGTGTGTGCGCACCCCTCCTAGGCTGCCCCATCCCCCCACCTTTCTATCTCTCAGCCACTGCTGCGCTGCTTCCTCGCTCTATCCTCTCCTTCTCCAGTGCTCCTGTGTGCCGGGAGTTGGGAACCGAATGATTGCGTTAATGCGGTACCGTGTTAATGTAATCATCTGGGTCCTGGACGTCACGCAGGAGCAGGAGAGGACAGACCCAGACGCAGGCAGGAAAAAGCTAGCCGGTGCTGGGCCCGGGGAATTTTGCCCCGCCCCCACCTCTCGGCAACCCTTTTGTACCCTAGACGGGACTTAAACAGGTGTAACTTAGGATGTCCTTTTTGGACTTGGGCATTCCTACCTGTTCAGTAATCACTGTTGGACATCCTGGTTTTGGGTGCTCTCTAGTCCTACCCAAAACGCGTGCATGGAACGTCCCCTTGCTATTTGGATGTACTGCAGTTCTGGGTGTCCCTTTCCCGCCTTTGCAAAATGGGGATTTGGACGTTTCAAGCACATGGACATCCATTTGAGCCTTTTGAGACGTCCAAATGCTTTGAAATATAAGCACCATCATAACTCCTCAAGTTTCAGGTTTGTGTATTATTTGATACTAGGAAAAAATGCCCGTTTCTGAGGGCAATGAAACGGGCGCTAGCAAGGGGCCCCCTCCCTCCGTCCCTCCGAGCTACTTGCCTTGTTGGGGGTTGGCGTTCACCTCGTGTTTTGGCCCTCCGAGTGTTATAGCTCCGCCCTCGACGTCATGACGTTCTGACGTGAGGGCGGTGCAGACCCTCCCTCCGTCCCTCCGAGCTATTTGCGTTGTTCGGGGTTCGCGTTCGCCTGGCGTTTCGGCCCTCCGAGTGTTATAGTTCCACCCTCGACGTCATGACGTTTTGACGCGAGGGCGGTGCAGACACTCCAGGGCACACCGGATATCTCGGGCGCCTCAACTTCCGTGGAGGCTTCAGAACTTTGGGGTTGCCTTTTATATAGAGAGAAATTGCTCCTTAAATTCAGTATCTGCAATAGAGAAACTACATAAAGGGCTCAATTGTTGGCTCTTTGCCTAAGGTACTTCCAATTATTCTTCCTTCTTTTGTTATCAGGCCTACAGGGAGGCAATAGGAAATTATAACAGAAAGTGTTGGGAAAACTGCAGTTAACTTTGATAAATCTTGCTGAATTTACAGTAGCTGAGATTTCTTTGCTGGAAGCCTACAGTCCTACCTTCTCAGAGACTCATAGCCCCCCAAAAAATGCATTTACTTTCAGTTTAGCAAATTGTAACAATGAAGTCTGCAATCAAATTGCAAGAGGAAAAGCAGGAAAAGGGTAACAATTCATTTGTGACCGTCCCTGAGAAAAGGTGACTAAAGTAGCAGATCCAAAACCATTGAGAATGGCCGATTTTTCATGTGATGGGTCCACACGCAGTCTGCAAAAAAGTTACATGTTTGAACTTCTGTGACTTTTTTTTATTTTTATTTTTCACATAAAAAGATGGGGTTTAGACTGTTGTACACTGTTTCCTTTTAAACTGGCCTTACAGTTTTATTTTTCATTAGCTATATTCATAATTTTCTGTAAATGTAATTTGGCATCTATCTTCTTGCCATAGATAAAAAGCACAGCTTTTCCATGAAAGCTGCTGCTGAGATGGGAGGGGTTTTACTCACCACCGGTGTACATAATAAAGAGTAATGCTCCTCGGTTTCACCCGTTCCCAATATGTCCTGCAGATGTGGAATGCTGCCAGCTGTGAAAGCTTCACTTGTGGTTTCATATTATGGCAAGATGATAGAATCTCTGGCATGCCTTCCTCATCCAGCAGGAGGCAGGGTCCAGCCACAGAAAAAGTCAATTTCTTTGTTGTAGGGTCCGATTCATGAAGACTTTTCTCTCATTCCATGACAATGGGGAGAAAAGCTTCAGTGAATCTGGTCCCTACAAAGTCCAAATAAGTCAAATGTCTTGTTTTCAAATGGGGTCCTAAACCTCAGAAAAATAACCTGACGTCTACACAGAGGGTCAGGAGATCCCCAAACTTCAAAATTATTCTCCAGTACTTCATCTATATTCTTATTACTGCCCCGATCACTTTTCCTCCACATTGTTGCATTTGTATTAATACAAGCACGTTTCACAAGTAGTCTATTCCTAAGAATCATTATATATGGACTCATCTTTATTTTGTTCTTACAGTGAAACCTTAATAGTGCTGCAACTTGCTTTAATCACTAAACAGAATGATGTGGCAAATCCCCTAATTGTATGGCTAGCTTATCTATACCTTCAGAAAGCCTGCGTAATATTTTCTACCTACTTACCATGGAAATGAAACGTGGTTAACTATTAAACAGAAGAGATACACATTAAACTTTTTTAAAAAATGCTTTTCCTTCTCTTTTACATTCCAGTTGAAAGCTACTGATGGCAAGCCCCTAATTAAAATTCTCTGTAAGGAAAAAAAAAAGGGGGGGAGGGGAAAATGAGACTTGATATACTGCCTTTCTGTGGTTACAGATACTTATTTTGTACCTGGGGCAATGGAGGGTTAAGGGGGTCTTTTATTTATTTTATTTATTTGGGTTTGCTCACACCTTTTACTAAGGCACGCTAGCATTTTTAGCACACGCTAATGATTACGGCGCACTAAACGCCAGAGACACCCATATATTCCTGTGGGCAAATCTAGCGTTTAGCACGTCCTAATCATTAGCGCGTATTAAGAACACTAGCATGCCTTAGTAAAAGACCCCCTAAGTGACTTGCCCAGTGTCACAAGGAACTGCAATGGGAATAAAACCTAGTTCCCTTGGGTCTCAGGCCACTGCACTAACCATTAGGCTACTCCCCTACTCATGGAGGAGTGGCCTAGTGGTTAGGGCGGTGGACTTTGGTCCTGAGGAACTGAGTTCAATTCCCACTTCAGGCACAGGCAGCTCCTTGTGACTCTGGGCAAGTCACTTAACCCTCCATTGCCCCATGTAAGCCGCATTGAGCCTGCCATGAGTGGGAAAGCGCAGGGTACAAATGTAACAAAAATAAAATAGATACTATTGGAGATTCTACATGGAATGTTGCTACTATTGGAGATTCTACATGAAATGTTGCTATTCCACTAGCAACATTCCATGTAGAAGCCTGCGCGTCCACATTGGTGATCTGCAAGGGCCAACTTCTAGTGGAATAGCGACATTCCATGTAGAATCTCAAATAGCAGCAACAGTGGAGGAGTGGCCTAGTGGTTAGGGTGGTGGATTTTGGTCCTGGGGAACTGGGTTCAATTCCCACTCCAGGCACAGGCAGCTCCTTGTGAGTCTGGGCAAGTCACTTAACCCTCCATTGCCCCATGTAAGCCGCATTGAGCCTGCCATGAGTGGGAAAGCGCAGGGTACAAATGTAACAAAAATAACAAACAAAAAAAAAATAGAATTCTGGCAAACTTTAAAGACCTATTTGTTTTGTATGGCCTACCCTTCTGAATCTGCCTAGCTGCCTCAACCCTGCACTGATTTAAAAGACAATGTTATTTCTTATTTCCTTTGTCATTTATTGTTCCCATCTACCTCTGCCTTCCCTTACCCTATTTCTGATTGTATTTGTTTAACATCGACCTAATATGGTGTCTTGTAAGCCACATTGAGCCTGCTAGTGTGCGGGGAAAATGGGGGATCCAAATACTGCAAATAAATAAATAAAATATACATTTTATTTATTTATGTCTTTTTATTCAAAGCCTGGGAATGAATGCGGTCTGTGGCTTTCTTGAACTACTTGTACAAAGAGGAAAGCAATATCCAGTCTTCTATACCAAACATAAACACTTTTTAAAAAAAAATAATTTTCTACAGTATTTCTGGGTCCAAACACTTTCAAGTGCCATCTAACCTCCTGGATCATAGCCTGGCAAGGGAATATCCCTTCACAAGAAGGCAGGCTTCACTGAATTCCCCTTCTAGTGTATTCATTCAGAACAGGCATTAGAGAATAATTCAAAACATCAGTTCCTTGTTTTTCAGTCTTGCCTGCTCTATTTCTGTTTTCCTAAGAAAACGAAAAAATAACAACCAGCTATACCATTTTCAGCACTATTTATTTATTTTTTTAACATTTGTACCCCGCACTTTCCCACTCATGGCAGGCTCAATGCAGCTTACATGGGGCAATGGAGGGTTAAGTGACTTGCCCAGAGTCACAAGGAGCTGCCTGTGCTGGGAATCGAACTCAGTTCCTCAGGACCAAAGTCCACCACCCTAACCACTAGGCCACTCCTCCACTGTTGCTACTGTTTGAGATTCTACATGGAATGTTGCTATTCCACTAGAAGTCAGCCCTTGCAGATCACCCCCCATGTGGCCGTGCAGGCTTCTACATGGAATGTTGCTGCTAGTGGAATAGCAACATTCCATGTAGAATCTCCAATAGTAGCAACATTCCATGTAGAATCTCCAATAGTATCTATTTTATTTTGGTTACATTTGTACCCCCGCGCTTTCCCACTCATGGCAGGCTCAATGCGGCTTACATGGGGCAATGGAGGGTTAAGTGACTTGCCCAGAGTCACAAGGAGCTGCCTGTGCCTGAAGTGGGAATCAAACTCAGTTCCTCAGTTCCCCAGGACCAAAGTCCACCACCCTAACCACTAGGCCACTCCTTCACTATAATACCTGTTTCACTTTGTGCTTCTACCATTCTATGCATGCATCATAGGACTCTATTATTAAAATAATGAGAAGGAAAAACTTTTACTTACTAGTATAGGTAGACACGCCAGATGTTCCATTTTCCCAAAGAAGTTAAAATTACTATGGCCAAACATATAAAGCATTTTTCTCAGAGAGAGAGACAAGGGAGCAAAACATGGCATCTGGCCTATAATGTTTCTGTGGTTTACCCTTTATCCTACGCACAGTGTGTCTTCTGCTCCTCTCGCTTTAAAAATAATTTAAAAAAGTAAAAACAATTATCCAGTTTTCAAAACAAGCAGGCATAGATTAGATTTCCTTGTGCTTGATTTTTAGTAAAGGGGAAAAATGTCTTAGAGGAGGAAATCTCGCATTCCTCCACCACCCTATAATAAAAATGCTGCTTATGTTTTGTAAACTTGGTTCTTCAGGGCAAAATTATTGCAACAATCTTCACGGAAATGACTCGGCGTTGACATTTTAATGCTTAAGGTCTTTAAGAACCTGTGCCTCCGTCCTGGCTGTGACCTCAGCTAACCCAAGAAATCCAGCAGTCATGAGTTTTGTTTTGTTTTTTTCCCCTGCTGGCAGCTCATTTAATTGGCAGGTTCACAATGAGCACTTTTGTCTGCATACTAAACACACAGAGAACAATTAAAATCCAGTCTGAGTACAGCAGTTAATGCTGTTTTATATCGGCCAAATCTGCTGTACTTTCATGCAGCAACAATCAAGTATTGCAAAAAACAGGTTTTTATATATATATATATATATATATATATATATATATATATATATATACTAAAATAAAACGCACCCTCAACGTTCTGAAGACACTGACGTCACTGCAGCCACTCAGACACCGGTTCGTAAGTTCATGGTGGTGAAGCCAGAACACTCACCATGTCTCCATGCCCCGCCCTCGCGTCACACGTGATGACGTCGAGGGCGGAACAAGTACACAACAACGCAAATGAACGAACGGGGAGCGTGTTTCCCTACTCCTCCCCTTCCAACAAATCGCTGCACAAAGCCTAACAAAAGCAAGCCGCCGAGGACATGCCCATCACCCCGCCCCTTTCGCGCCATTGCCCTGCCCTGTTCACACTACCGCCCCGCCCCTGGTCGCCCCCTCTTCCCCCATCACCTTCCCTCCCCCCTGTCACCTCCCCTCCCCTTACGCTACTATCCCTGGTGGTGTAGAAGTACCTGTTCGCTCGGGGCAGAAAAGAAAGAGCCCCCGCTTTCCTGCCCGGAGCGCTGCTGCTAGCTGCCCTGCTGCATCCTGTGTGAGTCCGGCTCTCGGCGTTTCAAAATGGCCGCCGAGAGTTGAAGCAGCCTCGTGAGACTTCAACTCTCGGCGGCCATTTTGAAACGCCGAGAACCGGACTCGCAGAGGATGCAGCAGGGCAGCTAGCAGCAGCGCTACGGGCAGGAAGGAGGGGGCTCTTTCTTTCCTTCCCCGAGCGAACAGGTACCTCTACACCACCAGGGATAGTAGTGTAAGGGGAGGGGAGGGGAAGGGAGTCCCATGCCCGCTAGCGCGCCGTTTCATTTCAGGCACAAACAGGCCTTTTTTACTTATACCTTTTTCAGTAGTAGCTCAAGGTGAGTTACATTCAGGTACTCTGGATATTTCTCTGTCCCAGGAGGGCTCACAATCTAATTTTGTACCTGAGGCAATAGAGTAGTCACTAGAGCATGTTAAATCCAGGGGCGTATCTGCGTGGGGCCACAGGGGCCTTGGCCCCCGCAGATTTCGCCCTGGACCCCCTACCGCTGTCAACCCTCCCCCATTGCCGTTGCTTACCTTTGCTGGTGGGGGACCCCGACCCCTGCCAGCTGAGGTCTGCTTCCACCTGCCGCTGCCTTTAAAAATATTTCTTCAGCTGGCAGGGGACCCCAACCCCACCAGCCGACCCAAGGTCTTTAAAGTTCTTCTTTGTCCTCCGTGGCTATGCTGCTGTTGAAAGCTGTTGAATCCAGTTCGGAGTCTGACGTCGCAGCATGTTGTACGTGCAGGAGCGTCCTGCAAGTACAACGTGCAGCGGGGGAGGGTTGGCGGCAGGAGGGGGGTTGGAGAGAGTTGTTGGTGGCGGGGGGTCTGGCAATGGCGGGGGTCTGGCAATGGCGGGGGGGTTGTGGGGGGGGGGGCTAAAATGTTCTCCCTCCCTCTGGCTCTGGCCCCCCCTACCGCTGGAGTCCAGATACGCCCCTGGTTAAATCTGTTAATAATATAAATTATTACTTAGTAATATTAATTCACAAGGAGTGAAGCCTATGAAACTGGGATTATCTTAATCAGTGGGAATTGGATTAGAGACTTAAGTGTTTGTATTGTTAAATAATTTCTGGTTTTAAAAGAGAAAAAAATGAAATTAGGTGTATTATTTCTACTAATATTGGACAATAAGTATGTTTCCAACGAAATAAATTGAATATACACCGTTTTGGGTTTGAAGAAGCCAACCAGATGATCAATGTGGAATAATGATTCAGATAAATAATAACTGGGGATAATCAGGTTAATACCATGTTTTTTCTGTTTACTGTTGTTTAATTGATCTCCTTGTCTTTTTTCACTCTCCCTATTTTGTGGTCTAAGGAAGAGTATAGAACTACCTGATTGAAATAATTCTTGTGTATTACTTTCTCTGTATTTCTGTAGTTATTTTATTGCTTGTAAATTTGAATTCTTATAAATTAAAAAAAAATCTGTTAGCGTACCTTACTAAAAGACCCCATAGTATTAACAGCATAACAACAGTAAAATGAGCAAATGTCAGCATAAAATACAATGAAAAAAACAATGAGGTAAACTTGAAGATAGGCAAATTAAGTCCTAGTAATAGCAATTATATGGTATCAGTGCCACAAATTTACACATTAACCCCCGGAATCTATATAGCATGACCGAAACTGCGTACACAAATCCAATTGTATTCTGGATTTGTGCATGCGATTTAATGACTTAAATTACTTGCTGCTTAACAAGCAATTATTGATACTAATTGGCATTAATTAGAATTTACGTGCACGCAACTTGCTAGGCATATTCTGTAATGTGGTGTGCATAAATTCTAATAAGCACTGCAAAAAGGGGATGTGGCCATGGGTGTGGAATTGGTGGACTGTGGGCATTCCAAAAATCTACGCGCACAGTTATAAAATACACCTGATCCGCTCCTAACTTAGGCGTCGGTATTTACGTTTATAGGCAGTAAGGGCTCACCTGCTAATCAGCATGTAGCAATGTAGCTGTGCTAACCAATTAGCATGGAGCATGCTCACTCTCCACCTCAGACCCATCCACAGCACTAAAAAACATAAATTTTACTTTTTAGTGTGCAGGTAGCACGTGCCAATCGCAAAATTACCAGGGGATGCCTGAGCGTGCCCCGCGGTAAAGCATTATTAGCTGCATTAGTACGTACCACAGCTTAGTAAAAGGACCCTTAAAACAGCACAGTAGAACATTCATGAGGTATAATAAATGTCAATAGAATACTAATGATACAACATAATAGCCAACATGGTAGAACACTCATGTAAATTAGATATCATGCTCATTAAAGGGCCCTTTTACAAAGGCACGCCAAAAAGGAGAAACAGGGCTGACATGATACAGACGTTCAAATATTTGAAAGGTATTCATCCGCAAATGAACCTTTTTCGGAGACGGAAAGGCAGTAGAACTAGAGGACATGAATTGAGGTTGAAGGGGGGCAGACTCAGGAGTAATGTCAGGAAGTATTTTTTTCTTTTTGTTCTTAGTATTTTTATTGAGTTAGTTTACAGAAGAATAACATAGAGCAAATCAGAGTTTCAATAATATTGTACATACGTAAAGAATGCAAAGAGAAAGGAAAGAAGAAGATAGAAAAAAGGGGGGGAGGGGGGAAAAGAATCTAATGCTTCTCAACATGCATCTTTGAAATAAGCCAGTAATGGAGAGGGTGGTGGATATGTGGAATGCCCTCCCGCAGGAGGTGGTGGAGATGAAAACGGTAATGGAATTCAAACATGCATGGGATAAACACAAAGGAATCCTGTTTAGAAGGAATGGTTCCACGGAATCTTAGCGGAGATTGGGTGGTGACGCCGGTAATTGTAAACAAAATGGTAGCTGGGCAGACCTCTACGGTCTATGCCCTGATCGTGACTGAATAGATAGGGATGGGCTGGAGTGTAAATTTTAAGGGGCTTCGACGTTGGCTTCAGAACTTAGTACAAGAACAGTACTGGGCAGACTTCTATGGTCTGTGCCCTGAGAAAGGAAAGGACAAATCAAACTCGAGTATACATATAAAGTAACTTGTTGGGCAGACTGGATGGACCATACAGGTCTTTATCTGCCATCATTTACTATGTTACTATATTACAGTAGTGTGGGCACCTGTATTGGACACGCACTGGACCATTTCTCCACCACATCTGGATAAAGGGGGGACGTGTGTCAAAATTAAAACCAGCACGCGCCTGAGCCCTTATCGCCACCCGTTGACTTAGCAGTAAGGGCTCACGTATTACCTGCACGGTAACCGTCCGGCATGCGCAAACTGACGATTACCATCGGGAACGCCCTGCAGTAGACAATAGAAAATTATTTTCTACCACTGCTTCTGGGCGCACGCCAAGCTTGGAATTACCGCCAAGCGCATACACTAGCCAGGCGGTAATACCGATTTGACCTGCTCTGCATGCACGCAGCCTTTATGTCCCTTTGTAAAAGGGTCTCTAAATCAGCACAATCCAATGTAAGATCTTAATAGGCAGCAGAGGAACCAAGTGCAGGTTGACAAGTATTTAAAGGGAAGATTACAGAAATGTTAAAAACAGTCTCCTTCCCTTCAAAGCTAAAAGCAGAGTAAGCTCATTTTATTTCAGACTAAATTCATTCTACCTGCCCTAACTTATTTTCTTATGTAGATTTATAGCTAGATCTGTTTTATCTTGTGAAATGGCCTTAGTGTGAGAAAACTGCAAGGTGAAGCCAAGGACACAGCCCTGAACAAGTTAATGCCCTTAACAGATAAGAAACATCAACAATTACCCTGACAGAGCTAAAGTACTATAAATCTTTGCAAACAATTGGCTTCAAAAGAATTTGTTCTTTTTATTTTGTTAAAGGTAAGTCAGAAAAGGAAACACCATCTGTCAACGCTTTAATTTCTTATTGCTGCAGTCTAAATTCAGCAGACCTCTCAAAGTACCATGAGATTAGGGTAACCATATGGCTCCAGAAAAGGTAGGACACATTGATCCAGTCCAGGTTTTGCTTCCATTGAACGCAATGGAAGCAAAACCCTGACTGGCTCAATCTGTCTTCCTTTTTCTGGAGCCATATGGTTGCCCTAATCTCATGGTACTTTGAGAGGTCACGGCAGCCACTTTCTCGAGGTGGGGTGGGGACTTACCTTCACCATTGGGGGGAGGCAGGGGTGGAGAGTCTTATGGGGGGAGGGTCTTAATGTGCAGGGGGGAGGCAAAAAAGGAAAGAAGGGATACTGGGATGGGAGGGGGCTTGCGGGCTGAATATCGGCTGGACCTGCATAACCTTCAGCAGTCTGTCTGCCCCAAATTATCCCCCAATATTCAGCTCAGGACATGGCCCGGCACTGAATATGGGGGGATAATTAAAGCCAGCAGCGATCAACGTTTAAAAAAAATGCTGATTGCCGCTGGCTGACTATTGGGGGGATTATATTTTGCATGTTGTTGAGCTTATGTTAAGAGTTCTCACCTCATTATACTGTGTAGTGGATTATAAAATAGCATGAGTCAGTGGTAAAATAACATGTCTTAATGTTACCCCACAACTGCCCCCCCCCCCCCCCCCCCCCCCTTAGACTACTCTCTTTCAGGCAAGGACTTATAACCCTTATGCAGTGCTACATTTATCCAGTAGCAAAAAAAAAAAAGTCCTCTCTTCAAGATGAAAGGGACTGGAACTGGGGGCTGAAAAGAGGAGGTATCAGGATATTTATGCAGCGTAATTAAATGTTTGGCCTAGCACCATTTTTTTTAAAGAAATTAAACTCCAGCCTGGGCAGTCTTTTAGCATACATAAACCCTCTCCTCTCTTTTATTAACTTAGAAACCCTTTGGCTATCCTTTTTAAAATGTGCATAACTACTACTACTTAACATTTCTAAAGCGCTACTAGGGTTACACAGCGCTGTACAATTTAACATAAAAGGACAGGCCCTGCTCAAAGAGCTTACAATCTAAAGGACAAGTGAGTAGTCAATTCGATAGGGGCAGTCAAATTGGGGCAGTCTAGATATCCTGAAGGTAAGAGTTAGGTGCTGAAGGCAGCATTGAAGAGGTGGGCTTTAAGCAGAGACTTGAAGATGGGCAGGGAGGGGACTTAACCTCCACTGCATTTTGGCTCCTTGCTTCTATGCTCCTACATAAGACATATTACGGTGCTGCCATTTGGTTTTGAATATTTATTCCCAGTTTATCAATCAGTATTGCAAGGTCTTCTCCTGGTTAAAATCGGATATCTTGCACATTGACTCCTGTGCTCTAACTGTAATAGTATGTAAACTAACCTGTATCAATTGCATCTTTGACCCTTTACTTTTGGTTTCCAAATCTCTCTGCAATGAGTACTACAGTGCATCTCTAATGTGGCATAGCTCTGCTTCACATTCAAATATTTTCATATAGAGACACCGGCTAAGATCAACATGTTCCCTTGGTAACATGAGAGAAGTCAACCTCTGAAGCAGCTGAGGAATGAGGAAACTCGAGTCAGAAAGAACAATTTCATCTGGTGGAATGCTCTGAAGGGATGGATCTGGAGACCTGTTAAATATAAGTTTTTAATTGCATTCATAAAAGGACTAAAAAATTGAGACAGAAGAACTGGACCGAGGTTTATAAATTAGAGTTTTGAACAGAGTGCTGATGTCTACTCCTCTTTTGTTGTATAGTAACTACAGTGGGGGAAATAAGTATTTGATCCCTTGCTGATTTTGTAAGTTTGCCCACTGACAAAGACATGAGCAGCCCATAATTGAAGGGTAGGTTATTGGTAACAGTGAGAGATAGCACATCACAAATTAAATCCGGAAAATCACATTGTGGAAAGTATATGAATTTATTTGCATTCTGCAGAGGGAAATAAGTATTTAATCCCTCTGGCAAACAAGACCTAATACTTGGTGGCAAAACCCTTGTTGGCAAGCACAGCGGTCAGACGTCTTCTGTAGTTGATGATGAGGTTTGCACACATGTCAGGAGGAATTTTGGTCCACTCCTCTTTGCAGATCATCTCTAAATCATTAAGAGTTCTGGGCTGTCGCTTGGCAACTCGCAGCTTCAGCTCCCTCCATAAGTTTTCAATGGGATTAAGGTCTGGTGACTGGCTAGGCCACTCCATGACCCTAATGTGCTTCTTCCTGAGCCACTCCTTTGTTGCCTTGGCTGTATGTTTTGGGTCATTGTCGTGCTGGAAGACCCAGCCACGACCCATTTTTAAGGCCCTGGCGGAGGGAAGGAGGTTGTCACTCAGAATTGTACGGTACATGGCCCCATCCATTCTCCCATTGATGCGGTGAAGTAGTCCTGTGCCCTTAGCAGAGAAACACCCCCAAAACATAACATTTCCACCTCCATGCTTGACAGTGGGGACGGTGTTCTTTGGGTCATAGGCAGCATTTCTCTTCCTCCAAACACGGCGAGTTGAGTTCATGCCAAAGAGCTCAATTTTTGTCTCATCTGACCACAGCACCTTCTCCCAATCACTCTCGGCATCATCCAGGTGTTCACTGGCAAACTTCAGACGGGCCGTCACATGTGCCTTCCGGAGCAGGGGGACCTTGCGGGCACTGCAGGATTGCAATCCGTTATGTCGTAATGTGTTACCAATGGTTTTCGTGGTGACAGTGGTCCCAGCTGCCTTGAGATCATTGACAAGTTCCCCCCTTGTAGTTGTAGGCTGATTTCTAACCTTCCTCATGATCAAGGATACCCCACGAGGTGAGATTTTGCGTGGAGCCCCAGATCTTTGTCGATTGACAGTCATTTTGTACTTCTTCCATTTTCTTACTATGGCACCAACAGTTGTCTCCTTCTCGCCCAGCGTCTTACTGATGGTTTTGTAGCCCATTCCAGCCTTGTGCAGGTGTATGATCTTGTCCCTGACATCCTTAGACAGCTCCTTGCTCTTGGCCATTTTGTAGAGGTTAGAGTCTGACTGATTCACTGAGTCTGTGGACAGGTGTCTTTCATACAGGTGACCATTGCCGACAGCTGTCTGTCATGCAGGTAACGAGTTGATTTGGAGCATCTACCTGGTCTGTAGGGGCCAGATCTCTTACTGGTTGGTGGGGGATCAAATACTTATTTCCCTCTGCAGAATGCAAATAAATTCATATACTTTCCACAATGTGATTTTCCGGATTTAATTTGTGATGTGCTATCTCTCACTGTTACCAATAACCTACCCTTCAATTATGGGCTGCTCATGTCTTTGTCAGTGGGCAAACTTACAAAATCAGCAAGGGATCAAATACTTATTTTCCCCACTGTAAGTAAATATAGAGGGGCATAATCGAATGGCGCCGGCCAAATAGCTGGCTGGCCATCTTCGGGGCCGGCGCCACAAGGGGGCGGAGCCAACCGTTTCGAAATACGGTTGGAGCCGGATAAATCGATCGCCGAGTGTAGAGGAGATGGCCGGCTTCGTTTTTCAGCCATAATGGAAACCGGGCTCGGCCATCTCAAACCAGGCGAAATGCAAGGCATTTGGTCATGGGAGGAGCCAGCATTTGTAGTGCACTGGTCCCCCTCACATGCCAGGACACCAACCGGGCACCCTAGGGGGCACTTCTAAAAAAAAATAAATAAATAAATAACAATAGCTCCCAGGTACATAGCTCCCTTACCTTGTGTGCTGAGCCCCCACAACTTTACAACACTACCATAGCCCTAAAGGGTGAAGAGGGGCACCTACATGTGGGTACAGTGGGTTTTGGGGGGGGGGGGTTGGAGGGCTCCCATTTACCACCACAAGTGTAACAGGTAGGGGGTTGGGCCTGGGTCCACCTGCCTGAAGTGCACAGCACCCACTAAAAACTGCTCCAGGGACTTGCATACTGCTGTCAGGGAGCTGGGTATGACATTTTAGGCTAGCATAGAGGCTGGCAAAAAAGGGGTTTTTTTGGTGGGAGGGGGTTGGTGACCACTGGGGGAGTAAGGAGAGGTGGTCCCTGATTCCCTCTGGTGGTCATTTGGTCAGTTGGGGCTCCTTTGTGAAGCTTGGTCATGAAAAAAAAGGGACCAAGTAATGCCGGTGAAATGCTCGTCAAGCCTAGCTTTTTTTTCCATTGTCGGGCAAAGCCGGCCATCTCGTGAGCACGCCCCTGTCCCGCCCCCATCCTGCCTTCACTACCCTACCAACACGTCCCCTTGAAGTTTCGCCGGCTCCGATTATACCAATTTGGCCGGGTTCAGGAGATCACCAGCCATCTCCTGATTTGTGTCGGAAGATGGCCGGGGATCTCTTTCGAAAATGAGCTGGATAGCTTGTTACTATACTTAATTTATTTATTTATTGGGATTTATTAACCGCCTTTATGAAGAGATTCACCCAAGGCAGTGTACAGAAACGTTTTGCCACTTTTACTTAAAAGAAGTTCAGGAAACATTTGCATTACTGAGGTAATAATTTCAATAATTTTTACCACTTTTACCTAGCTACATCTGATGCTTAGCAGTTAAAAGTAAAAGCAGAAGAGAGACTTAAGTGGTGATTTCTCAGTAAAACCTGGAACAAGGTTATGCTATTGCAAACCTCATCATGCAAACAGTGGATCATCTTATATTACATTTTGCTGTTCAGGGAATACGGCTTACGAGAACAGTGTTTGTTGAATTGGTTACTAGTCTCCAGCCAAACAGTTCTGTCACTTTGAAGTAGAGATGAAGCTGAAGCTAGTTGCAGTTCTTGGTGAACAGACATATGACTCTACCACAATAGACTGCTGGTCATCCCATGGAAAATTTTACATTGGGGTGACTGTCAACTCGATTGATAGAGTCTTTAGAAACGAAGTCTCCTTATCTGGCCTAAAGATTGAAGGTGTTCCACAGATTTGACATTCTTGCATCAGTTCTTGAAGATATTCAAAGAGAGTTTGCCATCAGATAAAAAACAGACAATGATTTAACTTTGTGAAAGCCTTGGACAGCATGGCAATGATAACAAAGATGAATTAAATAGCACTACTTCTAATGCAGATGATAATGACAAAGATGATGATAAAGCAGTGAAAAGGAGTGGGAAAATGACCAGGAACAAACGAGGAGGCTTCTAAAGATGATACAACATTTATTGGTGAAAACTCGACACAGCACTGTATTTCGACAGTTAGCCTGCTTCAGGAGTCTTCGTATAACGTATGTAAAATCATCAAAGGGTAAATGATCATAGATGAAAGTGGATAAAAAATCTGGTCTTTAAAAAGACCTTTGTAGCGGAGGAAGTGACGTCACGAGGCTGAATGGCTGCTTAATCCCGGGGCTCCGTTCTAGCCTCCACTAAAAAGATACTATTTGCTATAAAACACCCTCTCACTATAGTAGCACGAACGGCTAATTGTTGTTGAACTCACCGACTGCAGAAAGATGAGTAAAAGAAGCGGCGTGCCGCATCGAGAGAGCGAGCGTTTGTCGACTAAACAGCCGGATCGAGGCCTAGCGCATCCCGTCTCCCCCAAGGTATGCAGACCTCCGGAATCGAGCCAGCTTGCGTCCCGCGAAGAGAGCCGCGAATCTGTTCCCGCTCCAGCTCCCTCACAGGAACTGACTAAATGCTTGGAAGCACTCAGGGCCGAAATTGTGGCATCAAAAGACGAAATTCTGGAGCACGTGGACGCTCTGAGTGCCGATCTGAGAGAGCTGGGGGGGAGGGTGGAAGCATTGGAAGAACGCGCAGACGAGCTGGGGGAGAAGCATGATGAGACAGACAAACGCCTGCATAAACTGGCGGATCAGGCAGAAGATTTGCGTTTGAAATTAGACGACCTTGAAAATAGGGGACGCAGACAAAATCTTCGTTTTCGAGGAGTTCAGGAAAATGGCGACCAGGAAGACGTTCAGACAGTGGTGCGAGCCATATGTGCACAATTGATGGGCCCAGAGTTTGATGCCAGTGAGATAGCGATGGACAGAGCACATAGAGCGCTGGGGGCTGCGAGGGATAACAGACCGCGAGATATTGTGGTGCGTTTTACAACTTATGCTTGTAAAGATCAGATTTGGCAAAAAGCACGACAATCTACAAACCTCGAGTTCAATGGGGCTCGAGTGGCGGTTTATCAAGACCTTTCCTTGTACACCCTGACTTTGAGAAGGAATATGAAACCGGTCATAGACATCTTAACCAAGGAAAAAATTCTCTACAGATGGGCATTTCCGTTTGCAATTTGCTTTGAGCTTCAAGGGGAGAAACTTCGCTGTCGCACTGTGGCGGCAGCATGGAAGAGCCTTTACGAGGTGGGATTAACATCTACAGAAAGTCCGCCGACAGACTTGGCTCCCTCGACAAAAGCACGTCTGCAGAGATGGAAAAGAGTGGAAAAAGGAGCAAAGAAACCGAGAACCCAGACCTGAGAAGAGACAACTGGGCAATATGGTGAAAAGTTAGTCTGGGAGTGTAAAGCCCCAATGGGGGAAGAGATGACTTTGTAATTCACTGAGAGTGAGAGTGACTTAAACAATATCATAAGAAACAAAATAGTGCATTTACATATGTAACTAAAAAGAGATGTGGAGGCGGGAACGGGGGAAGGGGGGATTGAGGGGTTTAGTTTAGTTTGGGTTAAAAACGAGTTCTAACATAAGTTAAAAATCAGCTAGTGGAGTTTCTTCTTCAGGGTCCCAAGTAGCGCCATCTGGCGCTGGTTGGTGGGTTATTAAGAAGGGGGAGAAGGGAGGGAGATGGGAGGAGAAAAGGGGATGGGGGGGCTAGGGAGGGGGGAGGGGACAGTTAGAGTAGGGAATAGTAAGGAAGGGAGGGAGGTAAAGTTAAGGTCAAGTCTTCCCTGGCTTATATCTTATTGTTCTCACTACCGATGTAAAAATGGTCGATTTTAGGGTTTCTACGTACAATATAAAGGGGCTGAACTCTCCCTATAAGAGGCATGCCTTGATGCGGGAATTAAATTTGATGAGACCGCAGGTTGTCTTCTTGCAGGAAACACATTTTCAACCAAGACATGAGGGGCTTTTGAATTATAAGCAATATCCGCAAGTGTACTGTGCCTCGGATGTGGCAGGTTCGAAAAAACGAGGGGTAGCAATAATGTTTCATAAGGCAACTCAAGTGCAAGTTTTGCACTCAAGAAAGGATAAGGAGGGCAGATTTTGTTACTGCACGTGATGTTGGAGCAGGAGGAATGCACACTGGCTAGTGTATATGCCCCGAACGAGAAGCAAGAAAAATTTTTCCATCGCTTGAGGAGAGAACTACAGGCTTTTGCCAAGGGTAAATTGATTGTGGCTGGCGATTTTAATGCCACCATGCAGCCAGTTATGGATAGATCAGCTCCTCCTGCTCTGACTGATCGTAAAATCTCTTGTGCTTTAAACTGTTTGGTTAATGAGATGGGTTTGTACGATGTTTGGAGAATTGGGAACACCAGGGGGCGGGAATATACCTTTTACTCAACAGTACACCTCTCTTACTCAAGAATTGATTATATTTTCTTGGATAGGACATTGTCGGTTGGAGTGGGGGGGGCCAATATAGGGCATATAACGATCTCTGACCATGCCCCAGTTTGGCTTAATATCCCATCACTGAGGGAGGAACAGCGGGACCGCAGATGGACGATTAACAACTCTTTATTACAAGACCCGGAGCTAGTAGGGAAATTTCTCCCAGTATTAAAAGAATACTTTGACATTAATATTGACTCTGGTCCACCTCTGGGTATAGTTTGGGATGCTTTTAAAGCAGTAGCCAGAGGGTATTTCCTTAAGCAGGCTGGTCAAAGATCTCGAGTTCATAAGGAACGCCTGTCTAAATGTATGCACAAATTGGGAGAATTGGAGCTTAAATATAGAGAGACAGGGGCGACAACAGATTACCGCAGATTGCAGGCTATGAGATTGGAAATAACGAATCTGCATGAGGATAGTTTGAAATTTGTGCATGCAAGGGTTAACCAAGTGTATTACGCAGGTGCTAATAAACCAGGCAGACTATTGGCCACAAAATTACGAAAGATGAGATCAGATAGGCATATATTAAGGATAAGGGGTGCAGGAGGTGAGGTTCTGCACAAATCCACACAACTCAGAGACTGTTTCGCACAATATTATGAAAAGCTATATCGAGAGGACGCTGCTGTACAGACTGACAAAATAGATGAATATTTGGAGGCGAGGGGTTTGAAGGCTCTTACTGAGACACAACGACAGGACCTTGACAGTCCGGTGGGAGTAGATGAAGTGATTAAGGTTATTAAAACTCTGCCAACGGGGAAAGTGCCGGGGCTAGACGGTTTTACAAGTGAATTTTATAAGACTTTTGCAAACCAACTAGCACCTTATTTGACTTTGATCATTAACTCGGTGAGGGAGGGAGCTGCTCTGCCATCAACTAT
Source organism: Microcaecilia unicolor (assembly GCF_901765095.1). Taxonomy (NCBI): domain Eukaryota; kingdom Metazoa; phylum Chordata; class Amphibia; order Gymnophiona; family Siphonopidae; genus Microcaecilia; species Microcaecilia unicolor. Next base: position 194,097,144 of record NC_044039.1, on the reverse strand, counting down.
GTTGGAAGCATGGGTGGCAGTAATACCAAAGCCAGGTAAAGATAAAACTGAATGCGCCTCGTATCGCCCAATATCGATACTCAATACAGATGTAAAAATTTTAGCTAAGGTTTTGGCTAATAGGTTGGGGAGAGTGTTGCCTTGCCTAATCCACCCAGATCAGGTAGGCTTTGTAGCCAATAGACAAGCCATGGATAATATTCGGAGAACTGTGGACCTTGTATATGCAACCCGGACGAGAGCTAGTCCGGTGGTCCTATTGGGACTGGACGCCGAGAAAGCCTTTGACCGGGTTCATTGGGGGTATCTTGACAAGGTCCTAGCTAGAGCGGGGATAGGTACCCAATATAGAACCTGGATTGGGGCATTGTATACAGGACCACAAGCTTGTGTGAGGGTGAATGGGGGGCACTCGGCAATGTTCCACCTGGGTAGGGGTACGAGGCAAGGGTGCCCGCTCTCTCCCTTACTCTTCGCCCTGGCAATGGAGCCCCTGGCGGAGGCGATTAGAGAGCACCCAGACATAGTCGGAGTGAAGGTAGGAGGACAGGAATATAAAATAGCGTTGTTTGCGGATGACGTCCTCCTGTCATTGACAAATCCCCAGATCTCCTTACCTAACCTTATGAAAGTGATAAGGGAATATGCTGAAATTTCAGGATATAAACTCAATGCTGGTAAATCCATAGGAATGGCGATGGGGGTGTCATCGAGTGTAATGGAGGCGTTGAGGACATCCTTTCCTTTTAAGTGGGAGGAGAATGCATTAAGTTATCTGGGGGTGAAGATAACTAGTAATATATCCGCGCTGTTTGACAATAACTATCTAGCACTTAAGAGGGAGATACAGAGGGATCTGGACCGGTGGTTGGGTATGGGTTTGTCCTGGTTCGGGCGCATAGCAGCAATTAAAATGAATATCTTGCCCAGACTGCTATACATGTTTCAGGTCTTGCCATTGAGAGTGTCTAGGTCCTTCCTGTCAGGGCTTCAGGACGCTTTGATACGATTCATTTGGAATCATAAAAAACCACGATTGCCCCGAACCTTGTTATACAAGAGCAAGAGGGAAGGTGGTCTGGGAGTTCCCAATCTGACGTGGTACTATTGGGCGGCGCAGGCGAGGGGGGCTATTGACTGGTTTAGGGGTGAGGACCATAAAAGATGGGTGGCTATTGAGCAAGCTTTGGTGGGCTCACGCCCTCTGGGCCATTTAATGTGGCTACCTAGTAAACACAGGGGAAGAGTGGACAGATTTCCTCCCACAGTCCAGGCCACGTTTCATTATTGGGACTCTATGTTCCCGGAACGTTATCCGATAATGTCGGGTTTAGCCCCAATTGCGGATAACCCCCTTTTTATACCAGGTATGTACAGTAGACCTTTTAGTGATTGGGCTGTAACAGGCCTGGAGTTATTAGGGCAACTACATGTGGGTGACAGGGTGACCCCTTTTGAGAATTTGAAGAATGATTACGGGCTTAGCTCCAGCGATCACTATGCCTATTTGCAGCTCCATCATTTTCTTAAGGGGCCCGTGTACGGTACATGTTTAAGGCGTGACACGCATCCGATGGAGGAGGTATGTGTGGACACGAAGCGTACGAGGGGGCTGATATCTTTTATGTATGATTACTTAATGAGGCTTTCAAAACCATATGTATTACATAGACAGAGGTGGGAGCGAGAATTGCAATTTACACTCTCAGAGGCCAATTGGTTGACTTTGGAGAAAAATATCAGGAAGACATCAGGGGCTGTGGCCTTACAAGAAAATGCGGTTAAGGTGTTTTACAGATGGTATTTGACACCCGCTAGGTTACACCACATGAATGCCCAAATACCACGTAGTTGTTGGCGAAATTGCGGGGAGGAGGGAACTGCAGGACACATTTGGTGGAAGTGCCCGAAAGCACAAGCTTATTGGAGAGGAGTTCAGGCACGACTTCAAGGATGGATTGGTAGGTCTGTGCAGTGGCATCCCTCGATCTTTTTGCTGGGGGCGCGACCTGAAGGTCTTGAGTCCCATCAGTGGCTTTTGGTACGTGCCTCCCTTAATGTGGCACGGGTAAACTTAGCTCAAAGCTGGAAGTCCCCCTTGGTTCCCTCAATGGTAAGATGGATAACCAAGGTTCGCCATATTTGTGAAATGGAAAGGTTGACTGCTGTAAAACAAAGAATGTTGCCCAAATGGAAGAGAATCTGGGAACCCTTTTTGACGAAGTGTGTAGAATAACTGAAGTTTTGAATGGGGGACACAAAAAGCGGGAAGACGGGTGGGAGGGAGGAGGGTGGCTTAGGGGGTGAAGGAGGGGGGTAGGGGTTTAAAGTTGGGGTAGATTTAAATGTAAAATTATAAAATGGTTGAAGTATTATAAGCTGCATATTTGACAATGTTAATCTGTTAGTAGTGTTGCAAGTGATATTGAGTAGCGTCACCTGGCTTGATTGTGCATCATCATATTTAGCTGCTGTTATGTAAAGACGGTCAAGCTTGTGTTCGATTGACAAAACTGAATAAAGACTTCTATAAATTAAAAAAAAAAAAAGACCTTTGTAGCATAATGGAAAGTACAGCGTCATACATACATTACACGAAGACTCCTGAAGCAGGCTAACCGCCGAAACACAGTGCTGTGTCGAGTCTTCACCAATCATCTTTAGAAGTCTCCTCATTTGTTCCTGGTCAGCCTGGTCATTTTCCCACTCCTTTTCACAGTGTGCTTGTTTTCCGTGGGATCTCAGTGTTCCTCTGATGTTAAAGCATTCTTTGCTATAAGGAAGTCAAGAGCTTCAGAGAGAGATTCCCTTGATCCATACCTGCAGTTAAAAGGCATCAGTAATATTGCAGCCTGGCCTGATTTGAAGGGACTTTTTCTCAGACTGAACAATTCACTTCCAGCTAGTGCAGTTGTTGACCATCTTTTTAGCTGTGCTGGATTAATGACTCACAAGCACATGTGCATGACTGACAGTCATTTTCAAAATGTAGTTTTACTAAAAGCAAAGTGGATTGAATTGTACAGCAATAAAGTTGTTGGGATAAAATTGTTAAGAATAATTGCATTCACTGTAGTTGTGGTACTTCTGCTCTTACTCAAAAAGTATTCTATTAGACAATAAGTTTTTTTAACTTTCACTTAAAGCTTTTAATGTGTTCTTCACTGTATTTGTACTTTTACTTAAGTGTTAACGTATACATTTACTTTTACTTAAGTACTTTGATCTAGTACTTTGAACAACACTGACCACTTCTAGTGGATCCACATAAATAATTTATCCATCTCTGTGAGGCTTGCTTGCCAATGGTTCATATCCAGATACGACAGTATTGATGTTAAATGCAGACTGCTATTGAGAAAGTAAACATAGAGGGGCATAATCGAACGCGAACACCCATCTCCATGGGCATCTATGTCCGAGAACGTGAAGGGGCGGGACAGACCGTATTTTCAGAAAAAATGGGCGTCCATCTTTTTTTTCGATAATACTGTTTGTGCCAGTTTGTGCGGATTTGAGCTGGGCGGTTTCATTTTCCAGCGATAATGGAAACCGAAGGCGCCCAGCTCAAAAACAAACAAATCCAAGGCATTGGGTCGTGGGAGGGGCCAGGATTCGTAGTGCACTGGTCCCCCTCACATGCCAGGACATCAACCGGGCACCCTAGGGGGCACTTGTAAAAAGTAACAAAAAAAATTAAATACCTCCCAAGTCCATAGCTCCCTTCCTTTGGGTGCTGAGCCCCTCAACCCCCCCTAAAACCCACTGCCCACAACTCTACACCATTACCATAGCCCTTATGGCTGAAGGGGGGCACCTACATGTGGGTACAGTGGGTTTTGGGGGCGGTGTGGAGGGCTCCCATTTACCAGCACAAGTGTAACAGGTAGGGGGGGATGGGCCTGGGTCCACCTGCCTGAAGTGCACTGCACCCTCTAACAACTGCTCCAGGGACCTGCATACTGCTGTGATGGAGCTGGGTATGGCATTTGAGGGTGTCATACAGGCCAGAGAAAAAAAGTTCTTAAACTTTGTTATTTTATGGTGGGAGGGGGTTAGTGACCACTGGGGGAGTCAGGGGTGATCATCCCCGATTCCCTCCGGTGGTCATGTGGTCATTTAAGATACTTGTTCGTGGGAAAAAAGGGTCCAAAATAATGACCCAAATTCACGGTAAAAACGCCTTTCTTTTTTTGATTATCGGCCGAGGGCGCACATCTCTCCTCGGCCGATAACTACGCCCTAGTCCCACCTTCACCATGCCTCCGACACACCCCTTTCAACTTTGCCCGTTTCCGCGACAGATTGCAGTTGAAGACGCCCAAAATCGGCTTTCGATTATACCGATTTGGGCGCCCATGGGAGAAAGGCGCCCATCTCCCGATTTGGGTCGAAATCTGGTCGCCCATCACTTTCGAAAATAAGGTGGATAGCCATCTAGATCAGCCTTATGGCTCCGGCTACATATAGGGCTCTCCACATATAAATAGCAGCTTTATATGTGCATATTGCATACGCATGTAAATGATCTGCCTGATATTCAAAGCAATGTAAATGGCTTGATGTTGCGTTCTTGAGGGCCTTGGCATTCTGTCAGGTCCTCGAGGAAGGACTGGAGTTCGTGAGCCCTTGGGCCAATGCCGAGGAGCGGCAGCAGCAGGCAAGACCACCTCGGGACTGGAAACACAGAAGAGCAGTACTGGAACTCTGGACTGGAGTAGTACAAGGCAGGCAACTAGAACAGATGAGACAGGAACAGCTTCACCTGCACCTAGCCACCGTTCCTCCAGAGTTGAGCTCCGAAGTGCAGGCGGCCGGCAGGACTTGCAGGATAAGGCAGGAACTGAAGATCCAGAGGACTCACCCTGGGTCTGGGATACACGAGGGCGACAGGGCACAGAACTAGACTCAGACAGTGTGCTTCTGCACAGCCACTAGCAAGACCCAGAAGACAGACCAAGGAACACAAGGCGTACAGAAGCTAGCAGGAGCAAGGACTAGGGCAGCAACACACTAGGCAGAACGGGGATCTGGGAATACCCACAGGGTAAACCCTCTAGCTAGGTGGAGACAGGATACAGGAATAATCACCCAGGAAAACACACTAGCCAGACAGATACAGGATACACCCTCAGGATATACAAGCAGGGTAGGCACAGAGGCTAGGCAAGGCAGGGTTCAGGGTAAAGAGAGCAAACCAGGAATAACAGGCCAAGGGTCTTGGGCAGGCAGCACAGCAAACAGAGTAACCAGGAAGAACAGGCCAAGGGTCTGAAGCCACAGCCGTTCCACACACTGACTGGGGAACTCACAAAGGCTGAGGCTTCGCATACAGACAGAGAACAAACCCGGACAAAGGCTTCACCCCAACCCAGGGTAAGCCAGGAACAGAGGCTTCACCCCAAACACAGGGTAAGCCAGGAAGGACCCACAGTCCACAGACAGACAGTGGCAGGGAAGACCCCCCCCCCCCCCCCCCCCCCCCACGGAAGGACAACAGAGACACAGAAAGAAACTGGGCTGGAACCCAGAGAGAGGCTAAGCAGTAGTGCAGCAGACACTTACTAACCTGACCTAAGAGCATAACACTTCATGCAAAGGCCCTGACTGCAAGCACAGCCCTTCCTTATGAAGGCTCTCACTAATGAGTCACCAGCAGTAGGACAAAAGGAAGTACACTGACCTCAAAGAGAGGCTTGACACACATAGGAAGTGAGCCCACAGGAAAGACAAGCAGGAGCCATCTTGGAAGCTGGCACAGAGCCGGTGGCAGCCATCTTAGATGCTGGCTCCCTAGACAGGCATAGCCCACACAGGTGAGGTCTAATGAAGCAATCAGCACAGAGACTAGACAAGACAAACATAAACACAGACAGAAGCCAGCAGAGCTGCTGACCCCCAGAAAGAAGGTAAGGTTGAGGGTGGTCACGGCCACAGATGTGGCACTTGAGGTCGATCCTCCTGGCTATTTAAATCACTTTTCCATGGCTAACCATAAATATGTAGCATCACTTAACCAGTTAATGCTGCTGAATATTCGCGGTTAGCACCTGAGCTGAAAACAGCCATCTTGTGGGCATTCCAGGGGTGGAGTTGACACTTACGCAGTTAAGTGTGGATATTCAGCCTTTAACCGCATAAGATAACAGCATAAATTGGACCACATAAAAAGCAGTCCTACCGTATGCAGTTAAGGCCTGAATATTACACTTAATATAAGGTTTAGCAGCCAACATATAACCATATATTCAATGCCAGTGCCCAGTCAAGGCCTGGCATTAAATATCTGGGAATACAGGACAGCGGTTAACATAAAAATGCTGACTGCCACTGGCCAAATCTTAGAAAACTGCTATGTATCACATGGATGTTCTTTACATGCACAGTAGAGATGTCAAGAAAATGTAGTGGCCCTTTTACTAAGCTGTGTTGGCGCCTACATGCGTACAATGTGCGTCAATTCAGAGTTATTGTCCAGCAACTGCGTGGTCCTAGCGGTAATTTCATTTTTTACGTGGTACGCATATCGGAAAATATATTTTATTTTCTGGTGCGTGGTAATTGGCATTGTATGCGCATTGCCCAGTTAATGCGTGAGACCTTACCGCTAAGTGAATGGGTAGCAGTAAGGTTTCAGACCCAAAATAGGCACGTGCCAATTTTGATTTTGCCGCACATCCATTTTCAGCAAAAAAAAAAAGGCCTTTTTTACAGGCGCACTGAAAAATGGATCTGCGCACATCCAAAACATGCTCCTACACTAACGCAGCCCATTTTTCAGCGCACCTTAGTAAAAGGACCCCTCAGTTTGGGCAAGACTAAAATCTACATGGATTCCCTATTTTAGAAAGGGAAAGCACGTGTCTGGGAGAAATGTTGCTGTTAGAATTTACACCTGAAGGAAAAGTCCATTGATCATTATTAAATTTTGGGTTTTTTGCCAGGTTCTTGGGGCCTGGATTGGCCGCTGTCGGAGACAGAGTGCTGGGCTTGATGGACCTTTGGTCTTTTCCCAGCGTGGCAGTGCTTATGTGCTTATGCTTATGTACTTACTAGTAAAAAAACCCCGTTTCTGATGCAAATGAAACGGGGGCTAGCAAGGTTTTCTTCAGAGTGTGCATGTGGGAGTGTCCCTGCCCTCTGCCCTCTCTCCCTCCCCCTCCCCCCTCGGAGTCCAGTCCTTCAGTGTTAAGTTTCCTGCTGTGCTGTGTTTGTGTTACAGAGAGAGTGAGGGCATCTCTCTCCTCCCCCCCTCTGAGTCCTTCACTGTTACAGAGAGAGGGATTTCGTGCTGTGCTGTTTTCCTTCACTCATGGGGAAACCGGATATCTCTGGTGCTTCACACTTCCGGCTGGAGGCTTCATAGAACGTTGGGGTTGCCTTTTATATATATAGATGTATGTATAAGTTTTTTAAAAAGTATTCGTTTTGGCCAGAGGTTTACATGCATGACTCCATGTCCACCACAAAGCTGTTTTATGTTGTCTCTGTTTTTATTATATGTATTGATACATAGTAACATAGTAACATAGTAGATGACAGCAGAAAAAGACCTGCACGGTCCATCTAGTCTGCCCACGATAAACTCATATGTGTATACCTTACCTTGATTTGTACCTGTCTTTTTCAAGGCACAGACCGTATAAGTCTGTGCAAACTTTACCTTGTAAACCTTCGGCAATGTCACTCACAAATATATTGAACAGAATGGGCCCCAGCATCGATCCCTGAGGCACTCCACTACTCGCCTTTCCCTCCTCCGAGCGAACTCCATTCACTACCACCCTCTGGCGTCTGCCCGTCAACCAGTTCCTAATCCAGTTCACCACTTCGGGTCCTATCTTCAGCCATTCTAGTTTATTCAAGAGCCTCCTGTGGGGAACCGTGTCAAAAGCCTTGCTGAAATCTAAGTAGATGACGTCCATAGCACGTCCTTGATTTAATTCTCCCGTCACCCAGTCAAAGAATTCAATGAGATTCGTTTGGCACGACTTCCCTTTGGTGAAACCATGTTGTCTCGGATCTTGCAACTTATTGGCTTCCAGGAAATTCACTATCCTTTCCTTCAGCATGGCTATCAAGGGAATTCTCTAGCTTAATGGACCCAAATGGTAGTGTCTGATCAAGGACCTTACAGTTTAACTTTTAAAACTGCCTAGATTTTTAATAACTTTCCTTTTAAATAAATCTAGATATTGCCAATAATTCTAGCAGTTTCAGCTATGTAAAAATGCCCCTCCCCTTTATCAGAGCTTGGCAGGAACAGAAAGAAAGAAAGAAAGAAAGAAAGAAAGAAAGAAAGAAAGAAAGAAAGAAAGAAAGAAAGAAAGAAAGAAAGACAGAGAGAGAGGTTTCCCAGTGCTAATTAAATTGATTAAGCAACAAGCCTTAAAAATTTAGGACAAAATATCAGGTAGTTTCTCACCTAAGCCAGTCAATTTGAGAAGTAAGGGATTTAGGGGTCAGAATAAACCTGTCCTTTTTGCAGGAGCTTGGTTCAGTAGTCCCAGCACCTGGAAGTTAGAAGTAAAAGTAGTATGTCCTTTAGTTTGAGGCCAACCCTGCTTGCCCCCAGCTGTGGGGGTGCTTAAGTCCCAAAGTGTCAGCTAAGTGCTGCTATGTCTCATATCAATTTATTGTATGATTTTAATTTACTTATATGTTTGTATTGTAGTTGCACCCCTGAAGCAGCATTTGGGTGAAATATGGCCACATTAGGCGTTTGTTTATTAATAAAGCATATTGTCCTTCATACTGCTGGCCTGCTCCTTGCTTTACTGCACTGCTGGTTTTGCAGATCGCCGCCTCTTTTGGTTTATTTTGGGGCAGCTACACATGGAAGTGGCACCATTTTCAGGTGGAAGTTGTGAAATCAGCACTCCTCTATGGAAGTGCTGCCACCTCCACATGGAAGCTGCCAGGTTATTTTTTCAGCAGGTTGAAACACACTCATGTGAAGTCCTGAATGTATTTTAGACCAGGGGCATAGCCAGACCTTGCAGTGGGAGGGGGCCAGAGCCCAAGGTGGGGGGCACATTTTGCTCAGCCGCGGCCCCCACCCCCGCCGCCCTGCCACTTCCCACCCACTGCTGCAGCAAATACCTTGCTTGTCGGGGATCCTCAACCCCCGTCAGCTGAAGCCTTGTCCAATGCCGGTCTCCGGTGCCACCGCGTTGCCTGCCCTGCTCTGTCTTCCCCTCACGTCCTGCATGCTCCTTTAAGTAAAAGGTCCCCTAAACCCTTCATTGCCCCAGGTACAAAAAAACTTAGGGTCCCTTTTACTAAGCTCTGCTCGTAAATGGGCTTAGCGCACCCTAACTCAGGACTCTTCGGTGTGCTAAGCCCATTTCAAGCATAAAAGGCATTTTTTCTATTGGCTGAATTCCTGGCTTTGGGCTAATGTTAGCTTTAGCGTACAACACTTTATCAAAGCCCAGAGGACAGTGGTTTAAATCAACACAAACTACAAATATTGCACCATGGCTGAGCAGTGTCAAGCTTCCTATGATCAACAAAAGAATGAAGTGAAGAGAAGCAGCTAGTTAGCAGTGTCCTTGGTGAAACGCTGACAGCGTTAGAGTAACATTAAGAGACTGCACAGAAAAGGAAACATAGAAGAAAATTGGATAAAATGCACAAAATAAGGTTTTAATATTAGGAAAGATCTTTGAAAAAAATTGAAAGAAGTGCCTGATGATTGTATAATATTTAAAAAAGGGGAGGTTTTTTCAGGCGAGGATTGAAAAGAAAGGCAGGTGAAGTATTAGTAAATACAAGTGAAGCTACCCAATTGTACTGAGGTGTTTTCCTACCCCATAAATGTTATAGTCATCCCAGATGATAACAATTAAAGGGATATAATAGCAGGAACGGTATTTGATATTACAGCGGTGGAATATTTATTGTTTGTGTAGCTTTAGCGTATGGCCATTAAAAAAAATTAACATAGGAGTACTAACCACCTCCTATTTAGGAGGGGCTAGGGCAGGGGCATAGCCAGACCTCGAGATGGGAAGGGGTCAGAGCCTAAAGTGGGGGGGGGAGCACATTTTGGTCTGCCTCCCTGCTGCCCTCCCCACCGCTGCTAATGCCACTGCTCTCCACCCACCACTACCACTACAAATACCTTGGCTTGGGGGGGGGTCCCAACCCCTACCAGCTGAAGCACCACTACTGTCACACATATCTTGCCTGGTGGGGGTCCCCAACCCCCACCAGCTGAAAAGTTTGTCCAGCACTGGTCTCCGCCGCACCCCCCCCCCGGGTGTAGTGCAACACGGTGGCACCCCCCCCTGGCGTGGACCCCCCGGCGCAGCGCCTCTCACTCCCCCCCAACAATCCCCACCTGCCTACCAGCTGAGCTCCGTGCACCCGGCACCTCGAATCTGCAGCGCTGCTGACTGTAAAAGAAGAAAACCGTCTCATCGTTGGCCCTTCATTCACTGAGTCCCGCCCTCTGATGTAACTTCCTATTTCCTCGAGGGCGGGACACAGTGAGTGAAGGGCCAACGACGAGACAGTTTTCTTCTTTTACAGTCAGCAGTGCTGCAGATTCGAGGTGCCGGGTGCATGGAGCTCAGCTGATAGGCAGGTGGGGACTGTCGGATGGGGAGGGAGAGAGAGGTGCTGCGCCGGGGGGGGTCCACGCCGGGGGGGTGCTGTGCCACGCCGGGGGGGTTGGACGGAGCACCCCCCACCTGTTGACACCCGGGGCGGACCACCCCCACCGCCCCGCCCTTGCTACGCCACTGCCGCCGCATTGTCTGCCCTGCTCTCTCTTTCCCTCATGTCCCACTCTGCTCTTCCCCTCCCCCTTGCGCATGCTCAGTTTCACTAAAAAGAGCATGCTGCAACGTGAGGGGAAGAGCAGGGCAGGCAATGCGGCGGAGACCAGCGCTGGACAAAACGCTTCAGCTGGCAGGGGTTGGGGACCCCCACCAGCCAAACCAGGGGCCCAGAGCCAATTTGGAGGACCCAGGCCCCGTGGTCCCCTATAGCCGCCACTGGACTAGGGGCTCCCACATTATGGACACACTAACCAGTTAGTGTGGAGGTAATGTCAGTGTGCTAGCTGAATAGCGCTTCCATGCCTACTCGCTGCTCCTTCCAAAAAATAAATGAATAAGAGCCGCATTCTCAGTGCACGCGGATTGCAAAACCAAGGCAGAACGCTTTAGCACCTCCTGTGTAAGGCCATTTTTCCTGTGTTAAGCCTGTACTGGGCCCAATTCAGTATATGGTACCTAAAATAAACACGCGGTTGGCAATTAAGCCTAAGCGTATTCTAAATAAATCTACGCACAGTATTTAGAATACGCTTAGGTGTAGTTTATGCAACTGAATCTACGTGCATACATTTATGCCAATGAAAAGCTGGTGTAAATCCCTGCATGTAGATTTATACGCATTGGCCTATATTTTATATAACAACGCAAGTTGATTTTGGAACACCCACAAAATGCCCATTTCCATGCCCTTAACCATGCCCCTTTGTGGCTGTGTGTTTTAGAATTTAGGCGCGATACATTACAGAATATGCTACACTGGCTTCCACTCAAAGAATGTATTACGTTCAAAGTCTGCACCCTGGTTCATAAAATCATTTACGGAGATGCCCCAGTCTACATGTCAGACCTCATAGACTTACCACCCAGGAACACTAAAAAACAGCATGCACATTCCTGAATCTCCATTTCCCCAGCTGCAAAGGACTAAAATACAAATTAACACATGCATCCAGCTTTCCCTACATAAGCATGCAGCTATGGAATGCACTACCATTTGACGTGAAAAAAATGCGCGACCTAACCAACTTTCGGAAATCACTGAAGACTTGCCTCTTCAACAAGGCATACCGCAGCGATCCATCATATGAACTTTAACGCAATACCACTTTATCTCTTATTCCGAATGTGATCTCTTTATACTTGATTGCTTACACGTTACTCATGATCTTTATGTAATAGCACTTGTATCTCTCACTCTGGAATGGTGATCGCCATGACGGAACAATGTAAGCCACATTGAGCCTGCAAATAGGTGGGAAAATGTGCTTGTTAAGAGCTGTTAACAATGTTTAACAGCTTGTTATAACAATTAATCTACGTTCGTAATTATAAAATACGCCTAGATTTACGTGCATAATCGCACGTAAATCTAGGTGCGCTATATAGAATCATTGGGATTAGATCTTAATGCAGCTTAGTGAAAGGGCGCTACGCATGCCTAACGCAGCAAAAATGACCTAACATGAGATGCGCTAAAGCCTCATGCATTAGTTTTTGCATAAGTGAGCAAAATGGATGTTCCTACGCTAAGCAGTTCACGCATTTCTATTACCATGTGCCAGAAGTCTGGGCGCACTATATAGAATTCGGGGCTTAGCGCCTATATTTTCCGCCACCGGGTTTTGAGTATCATTTATAGAATTCTCTCCTAAGTGATTCTGGTACACTGTTTATAGAACAGCGCCTTGTACTTAAGGTGTGTAACTGCCAAATTTTGGTGCCGATCACACAGATTAGCTCTACTATTCTATAAATTAGATGCCAGCTTATATAATTGCCTTTTACAAGATTTCACATACCATACTAAGGTGCCCTTTTACTAAGTCGTGTCAATTCCGAGTTCCAATGCGCGCCAATTCTGAGTTAGGGGGAAGGGAAAGGGAAATGGGACTTGATATACTGCCTTTCTGAGGTTTTTGCAACTACATTCAAAGCAGTTTACATATATTCAGGTACTTATTTTGTACCAGGGGCAATGGAGAGTTAAGTGACTTGCCCAGAGTCACAAAGAGCTGCAGTGGAAATTGAACTCAGTTCTCCAGGATCAAAGTCCACTGCACTAACCACTAGGCTACTCCTCCACTGCCCGGCTACCACGTGGCCCGGGCGGTAATTTCATTTTTAACACGTGTCCGATACATGCATCAGAAAATATTTTTTTTTCTGGTGCACAGTTGGTAATTGGCATTTGAACATGTGTTGACCGTTACCGGCCAGTTCATGAATGAGACCTTACCTCTAAGTCAATGGCTGGTATTTTGGCAGACCCAAAATGGGCAAGTGCCAATTTTCATTTTCCCGCAAGTCCATTTTCGGCCCCCAAAAAAGACATTTTGTACAGGTGCGCTGAAAAATGTTTTTGTGCGCAGCCAAAACGTGCCGTCTACTCTACCGCAGGCCATTTTTCAGTGTGCCTTACTAAAAGGACCCCTAATATTGTTGGAAGTGACTTGTATGAAATAATACATGCCTAGACTGGATAGTTTATATTTGCTGATGAAAAGCTTGTATTTTCTTTAGAGATGAGTAAGAGCGGTCTCCGTTTTATTGACCAAAGCTGGCAGTAACTCAGTTTGGTATTAGTTTTCTGTTGTGGAACATGGATTGAAGGTTACAGACTGTTCCCATTTCTTAGGTGTCCATTCCCTAATACATTGCTGTACAGAACAGACTGTCTCTGCCTGCTCTATATGTGCATATTGTAGTCAGACCCCTGCTGGACGTTTGCATAAAATGAGTTCAATGTGTCATTATGTAGTACAGTCTGTCCTCGTTTGACTTTTACAGTTTCCATCAAGGAATTTCCGCATCCACAAGTCACTGCTTCCATAGGATCTCTAAGGGAGAAGAAAGGTAGTAGATGGTTGGGATGGACAGACTAGATAGGCCATATGGTCTTTATCTGTCATCCAGTGGCGTTCCTAGGGGGGCTGACACCCGGGGCGGATCGCCGATGCGCCCCGCCCCCTGGGTGCAGCGCCCCCCGAAACAGCTCGACACCCCCCCTGGCGAAAGAACCCCCCATGGTGCACGCCGCTGGGGGGCGTGCCGCGTGCCTGCTGGCTCTTCATTTTCATGCTCCCTCTGCCCCAGAACAGGAAGTAACCTGTTCCGGGGCAAAGGGAGCATGAAAACGAAGAGCTGACAGGTGCGCAGCACCCCCCCCCCAGTGGCGTGCACCCGGGGCGGACCGCCCCCACCGCCCCCCCTTGATACGCCACTGCTGTCATCATTTTCTATGGGTCCGATATTCAGACCAGGGGAGTTAGACTGGCTAACTCCCAGGGTCAGTGTTATGCCAGGATATTCAATGCGGGGCTGTTTCTAGTGACCGACATTGAATATCTGGTTATTTTTGGCCAGTTTAAAGATAACCGACTATGCAAGTAAGCCAATATTCTGCTAGCTGGTTATCTTTGAACCAGCAAAACATATCCCACGTTTTCATGCAACCAAATATAAATGCTAAACCGGATTTAAAAATTGACGGATAGCTGGTTAAATCTGGCGATATAACCAGCTATCTACTAACCAGCAATATTCAGCAGGAGAAAACCGGTTATCCCCTGCTGAATATCACCGGTTAGCTGGTACCATTTAACAGTCCAGGTGCCATTCCTGGCTGGTTAAATAAATTTGAATATTGGGGGGTATGTTTCTATGTGCTGCAACATTAAAGTTGTTCACACTGGAGGTCACAGCAGCTATTTTCAATTAGGAACCACAAGGGGCAGTAGTGTGTGGGGCAGGGGCGTAGCCAGACCTTGGCAGGAGGGGAGTCCAGAGCCTGAGGTGAGGGGGGCACAGTTTAGACCGCCGCCGACCCCCTCCCCGCTGCCAACCCTCCCCCGCCACTTTTGACCCCCCCCCTCCCTGCCGCCGACTCTCTTCCGCTGTCGCCACCGCCAGGTACCTTTGCTGACAGGGGTCCCCAGCCCCCACCAGCCGAAGTCTTCTTCAGTGCTGGTCTCCGGTGCATTCGCTGATCTGTTTCTGTGAGTCCTGACTCCTGATATCCTGCACGTCTGCACGCAGGACGTCAGGAGTCAGGACTCACAGAAACAGATCAGCGAATGCGCCGGAGGCTGGCGCTGAAGAAGACTTTGGTTGGCGGGGGTTGGGGACGCCCACCAGCAAAGGTACCTGGCGGTGGGGGGAGGGTCAGAGGCAGGGGGAATCGAAAATGGTGGGGGAGGGTCAAAAGTAGAGGGGGCCAAGACTAAATCTGTGGGGGCCCGTGCCCCCGTGGCCCCACCTAGCTACGCCCCTGGTGTGGGGTTCACTCCTTCCCCAAGGACCGCTTGATCACCATGGCCAGTAAGTAGCCTGAGGGAACCTATGGGACTCAGGGAAGTGGAAGAGGGGATTGGAAGTGCTTGAAAGGAGGGGGCAAGGATCATAAGAGTTCCAGGGGAAAATAGGTGGATCGGAAGTGTTTAGGTGGGTAGGAGGGGTATTGGATATACTCCAGGGGCAGAAGGAGAGATCAGATGTACTCCAGAGATGGGAACTGGGATCAGAAATGCTCCAGGGGACAGTAGAGGGGCAGTGAGCTTTGGGCTATGACTCATAGCTATGCGGGTGCTGGCTGAAATTCAATGCTGGCTCCTGCATAGCTAACTAGGCAAGTTAGGATTGATTTTTATATGGTTGTACGTGCCCAGTTAGCTATGTGGGTGCCGGCTGGTGCCTGCCAATATTCAGCAGCACTGTCCAGTTAAGTGCCGCTGAATATCGGCAGCTAGGTAGGCACAAGTGATTTAAACAAGCAGGAGGCTGTCCTGCCTATTTAAATCACTTAGAATCCTGACTGGAGTGTACTAATCTCAAAAGGTCTTGTGGGATTCCAGTATATAGTCTAAAATGTATCAATAGTATTCTGTATTGAAGTCCCAAGATTCCGAATCGGAAGCCTGACACTGGCAATGTTCCGTCCAACACCAGCCTGCTTTGGGCAGGGGAAGGAGTCAAAACCTGTAACAAACAAGAAAACCTTTCAACAGACAAGAATGTTCTGTGCAAAGAATGTTCTTATCTGTTAAAAGATTTTGCTTGTGAGATAGTGATAGCATATACTTGATCTAGATGCAAGTACATAGAAAATAATGTAGTACACTGTTTATAGCTTATTTGATGTCCCCTCCACAAAGTACATGTAGCATTCTTTGAAAAGAAAATCTCATAAAACTAATGAATATTCTCTATGCAAAATGGCCCCATTCTACTGGAGAAGGATAATTTCAGTCTAGTAATTAATCTATACTTTGGAGGAGGACACTGTTATTAACTTATAATCTTTGAATGCCTTAGAACATTTTGTTATCAATGACATTCTATTATAAGATAGTATCCCAATGCCAAAGAATTCCAGTGAACTACTTTAAACAGCCTACAGGTAACTCCTATGAAATTGCTTTTAACAGTCTTTGACATTCCGCCTGATTTTTCTGAATAGGTTTGATTGTGTTTCGACATTAACTCAAATGCTCTCATCAGAAAGCATGTAATACCTTTCAAAAGAACAAACTGTCTGCTGGTCTTTTTATCCTTCTGCACTTTTTGGTCTGTGTTATGCAACACATGGAATCAGCATCTTGCCTGTCTGCTAGGATCTAAAAGTAGTTTATTTACTACCATTTTGATATGCTTTTGCCGCTGGCACTCAAAGTCCTTCTTAATCACTGGAAAGATTTCTCATAGCTTCATTACAATCAGTGGTGGAACTTGGTATGTTTAACAGACCCAGGGCCAGCTCAAGGGATAGTGCCACCCTGAGCCAACTTGCTTTGGCAGCTCCCCCCCATCGCATCCCTTCCAGTGCCCCTCCCTTCTTCCTTTCCCTCAGGTTTGGCATCTCTCCCTCACTTGGGACAGCATCTCTCCCCCCCTAGTTCAGTCTCTCTCCCTCCTCTGTCCACTCCCCCCCATAGGTCCATCACTACTCCTTCACCTCTTTCACTCTCCATCAGTCCTGTAAAGTTTTTGTTGGTTGCCGACAGCAACAGCAGCATGACAGGGTGCCTTCGACCAGGGGTGTAGCTACATGGGGCCACGGGGGCATGGGCCCCTACAGATTACGCCCTGGCCCCCTCTACATTTGACCCTCCCCCCGCGCCGCATCATCAGGTACCTATTTTGCTGGTGGGGGTCCCCAATCCCCGCCTGCCAAAGAGTCTTCTTCAGCGCTGGTCGACTCCGGCGCCTTCGTTTTGTGATCATCTGTTTCTGACGCCTTACGTCCTGCACTGGGCTACATGCACGGTGCAGGACGTTAAGGTGTCAGAAACAGATGATCACAAAACGAAGGCGCTGGAGTCGACCGGCGCTGAAGAAGACTCTTCGGCTGGTGAGGATTGGGGACCCCATCAGCAAATAAGGTACCTGATGCGGCGGCGGGGCAGGGGGCAGGCGGAGGGTTGCGGTTGCGGGGGGGGGGGGGTCGAAAGTGGGGGGGAGGCGGCTAAACAGTGCCCCCTCACCTCGGGCTCTGGCCCCCCTCCCACCGAGGTCTGGCTACGCCCCTGCCTTCGACCAGCTCCTAGGTCTTCCCTCTGCTGCGTCCTGCACACAGGATACTGTCTCAGAGGAAGCAGGACGCAGCAGAGGGAAGACCCAGGGCTGCCGGCAACCAACGTAAACTTTACAGGACCACGGGGGAGTGAGAGAGGTGAGAAAGTGACGGAGCAGTGCCAAACCTATGGGTTGGGGGGAGAGGAGGGAGAAAGAGATAGACCGGATCGGGGTGGGTGGAAGAAAAGGTTTAACCTGTAGACCAGGTGAGGTCAGAAGTTCAGTATTTTGGCACCCTTAATCACCAGCGCCCTAGGCCAGAGCCTCACCTGGTCCATTGGTTAAGCTGGCCCTGAACATACCGCTATGAAGCATATCTTTTGAAAAATCTGGTTCTCCTGGCAAATTTATTGAACATTGGGCAATCTTAACTACATTTATGAACCGTGTAGATGCTGAACAGCAGTGACTTGTAAATAAGCATGGTTCTTTCCTTAATGTTTATTACTACAAGTCAGCACATTTTTTTGTTCCTTGATGATATATAGGAGCCAAATTTGTATATTAGGTACCTTGGGCCCGATATTCAGCTGTCTGCAGGCAGCATGTTTGCTGATATTCAGTGCTAGGCCGTATTTTACCCACTAAAACGTTAACCAGCTACGCTGATATTCAGCGCTAACTAGTTAACCTTTTAGCAGTCAAAGTTAGGCCTATGATTTAAGCAGCCTATTTTGACCACTCAACATAGCCAGTTTGGTGCTGAATATCTGTGGTTAGGCACTTAAATGCTATTTAACCTGCCAGGAGACGTTCCTGGCTGGTTAAATACTTTTGGATATTGGAGGAACTGTGTCTTCCTTCTCTGTTGTTTAGTTGTTGATCTGTTCTGACTGTATTTGTACTTTGTGAAATTCTATATTTTATATTATATTATACAAATACAAATCAACGAAGATTTTCTTTTAAAAAAGGCAGTTTATTTAGAAACCAAAAAAGTCTTCTTAAGTTGCCTCTGAAATGCCTACAGCAGTTCAAAAGAAACAAAACACAAAAAGCTCTCACCTCCCCACCCCAGGGCCGCCGAGAGGGGGGGCAGGGGGGGCAAAATTCCCCGGGCCCAGACCTCCAAAGGGGGCCCGGCGCCGGGGTCAGGCCACTGGCGCTGCAGTCCCCAGTCTCACCTGCCTGCCTCCTCGGCTCCGGGCCCCTTTCTATTCAAAGCGGCAGTCACAGATCGCAACTCTTCTGGCCTTCCCTCCTTGAGTCCCGCCCTCACGGAAACCGGAAGTTACATCAGATGAGGGCGGGACACAGGGAGGGAAGGCCAGAAGAGACGCGATCTGCGACTGCCGCTTTGAATGAAGGGGACCTGGAGCCATGGAGGCAGGCAGGTGCGGGGGCGGAGGCGGGGCGGCCTTGCCCCGGGCCCGGCCTAGTCTCTCGGTGGCCCTGGCCCATCCCCACCCCAGATGATTAAACTCCACAGTGCTGCTACCTGGATATTCAGAGCTGGTATCTGAGAACCATTCTTGTAATTTAGCATAGCTGAGTACAGATGGTAGCCGGATAACTTCTGGTTCCTTTCCAGCACTACCCAGATAGATAGAAGATGTTCAGCAGCGTTGATCCAGATAATGCCGCTGAAAATTTGGATATGACCCTGGTGGATGGTATCTGCGTCTACCCAAATAACTGCTAGTGAATATCAAAGCCTCTATGTTTGCACTTGGCTCTTATTTGGAGACTATTTTTCAATAAGGAGAGGGGATCATCAGTGCAGTAACTGGCTAAGTTAAAAGCCAGCATCGGCATTTAACTTCTTGTGAATATTCTGCCCAGCTGCACATACATACAATGGGACTTGGAGGGCAAGGCAAATCCAGAATAGTATTCCTAAATATTTGTGCCCAGAGGGTGCTTGATCAGAGCATATTCTATACAGGGGAATAAGCATCAACTTTCCTTTATGGAATACTAGGTTAACAGACTAGATACGCACATATAATTTAGGTGCGAGGGTTACACCAGTTGGAGACAGGCACATACTTTACAGTTATACCCCCCAATATTCAACTGGAGGTGGTCAGCGTTTTTTTAACCGCGGAAAGACACCAGCTAAATAGTCCCCTGATACGCAGCGCTGCGCCATGTCCGGGCACTAGCAATGAATTTAAGGGGATAATTTGGGGCAGAGAGGCTGCTGGAGGTTATGCGGGCCTGGCCAATATTCAACCGGGGCCGCATAAGAGTTATGTGGCCCCAGCTGAATATCAGGCCATTTCGGCCCACGTAACTTTTTTTTTTTTTTTAATAAAGCTCCCGAGTCCCCTCCTGTCCCAATGTCCCCTCTTTCCTTCCTTCCCTCCCCCCCCACCCTGCCGCAAGACCCTTCACCCCCGCCAACCTCTGAACAGTGAAGGTAAGCCCCTTACCTACATCCCTGGTGGTCCAGCGGGGTCGTTGGGGGCAAGGCTGCAGCTTGCTCACTCCTGCCCCTTGCAGAACCTTGGTAAAATGGCTGCCACGACCTCTCATGGAAGCTCATGGTACTACACAAGTACTGCAAGCTGCTGTGAGAGGTCACAGCAGCCATTTTACAGAGGCACCACAAGGGGCAGGAGCGAGAGAGCTGCAGTCCTGCCCCCAACAACCCCACTGGACCACCAGGGATGTAGGTAAGCCCTTCACCATTGGGGGAAGGCGGGGGTGGAGGTTCTTGCAGGGGCGGGTCTTAAGGCGCAGGGGGGAGGGAAGGAAAGAAAGAGGGGACATTGGGATGGGAAGGGGTTTGAGAGTTCAGGGGCTTTTATTAATTAATGAAAAAAAATGATGCAGGTGCCAGTCCGATATTCAGAGCTGGCATCCACATAGCTAAGCGGCCTTATTTAGTTCAGCTCTAGCGTTGTCCTAAATGAAGCCTCACAAGCGTCGCCCTTGATCTACCCACTTCTTGTTTGGGTGGTCTCAGGGGATATTCAGCGGCACTGTCAGGTTACATGCCATTGAATATCCACAGTTAGATGCCAGGAAGTCATTTAAGTGGGCAGGAGAGGATTCTGCCCACTTAAATCACTTTCAGGCTTATTTTCGAAAGTGATCACCGGCCATTTCCCGACACAAATCGGGAGATGGCCGGCGATCTCTCAAAAGCGGCGAAATCGGTATAATCGAAAGCGGCTTTTTTGACAGCATCGTCACTTTCCCATCACCTCGCCGGCGAAAGTTCAAGGGGGCGTGTCGGCGGCGTAGCAAAGGCGGGACATGGGTGGGCATGGGCATGGCTACCAGATGGCCGGCTTTCACGGATAATGGAAAAAAAGCGGCGTTAAGCAGTATTTCGCCGGGTTTACTTGGTCCTTTTATTTTCACGACCAAGCCTCAAAAAGGTGCCCCAGCTGACCAGATAACCACTGGAGGGAATGGGGGATGACCTCCCCGTACTCCCCCAGTGGTCACCAACCCCCTCCCACACTAATCAAAACCTTTATTACCAGCCTGTATGCCAGCCTCAAATGTCATACCCAGCTCCCTGACAGCAGTATGCAGGTCCCTGGAGCAGTTTTTAATGGGTGCAGTGCACTTCAGGCAGGCAGACCAAGGTCCATCCCCCCCCCCCCCCCCCCACCTGTTACACTTGTGGTGGTAAATGTTAAGCCCTCCAAACCCTCCCAAAACCCACTCTACCCACATGTAGGTGCCCTCCTTCACCCATAAGGGCTATGGTAATGATGTAGAGTTGTGGGGAGTGGGTTTGGGGGGAATTTGGGGGGCTCAGCACCCAAGGTAAGAGAGCTATGCACCTGGGAGCTTTTTTGGTATTTTAAAAATATTTTTAGAAATGCCCCCTAAGGTGCCCGGTTGGTATCCTGGCATGTCAGGGGGACCAGTGCACTGCAAATGCTGGCTCCTCCCATGACCAAATGCCTTGGATTTCGCTGGGTTTGAGATGGCCGGCATTTTTTTCTATTATCACTGAAAAACAAAACCGGCGATCTCAAACCCGGCAAACTCTGGCATTTGGCCGGGCTAAACCGTATTATTGAAAAAAAAAGATGGCCTGCCATCTTTTTCGATAATATGGTTCCGGCTAGCTGTTGCACCGCCGCCAAAATACATCGCCAGTGATCTATTTCGCCGGAGACATTGGATTATATCCCTCCACGTCACTTTGAATATCGGCCTCTATAGTTTATTAGGGCTTACTATGCCACCCAAACTGACTAAGCAGGACAGAGTGCAGTGGCGTACCTAGCTTGTTCACCACCCAGGGTGGGTCACAGCTGAGCCCCCCCCCCCCCCCGGCATGTCACCTCCCAGTGCATCACACCCTGACGTGGGTCACTCCCCACAGAAACACATCACCCCACCACCTTTCATCCTAACATGGAGGTACACGGAGCAGGTACAAGGCTGTCGGCTCTGTAGGGCCCCCTGCCCCAGAGCAGGAAGTAACATCAGAGGGGGCAGGGGACTGGCAGAGCTGACAGCCGAACGCCTCCTTCGCGCACCTCCTTGCTGCCTGCACCCGGACCGCCCCCACTGCCCCATGGCTGGTTAAATCAAGTTGAATATTGACTCTTGAATGTCTAGATAAGAGGTGTCCAACTTCAGCCCTCTCCATGTCAGGTTTTCAGAATTTCCTCAAGAAATATGCATGAGATCTATTTGCACACACTGAAGGCAGTGCATGCAAATAGATTTCACGTATTCCTGAAAACCCGACTGGATTGTGGCCTTCGAGGACTGAGGCTGGACAACCATGGTCTAGACAGTGCTGGTGTTTAACTTAGGGTTATAAATTCAGCAGGCCTCATCTAAATGTATAATTTATCTAAATGAATATTGTCACTATTCAAACTACCTGAATGCTAATCTTCTCTCCACCCCAAGCTATACAGACAACATCAAGCCATTCAGGCAGATTTTCAGCCTTACACTAATCGGTATAAGGACTGAAAATCTATGGATAAGCCACCGGTGAACACATAACTGGCTTTGTCATCAGCTCGACAGTGTATAAACAAAATACTAATGTTTACCAGTTGTATTAGATTTTTCTGATTTTAAGGTATGTTATTGCATTTTTATCTTGGTATGTTTATGGTAGGTTTCTCCTATCTTTTAATGGAACTCCTTCCTTTTATTATGGGTTTTTTAAATGATTGTAAACCGCCTTGATCTGGGAAAGCCAGGCAGTATATCAAATTTTAATAAGTGATAATAATAAAGATAATGATACTAGCAATTGAGCAAGTTCCAAGTTTTGCAATGGTCTTCTTTGGAGTCATAAATAGAAGAAGGGGGGGTAGGAGGGCCTCAGCAAAAGCCAGAATGGCAGTCTCTGTTTGTGTCTGAGCATGTCTGCAGAAGATCTTTGACTAACCTACTGATTCAGTTGAACTGTGTAAAGGATTTGGAAAAGAAAAAGGGATTATATTTCTAACTAGTAAAAAAGGCCCGTTTCTGGAGCAAATGAAACGGGCGCTAGCAAGGTTTTGCTCCCCAACCCCCCTCCCTACCCACCTCTTCGTCATTGTGAAGGCACTGACGCCATTGCTCCGCACGTCGTCAACGCACGCCATCTTCATCTCCTGAGTCCTTGTTCGTTGTGAAGCCACTGACGCCATTGCTCCGCCCGCGATCTGTGACGCCATTGCTCCGCCCTCAATGTCATAACGTTTGACGCGAGGGCGGGGCCCATAGACAGTGATTTTAGTGGCTTCACCACCACAAACCCTTCAAACCTGTGTTGAAGGAAGTGACGTCAGTGAGTTGGCTTCACTGATGTCAGTGTCCTCAGAACGTTGAGGGTGAGTTTTATTATATAGGATTATTGTAAACCACTGCGTTATTTATGAATCAAGAAATATATTGCAATTGGAGGTGAACTGGAATGCAAAATCTAACATTGAAGAAATACTGCAGAGCTTAATGCCTGTTCAAACTCCAATAAAACCAAAGGAAGCTAATATAACTCTTAAAGATTATAGATCTCCTTTTTTAAATGTGCTTGGTGAAAGATGTATCCTGAAAAAAATGGAATTTAAGTATGAATATGTACTGGGGGTTTTATATGCATCTCGGGCTTACTCAACTATTGCAGCTGTTTTCCAATGGTATTTTTATGAAGCTACTTGTTGGTCTTAGAAGCCTTGTGGATTATTGATTTTCTATCTTGATGTACTGGGACAGTAGTTTTAAGAAATCTACATTTATCTGCTTTTGGGGATCCAGAGATGCCAAGGATGGCCTATCTTAAAGCTGGAGATTTATCACTGCTATGCTGGAGTTTGAAGACCAATGAGTGAGGTTTGTTTTGGGGGGGGTTTTTTGCGGGGCCTCAGCCATATCTAAAACCAGTTCTGGCAGACACATATTCCAAAACTGACATATTCTAATCAATAAACAGAAAATAAAATTCTTTTTTCTACTTTTGTTGCCTGGTCATTTTATTTTTCTTATTGTGTTGGTCCTTGTCTCTGGTTTCTGCTTTCCTCTTTCTTCGCTTAACTATTTTGCCAGTCTCCTTGTCCATTTGGCACTTCTTTTCTCTCCATGTCCACCATCCATCTTTTCTCTGTGTCCCTATCTATCTGACCCAGCATCACCCCTGTCTTCTTGCCATGTTGAGCATCTCCCATCTCTGTGTCCCTATTCTGTCCAACATAACTCTTCTGTGTCCCTATGCCCCCTGCCACATGTCAATAAAAAATACAAACCAGGGTTTTTTTTGAACTTGACTAAATCAAACAAACAAACATATAATAGAATACAGCTAGAGAGCTTTATATAACCTCTTTTTAAATAAAACCTAAATAATAAATATTTGTGTGAAGAGGAGAAATTCTCAGAGGTGGTTTTTTTGGCTATCCCTAGAGGGTGGATGGGTTTCTCTATCATTGAAGATCTCCCTTGTGTTTAAATAAACCTCAATGACCAAACCGGTGCTCCCAATTTTCAAACGAGATAATCACCACTAGAACAAGTGAATTAATTACCTATAAAGAAAACAAAGCCCTCTATCTGTGCTCTAATCATATAAACCTTCCCATACACATCTACTCTTGCATCAACACAAACAATCATTCAGTCTCTAATTACATATTCAATTGTTTTGTCTTATGGTCTAGATTTCACTATAATGGTACACACATAACTATATTATCACATACATCCTACTACAGAGTTAGATAGGAAAAGAATATTACATCTATACTTATATGTGTATGTCAATATGTGTCCATTATAAATTCAATCAGAACATATATTGGCTGTAGGAGAAAGAACAGATCAATGTCCTCACGTACTTACCTTAATTTACACCTTCCCACTTGCAAAGGAATTAAACACAAAACCTCCTATGCATCCAGTTTTTCATTTCTGGGCAGGCAGCTTTGGAACGCTTTACCGAGGTCCATCCGAACAAGTAACGATTATCTACCCTTCAGAAAAATGTTAAAGACACATCTCTTCAAGCAAGCTTACCCTAACATCCCAACTTAACATTATAGCCCACCCACTTAATTCCTGTTCTAAAGTTGATTTTACCCTAAACCATGTCTCCCAACTCCTTATACTCATCCCCAGTCTTCTCGTCTCCTTCTTCCCTACACCATACCCCTCCCAATCTCTTTCCTTTTGTCTATCTTGCCTCATTTACCTTTCCATGTTCAAGTCACATATTCTTAAACCTTACTAGTACTATGTTTATATCAGGTTGTAATATTCTCCATATAATACTTTATAATTCTATTTACTATGTAAGCCGCATTGAACCTGCTGTATGTGGGAAAGCGCGGGGTACAAATGTAATAAATAAATAAATAAATAACAAAAGAGATCTTAGAAAATAATCTTTAGATCTCTTTGAATTATCTTTGAATCTCTTTAAATAACTTTAAATAAGGCGCACTTATCTTAGTGCTGTCGAGTGTGTGCACTACACCTGGCAGCTGCTGCTATGTCAGGCGTTAAATAGCGTAGTGTATTTAGGCATCACGGTTATTTTCTTCGCTGCTTCTTCTAGCTCTTGAAACTGGCAGAGTCCGTCTATGTCAGCATCTCTCCTTCTCACTTCCCTCCCTCTGCCCCCTCCCCCATGTCCAGCGCCTTTTTCCTTCTGTGCCCCCTTTCTTCCTTATCCCCCTCATTGTATCTCTCTCTTCCCTACCTGCCCTCTCTGTCCAGCACCTCTCTTCCTCCTTGCAACCCTCAATGCGGCACTGCTGTCCCTCTTTGCGCCCTGATGATGCAGCACCTCTCTCCCTCCTTGCCCCCACCTCTGATGCAGCACCTCTCTCCCTCCTTGCTCCCACCTCTGATGCAGCACCTCTCTCCTTCCTTGCCCCCACCTCTGATGCAGCACCTCTCTCCCTCTTTGATGCAGCACCTCTCTCTCTCCTTGCCCCCAACTGGGCTCAACTCTGCTTTAAGATTTGCATTTCCTTCACTGGCAAAAAGGGAAGCTGTTGAATTTGAGGGTCCATTCATGAGCATGAAGTACCATGCTGAGTTTGTCAGCTAACTGATTCTGTGATTTGAGTATGGATCACAAAGTCAAAGATTCTGGCTGCTTCTCAGTAGGAATGTAAAGAACCTCAGCCTCCTTACTTTGTCATGTAAAAAAAAAAAGCTACCTGATTCTCTGTCTGAATTAGGACAGAGATACTGTGAAGTTGTTGAACTCATAAGGCATAGAAGATTGCATTCAATTCCAATAGGTTGATGTGAAAAGTTGTCTTGCATCTCGACTATATTCCCTGTGAATGCTGATTGTTGAGATGAGCTTCCCACCATCAGGTAAAGGCATCTGTAGTGAGAAGCAATTGATGTTTAAATGGAGCAAAGAGAACACCCACTGTTAGGTTTGGTTTGTGTATCCACCATTGTAACAGGAGACAAAACTAGTATGGTGGAAAAGGTTGGGACCATTGATTTCACTGGAACTTGAGATCCTATTGAGAACATCGCATTTTTAGATGATCTAATGGGAAGATGTGAATAGTAGTACAACACGTGTCTACAATAAGGTAAACTAATACAACATAACCAAGTGACACTGTCTGAGTGGCTATATGGCTGTTAAATCAATTTAATATGAAGAGAATCCCTCAGAAACCTATCGGACCTTAAGTCCTAGGTTAACAATGGACACATTAAAAAAGCCGTTGATAAATTTCTATCATCGGGATTTTTTCATATATTTCAATACTCTTCATATTTCACTTTTTTTTACATTTTTTTTGTGCTCAATGCTATACTTTTATGTGCTTAAAGCTGGAATCACTTTAAATCAAGGAA
This sequence comes from Microcaecilia unicolor, assembly GCF_901765095.1. Classification (NCBI taxonomy): domain Eukaryota; kingdom Metazoa; phylum Chordata; class Amphibia; order Gymnophiona; family Siphonopidae; genus Microcaecilia; species Microcaecilia unicolor. Next base: position 194,070,544 of record NC_044039.1, on the reverse strand, counting down.
AGCGCCAAACAAAATTACTGCAACACTTAGCTTTCAGTCCTACGGCGCCACCGTTTCACCAGTATGTGGCTTCTTCAGGGACTATGGTTGCAACAATCAGCTTTCCAAAATCTGAAAAAGTAAAATCCAGTCATAAATATTGTATTTTAAAATAGAATATATTTAGAACAATGCCTCTGAACACCGGGCTACATACTTTTTAGTCAGAATACCTCTATTCAAAATGGCGCTTGCGCGTCACATACGCCAAACGAGACCTACTTATAGAACGCTCCTATCAGCTGTTCTATGACTCATTGATCAGCTGATCACCATGAAAACTTGGCGGAAAGTTAAATCTAGACATTGGTTTGAAGTTAATAAAAAGCATTCCACTCGATCTTGTTGTTTAATCCCATGGGTTCAAGTGATTTTAATCTAAAAGTCCATTGTGCTTCTTTCCTCAAAAGCACCATTTTTCTGTTGCCCCCTCGCCGATTCTTTTGTATCTTATCCAGTACACAACATCTTAATTCTTCAAATTTGTGCTTGAAGGAGATGCAATGTTCAACTAAAGGTTCTTTAATATTGCACCTCGCGATGTTTGATCTATGTTCTAATAATCTGGTTTTAAGGGATCTAGTTGTCATACCTACATACAACTTGTGGCAGGAACATTGGATGGCATAAATAACGTGATCTGTTTTGCAATTTGAAAAATGTAACAAGCGGTACGTTTTTTTATTGATCATGTCTTTAAACTCTTTTGTTTCCAGAGTGATCTTGCAAATTTGGCATGTACCACACCTAAAATGGCCCACAATCTTTCGTGTGATATTTGTTTCAGATGGAAGTGCTGCTGGGCTCAACTCTTAAGGTTTTTTTCCCCTCGCATACGCTTTGCGTAAATTAAAATCTGTGAACATGGGATTAGATTGTATAATATCCCAACGTCTTCTTACAATCCTTGAAACTTCTGAACTTGCAGATGTATATTTCATTATCATAGTACACAGATTGTCATGTTTTTGCTTTAAGCTGATCTGCAAGGCTTCATTCTGTGAGTCTGACGTCCTGCACGTTCTACGTGCAGGACGTCAGAAACAGAACAAAGCCTTTTGCGAGCAGAAGAGGATCTCGGCTGGCGGGGGTTGGGGTCACCCGCCAGCAAAGGCGGGCGACAGTGGGTTGGCAGGGGGGTCCAGGGCCAAATCTACGAGGGCCCTGCCCCCCCCCCCGACCCCATGTAGTTACGCCACTGATACACAGCTGTGTTTCATGCTTTAACATTTTTTTAGATGATTGTGATATTAACTGCATGGTGCACATAAAGGGAAATTCTATCATCTAGGCACCCATTTTTACATGACCATAAACACATAAATGTCTAGAATACAAGTACTTATGTGTGCACTTAGTTGTGTAAGTATTAGCAGGTGCTATTTTGCAAATACCTACTTAATTTACATAGCCTATACTTGCAAGGGGGCATACACATGGCTGAGGCATGGACAGGACAAGGGCGGGGCTCCCATTTGCATACATAATTTACAGAATGCTGTAAGATACATGTGCCACTGCTGCATTTAGGTGCCCACACGTGCACCAGCTATGGCTGGTGTAACTGCAAGCACTTAAATGTTATTTGCACTGATACTAGGTTACACCACTATTCTATAATGCACCATGGGTACTCACGTTTGGTTACAGAAAAAGGTCCTACCATATGATTTTTGGAAAAATGGAGACACCCAGTTGTAGAATTACTCCCATAGAGTAAATTCTATATTTGGTGCCAAAAAAGGGCTATTTTATAAGCCGTGCTTAAAGTTAGGCGCAGTTTACAGAATAGCACTTATGCCAGAGAATCGCACCTAACTATAGACGTGGCCATTTGTACCAACTGAAATGTGGTGAAAATTTTACACGTCTACATTTGGCATGTATCCTTGTTATTCTATAACAACACGCATTAATTTTAGGAATGCCCCCATTCCACCCATGACACCTCCCATTTCCGCACCCCCTTTTTCAAATCTCATGTAAAATTTAGATGTGGATCCTGTGCCTAAATTTACATATATAAGTTCAATAAAATTAAATCAGTGCCAATAATTGCTTATTAAAAAGCCAATTATTGATGCTAATTTGCTTGATATTTAATAAACTTGTGCGTGCAAATTGGGTGCGCATCCAAATTTGTGTGCACAATTTTTGGCGACTTTTACAGAATTAGGGGGATAATGTTTATGCTATGTGCATAAATGATGTTGTTTGATGCACACTGTTAGGGGTGACTCTAGCATAGCTAGGGCAAAGTGGTGAGGGCAGTCTGCCCCGGGGTACCAGCAGCAAGGGGGTGTGCAGAGCAAGCGTGAGCTGTCGCCTCTGCCATTTCACTGCCCCAGAACAGGAAGTTGATGTCTGAGGGGGCAGGGGACCATCAGAGCCAACAGTGCACACCCCCTTAATTGGAGGAGGGGGTGTGCTTTGCCTGGGGGGGTGCTCTGCCTTGGGTGTCATATAAGGTAGGTACGCCACTGAGGGATGAACCTATGATTGAAAACAAATGGGAAAAGGGTGAAAACCTAGTTGTGATGGACTAGTAAGTTTGTCTGAAGATTCTCCCATTTGATCTATATATAAAAGTTTCAATAGTGTCTTTTAAACAGAATAATTATAGCTTTTGATATTCTTGGTGATCTGGTGAATTTAGGATTTTGAGATTTTGGGGAACAGAGTGACATGATCGATTTCCTTCTCCCAATAAGCAATTGACCTCCATACTTTAGAATATTTGAATTCACCTAGTTTGGGAAGATATCAAACCTTGATAAAGCACATTGCAATAGTAGAGTTCTAGAAATCTACACATGTATATCTGACAAAGTTATGAGCGTGCACTGCAAACCTGAAACACCACTCAACCCTTGGGAACACCTAATTTACACAGGTGTAAAAGTATATTATTATTATTATTTGCAGGCTCAATGTGGTTTACAATATACCGCCATGGTGATCGCCATTTCCGGATGGAAATTACAAGTATTATTGCAGTAAGGGAGGTGACATTCATAGTGGAGTTACATTGAAGTTCCTGATTGATAGTGTGAGTAATAACAATAAGTTAATTAACTGTGGCGAATTCCTTTCCAGTCTGAGAAATATAGAGTAGTAGTGCATGGATTGCGTGCTTTCGCTCATAGCGAAGGTATCAGTTTAGTGTAAGCGTTCAGATTATGTAAATCACTCCCTGTATATAATTTTATATGTGTATACGGCCATAAATTTTGCATATACCCTTTGTACATGTTAAACCAGGTTTTACTTGTAGAAAAAGTCTCATATATCAAAACCTTTACAAAAAGGAGTAGGAATGAATAGAGACAACTTAGCAGATGATCCAGTTTTATTTATATATTTGCCAAATATCTCTTCAAGTAAACTTGCCCCAGGTGCAGAACAACAGTAATATAATAAAATTTAAAACCTCTACAGACCAGAAAATGAAAACAAAGACAAGAGAGTAGAAACATACAAATACAGATTATAACAGTCAAATGTCAATAATAAAAATAGTTGAATCAAAATCAAACAGGAATAAAACAGCCAAGTTAGATCAAACAGATTGAGAACCTACAAATCTGAGCACTTGACATTAAAACAATAACAAGATTGATTAAAAAAAAATCAAACAAGGCCAGTAGGAATGGCTGATAACGCTGGCTGAATACAAAGAGAGCTGGAAGACGAATTGTCGAACAGCTATTTTCTCTTTTGTACAAAAGGTCTCCTGAGTACATCAGAATGTGCAAAGAAAAAAAAAACTGACAACGAAGCCAATAATGGCTTAATGACAGAGCACATAAATGTGTTACAGTTCAACTGGATGAAATGCCAGGATTTGTGCTAAAAAAAAAATCAAAATGTTTAAAATTGAACCAAAACGAATTACTGAGATATGCACAGGCCACAAGTTTTCAGTTGTTTTTCGGAAAAATAAGGGTTTTCTCCCAGTTTATTTCTGATAATAACATTTTTTTAACCCCATTAGAATTTTTTAATGAGTGGAAATCAGCTGTGTGCACGCTAATTCGTAATTTTATGCATATTAAATTGATTGTCCAAATACTAAGGGTCTCTTTTACTAAGACTACTGCCCAGCTACCGCGTGCCCCGGGAAGTAATTCTAATTTTGACGCATGTCTGAAATGTGCAGCAGAGAATAATTTATATTTTCTACCGCGTGGCACTAATTGGGCGGTAATCGGCAGTGTATGCGCACTGACGATTACCGCCCAATTAACGCGTGAGACCTTACCACTAAGTCAGTGGGTGGCGGTAAGGTCTCATGCCCAAAATGGACGTGCACTTGTTTTAATTTTGCCGCACGTCCATTTTCAGCCACAATAAAATGGCCTTTTTTGCAGGCGCACTGAAAAATGGACCTGCGTGTATTCTGAGTTACCACCCGTGCCGGAAAATATTTCTATTTTCTGAGCATGGGTGGTAATCAGACTGTAAGCAGCATTCTATGCGTGTAGACCATTACCGCCTGGTTACCACGTGAGTCCTTACCACTAGGTCAATCGCTGGCGGTAAGGTCTCAGACCCAAAATGGATGCGCGCCAATATTCATTTTGCTGCACGTCCATTTTCGGCAAAAAAAAATTTTTAAAGGCATTTTTTTTAAAGGTGCGCTGAAAAATGATTCTGCACGCACCCAAAACACACGTCTACACCACCGCAGGCCATTTTTCAGGGCACCTTAGGAAAAGGACCCCTGGGGGCCCTGTTTACTAAGCTGCATTATAGGTGTGTTAGCATTTTAAACACGTTAACCATGTACATGCGTTAACTGTGTATGTGCCTACAATATCCCTATAGGCACCTACATGTTTAGTGTGCATGCTAATTGTAGGTGCGTTAAAAATGCTAACTTGCCTTAGTAAACAGGGCCCTTTAGGATGCTGAAGTACAGTAATAGTACACTGTTACCTCTTAATCTCCAACAACAGTAGTCTTAAGCCTATAGCTCTGGAGCAGGACAATAAACTGAAGTAGGTTCAGGAGTTCAACAGCTCTTTTGTTAGGCTGTTGTAAAAGAAATATGAGACATCTTGTTCCTAATACACAGATGTTTTCTAGAATTTCGATCATTAATAATGGAGAAAAGGGAGCCTCTGCCCAAACTACTGTAAACTACTGTCTCTGGATTACCACTGATGAGATTCAGAAGTAAAAGCAAGTTGAACAACTATTAAGCACAAAAATTCGGATTATGCATAATCATTTTGACATTTACTGTGTTTACAGATGCATGCTACCATATAAAAGGTTTATCTTATGGGTGTTTCTTTTTTTTATTATTCATATAAATACAATATGGTCATTGGAATTCATCACAAGTGAGGTAGGTGGTGACTCTTTCTTTTTCACTCCCCACTCACTTCCTTCTCCCCGCCTTTCCCTACCCCCTTGGTCAACTCAAAAGACACTGCCACACATATCCAACTTCTGACAGAGGAATTTGATTGATAAAGCCCCAGCCTAGGTTGTAACTGTTTATGGTAACTTTCGGTTTTAAAAAATTATTCTATTTTTAAAACTGTGCATTCCAACTTTGAATCTATACAACAGAATAACCAGTGGCACGACAGTCTATATATCACAACATCATTTTCCCCCTCCTACCCACCCATCTCTTCCTCTCAGAGCAAAGCAAACCGCTGAGAATTTCCTAGAGGCCTTGGTCTATCCACATGTGGATGAAAAGACAGTGTCAGAACAAGTTGACATCTGGAATACACACTTAGCCAAGACCTTAGAGAAAACAGCACCACTAAAAAAGGTCTTATGCCCCACTCACAAACGCTCACCTTGGTTTTCTCCAGAACTTCGGATCCTTAAACGTGAAGGACGAAAACTGGAAAGGAGATGGCGCAAATCTCACCTGGATGAAGACAGGCTAAACTGCAGGAAGCACACGGCAAAGTATCGCCAAGCCTTAACAGCAACCAAAAAATAGTATTTCTTTCAATGCATTGCACAGGCTGCCAATTCAACCAAGCAGCTGTTCAGTATAGTAAACAGCCTACTGCAACCCCCACAACAAAACCAGCCTGCCCAGTCTAAACTGAACTGCAATGATTTTGCTGCATACTTTGCCAACAAAATTAAAAGTCTCCACCAGGATATACAAGCAATCCCACCCAGTGCCCAACCCGTCAACCAGGGATGCACAAACGCCCCCTCCTAATAGAGACAGATGGAACACTTAACCTAATGACAGAAGAGAGCCTTGACTAACTCCTAAGAGATCTTCGACCAACTACCTGCTCCCTCGATCCCTGCCCATCAAAGATAGTGCAGCAGGCAAGTATGGGCCTTATAGAAGGCGCCACAAAAATTGTGAACATCTCTCTTTCTAATGGGCAACTACCAACAGCATTAAAAAGGGCAGTGGTTCGCCCTCTGCTGAAGAAAAACAACCTTGACCAGGAAAACTTGAAAGTTACAGGCCAGTTTCCAACATCCCATTTCTAGGGAAACTCATAGAACAGTCTGTGTTCAATTTAATGAATGGCTAGAAAAGAGTAACTGGCTAGATCCATGTCAATCTGGATTCAGACCCGGTTACAGAACAGAAATGGTCCTCGTATCCCTGCTAGATGATCTTCACAGAAACCGAGACAAGGGATTCGCCTCGATGTTAGTACTAGAATTCTCAGCAGCTTTTGACACTGTGGATCATGATATCTTGCTAGCACGACTGACAGAAAGAGGTATCAATGGAACAGTACTTGCCTGGTTCAGATCCTATCTATCAGACAGCCAACAATCCATAATGTTTGGCAGCAACTCATCACCTCCATGGACATTGGCCTGCAGGGCACCACAAGGATCAATACTGTCACCTATTCTGTTCAATATCTACCTCAAGCCACTAGCTGAGCTGATTCGGTCAATGGACACTCAGTTCTACATCTATGCGGATGATGTGCAGCTACTCATACCCATTGAACCTGACTTACCTACAGCCTTGAATAAACTGATTACTTGTCTAACATCAATCAAAGAATGGACTAAACACAACAAACTTTGCCTGAACCCAAGTAAAACCGAACTTCTCTGGGTTCCTAACACAAGTGGCTACATACCTGACATCAAAATCCCTTTTAGGAAGTATGAACTCTCCCTCAAATCACAAATCAGGAACCTTGGAATACAGTTAGATTCAACACTTACTCTGATTCCCCAAATCAAAGCAACTTCAAGAGCTGCTTCTACTATTTGCGACAGCTACGCTGCCTCTCTCCTTACATCGAGAAGGTAAATCTTATCCCAGTTGTGCATGCCATGGTAACATCAACACTGGATTACTACAATGCACTATACAATGGTCTGACTACAAAGGGCCTGCACCAGCTCCAGTTGATTCAGAATGCAGGAGCAAGACTCATAGAAGGTTGCAAGCGACGTGACCACATCATACCATTTTTGCAAAAACTTCATTGGCTACCAGTACAATACAGGGCTAAATTTAAAACTCTATGTCTGATCTTCAAGGCCCTGAAAGGAAATGGCCCAGAGTATCTGAAGAATAGGATGAACACACCGCCAAGGACACTAAGGTCCTCCCAAGGACTTTCACTAGCCACACCCTCTCCAAAAGACATTACACGATGTGATACCCGCAAGCGAGCCTTCTCCGGAGTAGCCCCCACACTCAGGAATGAATTGCCAGAAAGGCTCCGCTTAACACAAGACTGTCTCTACTTCAGGAAACAGGTGAAAGCTTGGCTCTTCAACCAAGCCTTTAATGGAAGAAGTAACTAACTTGTTGTTCAATAATTGAGCATAAACTCTCATCGGTGTATTTTTTTTACACTGCTACACCTGAGGTATTTTTAATTACAAAAATTTTTTTAATTACTATAAAAAATACAATATATATATATATATGTACAAAATATATTTTGAAAAATAATATTCAACTACTAAATACGAGTACTCTTGATTTCAATCTAGTCGCTTGAATTATCCTATAGTAGGTACAACTGCAGTTGATTTTACAAATCTTTATTTACTTCTTCTTCATTTCCATAAAATATAACTTCTTTCACAAGTTTCTTATGTCTGCATTCACTCACTCACATACCACATACATTCTTTGGCGTACTACATGATATTGGTGCTTACTTCACTAGGACTACAGCGGAAGATTTCATTGGGTCTTATATGCACGTTGAGAGCCTTAAACAAGAAAAGATCATAAGAAGGTCCCAGATATCGGGAATTGAGTATTACAGCGCTTGTGGTGAACTGTCAAAACCTGCTAAATTTACAACTTGGGTTTAAACACCTGTGGTACAGGATCGTTACCACACTCTAATTGGGTGAACGCTATAAAGATCATCCCGAACTTTCCTCAACCTCCACTTCTCTAATTGCAAAGGCATAAAATACAAAATGCTGCACGCATCAACCTTCTCTTATATGAGCACGCAATTCTGGAACAAACTACCACGAAACCTGAAAACGAACTATGAACTAACCGACTTCCGCAAACTATTAAAGACTCATCTCTTTGAAAAAGTCTATCGAAAAGATCAAAACACATGAAGTCCGCACACACTGTTAACAATGCATCAATACATTCTCCTCTGTACTATTATCCCCCATAACTTTAACACATTTAAACCTCAATTTTACAGGTAAAAATCTATCAAGCCAGAACGTTCTCCTGCTAATGTTCTGTTGCCCTATCAGTATCAGTTGTTCTCCTATTGTTAGTCGTTCTTCTCCACTGTTTTATTCTCCTTAACGATACCTGGACCTTGTTTTAACTTAACTCCTCACAATGTAACCATAATTGTGCTGTAACAAATTGTACTTCCATCATTACAATGTATTGTAAGCCACACTGAGCCCGCAAATAGGTGGGAAAATGTGGGATTTTGTTTTTGTTACATTTGTACCCTGTGCTTTCCCACTCATGGCAGGCTCAATGCGGCTTACATGGGGCAATGGAGGGTTAAGTGACTTGCCCAGAGTCACAAGGAGCTGCCTGTGCCGGGAATTGAACTCAGTTCCTCAGTTCCCCAGGACCAAAGTCCACCACCCTAACCACTAGGCCACTCCTCCACACAAATGCAATAAAATAAAAATAAATAAATAAATATAACCAGTGCTAGGAACTGTACTGAACTTTTTAGTAATAATGGACATTTGTTATTGAGAAATTACAGAGTCCATGAAGAATTAGTAAATTGACATCAGTTGTGGTTTACCTGTGGAACAGTTTAATATCTGCAGTTAAGTTGAACGAGACTGTGGACAGAAATTTAGAGATGTATTACATCCTTGTAGAATGTGACCTGCTTATGTAATTAGGGTAACAGGAATAAAGAATGTATGTGGTATGTGAGTGAATGAATGCAGACATAAGTAACTTGTGAAAGAAGTTACATTATATGGAAATGAAGACGTAAATAAAGATTTGTAAAATCAACTGCAGTTGTACCTACTATAGGATAATTCAAGCGACTGGATTGAAATCAAGAGTACTTAATTTTACTATGATGGTTATCCTTTAAGCTTTGGATACATCCCTGTCTCCCTGCCACTAGAACTCAGTGAAAGCATCTAGAAAACAACCTTTCATTTTTTTTCCCCCTTTACACATTACATACTACCAAAGTTGTTGATTTTGCCCTCTTCTCAAGTAGAATATAAATCACTTTCCATATTGACTTAGCCAACACTTAATGCCTCATTTGAAATTACGGTTTGGTTATGCAACCAGTACAGCTGTGCCTCAAGCTACTCAAGCAAATAAATTGCACATCAAAAGCAGCGTATTTATGATAGTTACTAGTGCAGCCAAGGTCAGAGAACTGGTATCGATGTGCACTATGTTTCAGTCTCAATTGAGGGTTGGGAATGCCTGTTGTATTGTTAGGCATGACTTGATTGCAACTATAAAAATAACTACAAACAGATGAACACATAAAAAATTGTATATTTCACTGTGTTGAAATGTCAATATAAAACTCTAACATCTTAAAGAAAAATCAAAGTAGTTGCAGATCTATGCCAGCTGTTGCAATAACCACTCAAAGAACACAATCTTAACTAAATAAACATAGGTACTATAGTCCTTCCTCTCCTCCAGGTGGCCCTTAACATGCTGAAAGATACTTTTCTGGATAATATATATTGTGTTTCCTTGATTCTCAATAAAAATATTTTAACTTTTTTTATGATTCCAGTGCAGTTCTTTCATCTATTTTATTTCAATTTTCAGGTGTTAGAAGGTTTAGACAGCCATTTAGATCAACGCAAACTCTAAAGAATACTTTTGATGCTTACCTTACAATGACTGCCTACTGACCAGTATTTGACCAGCCTGTTGATTTTGATTGAAGCCAACAGGATCTTTAAACCAGCAATGCAATTCCCAGTAATTTGCTGACAGCTTTCCTTCAAAGCAACAGACACTCCCCTTTCCTCTCCACAAATTAGCCTTCGGCTGCTTTGAAGTGCTCCCTTTTTCCTCTCCTTCATCCTGCTGCAGCTCTCACTCCCCACTGGAGAACTTGGGCCTAAGAACATAGGAACATAATTATTGTCATGCTGGGAAAGACTGAAGGTCCATCAAGCCCAGTATCCTGTTTCCAACAGTGGCCAATCCAGGTTGCAAGTACCTGGCAAGATCCCAAAAGAGGAACACCAATTTTATGCTGCTTCTAAGCAGTGGATTTTCCCTAGTCCATCTGAATAACGGACTGCCATTACAGCTTGTCAGTTCTACCACAGTCAGGTATAAGACCAATTTCTGCTTCATAAGAAATGGTCTCCAAGGACTGAAGTGTGTATGGAGAAGAGAAGGTCTAAGGAGGAGAGGGGTTGGCTATTTTATTTTGTATTTTTCCAAGCTGGTAACTCTACAGGTGTGTATATATATAGGAGGTTCTCAGTACTTGTAGCAAATACACTTGTTAATCTTCAGAGGAAAAGGCCTCGAGAACCCCCCCCCCCCCCCCCCCCGACACATAAAAAGGTCTATAGGGAGCTGGACTTCCTCATCATCGGCCAGAAAAACCTCTGTCTGGGGTAAACACCCACTATATTTTTTGATATCCAACTTTAGACTCAGCCAAAAATAATTACATTAACTTAGCTTAGTTTAGTTTAGTAGATCTCTGTGTTTTTCTGTTAACATTGACCGTAATCACACAGAGATCTACTAAACTAAGCTAAGTTAATTTAATTATTTTGGGCTGAGTCTAAAGTTGGATATCAAAAAATATAGTGGGTTTTTACCCCAGACAGAGGTTTTTCTGACCCATGATGAGGAAGTCCAGCTCCCTATACACCTTTTTATGTGTTGGGGGGGTTCTCAAGGCCTTTTCCTCTGAAGATTAAGAAGGGTATTTGCTACAAGTACTGAGAACCTCATATATATATATATATATATATATATATATATATATATATATATATTTGATTTAATTAGGTATCTCTTCCCCACATTTATTGTTGAACTCTATTGGTGTCCCATACTTCAGAAATTCCATACAGGTTTTTAAAGACAACCTTGTTTGAAAACCTTGTCAGATGAAAAATGTATTTGCATTGTTGTTTATTTAATAAACGGGGAAAAAACAGTAGTTGGTGGCCTGCTAAACTCAGTGGATGACAACTTTGGTGTGGCGGTATAATTTGATTCATTAAATGGGAGACAATATTAATTTAAAATGTGCAGGGCCAAAATTGAGGGGAGCAACAGAGCAATTATTCCAAGCCCTGAACCACATGCAGATTTGGAATATAGCTCTGACACACCGCAAGATGCCACCACAAGAGGGAGTCCTCTCTGACACTGCAGAGAAGGATGGGTGGGTCACCTCAAAGATCCAGCACAGGGGCTCTTCCAGTGATGCGCTGCTGTGAATGGTTATCTACTTCTCTAGGCAACTCTTATCTTGCCTCAGAACTAGCCTTTTAGAGACACACATGGAGGGGCATAATGGAACAGAAACGCCTATCTCCATGGGCGTTAATCTCCGAGAACGGGTCCGTGAAGGGGCGGACCGAACCGTATTATCGATAAAAAATAGACGCCCATGTTTTATTCGCCAATGTGTGAGCTGGGCGTTTTTGCTTTTCAGCGATAATGGAAAGGGAAAGTGCCCAGCTCAAAAACGAATAAATCCAAGGCATTTGTTCGTGGGAGGGGCCAGGATTCGTAGTGCACTGGTCCCCCTCACATGCCAGGACACCAACCGGGCACCCTAGGGGGCACTTTTACAAAAACAAATAAACAGGTAAAAGAGCTCCCAGGTGCATAGCACCCTTCCATTGTGTGTTGAGCCCCCCAAATCCCCCTCAAAACCCACTGCCCACAAGTCTACACCATTACTATAGCCCTAAGGGGTGAAGAGGGGCACCTACATGTGGGTACAGTGGGTTTGGGGGGGTTGGACGACTAATAAGCATTAAGCAGCACAATTGTAACAGGTAGGGGGGATGGGCCTGGGTCCACCTGCCTGACGTCCACTGCACCCCCTAACAACTGCTCCAGGGACCTGCATACTGCTGCCTGGGAGGAGGGTATGACATTTGAGGGTGAAAATAAAAAGTTGTGAAACATCATTTTTTTGTGGTGGGAGGGGGTTAGTGACCACTGGGGGAGTCAGGGGAGGTCATCCCCGATTCCCTCTGGGGGTAATCTGGTCATTTAGGGCACTTTTTGGGGCCTTATTCGTGAAAAAACAGGGTCCAGGAAAAGTGCCCTAAATTCTAGCTACAAACGCATCCATTATCGGCGAAGGGCGCCCATCTCTGTTCGGGTGATAACCACGCCCCAGTTCCGCCTTCGACACGCCTTCGACACGCCCCCGTCCACTTTGTCCGCATCCGCGACGGAGTGCAGTTGAAAGCGTCCCAAATTCGGCTTTTGATTATACCGCGTTATTCGTTTTTGTGAGATAAACGCCCATCTCCCGATTTAGGTCGGAACTTGGGCGTTTTTCTCGTTCGATTATAAGCTGGAGAGTGTCTCTAAGCTGCCAAATGGAAAAGCTAGCTCTCACCAGAAGGGGCTCCTCTTAGTAATATCAATAAGGCAGAGCTTCAGGGTACTTAGCACTGCCTGAGACTACTCCTGGGTTTCTGCTCTGAGCCCCGGTATGTTTAACTGTGGTCCTGGCTACGGTTTCATTAGTGTATCCTTGCCACGTGATTCCCTTATGTTTTTATCACCACCATCCTTTAATATTTCTCATTTTTTTCTTTCTCAACATCTCTGCTCTGCGTACCTGCACCACATTCACACACACTCACGCACATTCCACACACACACACCATATACACACACACACAACACACCATTGTTTTACACATAACTTTAAATAATCAAATTGGGACAACATATTTTCTAACTGAACCAAACAGGAAATCCAAAAGGTTGTGCCGGGACATAGCTTTAAGTTCCTTTCTGCTAGATATTCTGTTGGAAAACAGAATATCTGCATAGTTTCACTGAAGTAAATGTGTAACTTGACTAGCAACAGGATCTTCACATCAAAAGCTTATTGGCAGCATATTCAAAGTATTGCATCAATGCCAGTGCCAATAGTAGCACCCTGTAGGCAATTCTGGGGCCAGTACCTTTCACTAGATAGGAATGGCATAAGCCCAGCAAGGTAAACGGCTTTGTAAGACAAGTGTACAAGTAGAATTCCTACATCATAAGCAAAAGCACAGCTCCATTATTATAAAGCAGCAACAAATCTTAAAATTAGCAAATGCTCTATAATGCTACTTTTTTTTAATTTAATTTTCATGAAGTCTTTATTGAAATTTCAATGTAACAGCTCAACATACTTCAGAACACAACCGACAAACATCAAAGATGCCGGCTAACAGTTTGTTCACTACTCGGAGAAGGAAATGCTTCTCCAGAAATCTCGACAGTGCTCTACTGTAAAGTTTAATCACGCTAAGGTCTCAGTATTTCAGAACCTGTCTCAATTCACACTGTAAATTAATGCTACTTTTTAATAATAATGTCACTCGATAATAATGTCACATAATAGTGACACGTGGTAACGTTTCTTCACAGAGCCCTAAGCTACATAAGAACATAAGAACAGCCATACTGAGTCAGACTGATGGTATCCTGTATCCTGCTTCCAACAATGGCCAATCCAGGTCACGAGTACTTGGCAGAATCCCAAATAGTAACAACTTTCCATGCTACCAATCCCAGGGCAAGCAGTGGCTTTCCCCAGGTCTATCTCAATAGCAGACTATGGACATTTTTTCCAGGAGCTTGTCCAAACCTTTTTTAAGCCCAGATACACTAACTGCTGTTACTGTGTCCTCTGACAATGAGTTTCGGAGCTTAACTATTAGTTGGTTGAAAAATTATTTCCTCCTATTCGTTTTAAACGTATTATCATGTAACTTCATTGACTGTCCTCTGGCCTTTGTACTTAAAAGTAATTGATTCATGTTTACCCATTCTACACTACTCAAAATTTTATAGACCTCTAATTATATGCCCCCTCAGCCATCTGTTTTCCAAGCTGAAAAGTCCTAACCTCTCATGCCTTTTATCATATGAGAGGAGTTCCATTCCCTTAATAATTTTGGTCGTTGTTCTTTGAACCTTTTCTAATTCAGCTATATCTTTCTTGAGATACAACCACCAGAACTGCACACAATACTGAAGCTGTTTAACCAGGACTGCCGAGAGACTGAGCCAGGCCTAGGGCAGGGCTGCCGCCCCCCTCCAGGATCACTGCTGCTGCTGCCATAGCTTAGCTGGCGGGGCTCCCAAGGTTCCGCCATTAGAAGAGGTGTTCCTTCAGCACTGTTTAATCCTCTGCCGCACTGCCTGCCACTGCAGCTGCTTTTATTCACACGTCACGCATGCTCGGTTTCAAAACCGAGCATGCATGGCCTGAAGGCCCAGCAGCCGCTTGGCAGGAAGGCAATGTGGCAGAGGAAAGAACAGTGCCTGCTGTGTCTGCTCCTCCGGGTCCTCCCCCGCCTCCAAGGGGGGGGGGGTCCGGCACCCGAGTTATCTGTCTCTTGCTCTTGTCAGGACACAATCACCTGGGTTCTGTCAGGAGCAGGAGAGAGAGAAAGACCCTGGCGCCGGGCCCGGGGAATTTTGCCCCCCTCAGCAGCCCTGTGTTTGACCTTGCCTCATTTTATCCACTTTTCATTTGTCATCCTTCCTTGTACCTTTTCTAGCTTTGCTGTCTTTTTGAGATATGATGACCAGATTTGCACACAATACTCAAAAGTGTGGTCAACTATGGAGTGATATAGAGGTATTATGATATTCTCTATTGTATACTCCATTACTTATCTAATTCCTAACATTATGTCTGCTTTTAAGGCCACTACCACACACTGAGCAGATGATTGCAACGTATTGCCCATGATGACACCTAGATGTTTTTCTTGGGTGGTGACTCCTAATGTGGAACCTAGAGTCGTGTAGCTATAGCTTTGGGTCTCTTCTCTGTGTGCATCACTTTGCATTTCTTCACATTAAATTTCATCTGCCATTTGGATGCTCATTCTCACTGTTTTGCAAAGTCCTCCTGCAATTTCTCGCAACCCCCCTGTGATTTAACAACGGTCAATCATTTTGTGCGGTCTGCAAATTTAATTACCTCATTCATTTTTCCCATTTCCATATCATGTATAAATAAGTTAAAAAGCATCGGTCCCAGTACAGATCCCTGTGGCACTCCACCTTTCTACATTGACAAAATTGATGGTTAAGCCCTACTCTCTGCTTTCTACCTTTTAACCAGTTCACAATTCACAATAGGATATCACCTCCTATTCCATGACCTTTTCATTCCCTCAGGAGTGTCTCACAATGGACTTTGTCAGATGCGTTCTCAAAATCCACATGATTATTTTTGTCCTCAAAAAAATGTAGCAAATTAGTGAAGCAAGACTTCACTTGGCTAAGTCCATGTTGGCTATCCAGCTTATTTTCAAAGGAGATCGCCTGCCATCTTCCAACACAAATTGGGAGATGGCTGGCGATCTCCTAAAGCCGGCCAAATCGGTATAATCGAAAGCCAACTTTGGCCGGCGCCAACTGCTTTCCGTCGCCGGCCAAATTTCAAGGGAGCCTTTCGGTATGGTAGTGAAGGCAGGACGGGGGCGTAGTTTGAGATGGCCGGCTTTGCCCGATAATGGAAAAAAGAAAGCCGGTCTTGATGAGCATTTCGCCAGCTTCACTTGGTCTCTTTTTTTTCATGACCAAGTTTCAAAAAGATGCCCCAACTGACCAAATGACTACCGGAGGGAATTGGGGATCACCTCCTCTTACTCCCCCAGTGGTCACCAACCCCCTCCCACCCCCCAAAAAAATTTTTAATATTTTTTTGCCAGCCTCAAATATCATACCCAGTTCCCTGACAGCAGTATGCAGGTCCCTGGAGCAGTATTTAGTGGGTGCAGTGCACTTCAGGCAGGTGGACCCAGACCCAGACCCATCCCCCCCTACCTGTTACACTTGTGGTGGTAAATGTTAAGCCCTCCAAAAAAAACCCAAAACCCATTGTACCCACATGTAGGTGCCCCCCTTCACCCATAAGGTCTATGGTAATGGTGTACAATTGTGGGTAGTGGGTTTTGGGGGAGATTTGAGGGGCTCAGCACCCAAGGTAAGGGAGGTATGCACCTGGGAGCTATTTTTGAAGTCCACTGCAGTGCCCCCTAGGGTGCCCGGTTGGTGTCCTGGCATGTGAGGGGGACCAGTGCACTATGAATGCTGGCTCCTCCCACGACCAAATGCCTTGGATTTGGCCGGGTTTGAGCTCGCCGGCCTCAGTTTCCATTATCGGCGAAAAACGAAGCCGGCAATCTCAAACCCAGCCATCTCTGACATTTGGCCTGCCCCAACCGAATTATCGAAACGAAAGATGGCCGGCCATCTTTTTCGATAATACAGTTCGGGACTGCTCTTTGTGGCGCCGGCCATCTATTTGGCCGGCGCCGTTCGATTATGCTCCTCCACGTATCATTTAACTATGAAAATATGATCGTAACTGGGTTCTACCATTTTGCCCAGCACTGACATCAGGCTTTTCAGTCTGCAGTTTCCCTTTTTAAACATTGGTATTATACAGGCCACTTTCCAATATTTAGGTACCATAGATGATTTTAATGATAGGTTACAAATTACTAAAAGGAGATTTTAATTTTATTTTTTATTTATTGTCTTCAATCATATTTACAATATTGACTGTCCTAAATACTCAAAATTCCTGAACTGCAAAAGCACATGGTCAGCACGGGGTCCTTTTACTAATCTGTGTTAACCTGGGAAACAAGTAACTAACTTGTTAGTCTCACTCACACCCACAAGGAGTGACACGGGCTGCACATACTGCAGCAGGACATGTTTATCCAATCCTACCCTAGCTGAGATAATATTTAACCATCTTGCTGACCTCATGTGCACTTTTCTTTAAATTAGTCACCTTGCTTTCTAACTCCTCTTACTCTTACCTATCTATATGGTCCATCTTTGCTTATAACCTACACTGCCAATTAAAATGTTTTATTGCGTATTGTGTTGATATTGTAATGTAGCATACCATGCCATACCTTGTATTGTTATTTGAATATTTTTACTGTTGTGATTCTTCTGTTGTCTATGTTTGATTTATTCTTGCTGTACACCACCTTGAGTGAATTCCTTCAAAAAGGTGGTAAAAATCTCAATAAATAAATAAACCTTGCACTAACTGTTAGCATACATCTGCACAAACACTTAGCACAGTGGCTTGGCATGTAATCCATGTTAATTCCCTCATCAAATTAAACCCAGATGAATCTGAGGCTCTACTTCGGTCACAGAAAGACTCTCCCACTCCAGAAGTCTCTATTCATATTTTTGTCATCTGTAAAATAGAAGCCAACTGAAACTTCTTTTTTTCAGTTTCGGCTGAAACTGCTGTCGAAACAGGTTGAACGCTTTTAGCTGAAACCGAGACTGCAGCCGAAACCAATCAACTGGTTTTGGCTGAAGATGAAACTGAAACTAAAAAATCAACTTTGGTTGAGCAAATGTGAACCAGTGAGGGCTGCTGGGGATTGGATATTCAATGCCGGGTCATTTCTGGTGACGAGCATTGAATATCCAGGGTTTGGGGGGGGGGGGTTGGCTGGTTTAAATTTAACCAGCCAAGCCGATATTCAGCGCTGGCTGTTTGTTTAAACTGGCCAAAGATATTCCAGCTAAATTTAGCCGGCAATGCGCTAAATATTGGCAGATAGCCGGTTATATCGCACAATGTAACCAGCTATTCACTAAGAGCTAACTGGCAATATTCAGCAGGACATAGCCAGCTATCTCCCACTGTATATTGCCGAATAGCCGGTTAAGTGCCATTTAACTGGCCAGGAGCAGTTCCTGGCCAGTTAAATGGTTTTAAAAAATCGGGCAGACAATATCCAAGTCAGAATATAATAATTTAAAAAATGAAAGACCATATTTTATCTCCAAGCAAAATAGCCTCCACACATATGGACTGCAGCTAATGAAAACTGAAACTCAAAGTCATGGTGTTTCTACAGTGGCTGACTTTGTACCACACTCGGGGGTGACAGCTGATGTCATAACTCCACAGAGAGACTAATTACGAAGGAGCTTATCATTCCAAATTTACAGACTTAAATTCCTGCTAAAATTTTGTATCAAAAGCATTTATTTGGAGTGATCTATTTACCATATTGGACTGGAGGAGTAACTTGATTAGTTAGCGTAGCAACCTGAGAACCAGGGGAACCAGGTTCAACTCCCACTGCAGCTCTTTGTGATTCTGGGCAACTCACTTAACCCTCCATTGCCCCAGGCACACAATAAGTATCTGTATACAATATGTAAACCGTTTTGATTGTAATCACAGAAAGGCAGTATATCAAATTCCATCCCCATATAAACTATTGTGCAAGATTATAACTGCAGTACAAAAAAAAAAAAAGCAAAGACTAACCTCCTCCAGGACTACCCTACAATCTCTGGTGGTCTAGAGGTGTAGTAAGAGCAAGAGTGATGCCACAGTTTCACCCCCTAACAAAATAGCCCCTCTCACAAAACAACCCTTGACAAAACAGCCCCCTAGAAAAAAATAACACATCACAAAAAAGATGATTAAAGAACATTCCTGGATGTTACAACTGAAATGTTCACTGATAAAGACTCTTACCAGCATTCAACTGTATAAAGCATATATAAATAAACAAAATTCTATAGCTACAAACTGGTATTCATAATTTGTTCTGCTATTTAAAGATACTATTCTTCCATCAGCATGCTAATTTTAAAAAAACCCAATATTGTCATCATTTCAACTGAAGCTGAACACCGATAAAACGCATTGCCTTATCCTCTCACCCCAGTTCAAAAAAATCCTCCCGCACATTCCTCAATCTTCATCCTCCCAAATGCAAAGGCTTGAAATACAGATCTATGCATGCATCAACCTTTTCCTATACAAGCACACAGCTCTGGAACTCACTGCCACGCAACCTGAAATCGGTCTACGAAGTGACCACTTTCCGCAAACTCCTGAAGACTTATCTCTTCGACAAAATATATCATAAAGAACAACATGCGTAACTCCACCCTCTTCAAGATATCCAGGAATGTTCTTTAATGTCTTTTGCTCTCACACCTTCTTGTACCTAATGCCTTTGACTCTAACAATATCATGTATTTCACCATCATGTACCCAAAACTTGCTGTAAATCCAAATGTACTTTCTTTTCTATTTCCAGTATCCACGATGAATTGTAAGCCACATTGAGCCTGCAAAAAGGTGGGATAATGTGGGATACAAATGTAATAATAATAATAATAACAATTATAAACCCACAACCTTATTCACTCCAGAGTATTCCCTTCCCATCTCTGATAGTCTCAAAATACTAGGTGTTACTATTGATCGAAATCTTACACTTGAGTCCCAAGTCAACTCCACCGTAAAGAAAATGTTTCATTCAATGTGGAAACTCAAGCGTTTGAAACCATTTTTCCCAAGAGATGTTTTCTGTAATTCAATTCAATCAATGGTATTAAGCCACGTTGATTACTGCAATGGAATCTATGCTGGATGTAAGGAACAATTCACAGGGAAACTCCAGACGGCACAAAACACAGCAGCCAGATTGATATTTGGTAAGACACGATTCCAAAGCGCCACACTACTTCGTGAAAAATTACACTGGCTTCCTATCAAAGAACGCATCTCTTTCAAAATCTGCACCTTAGTCCACAAGATTATCTATGGTGAAGTCCCAGGTTACATGATCAACCTAATCAATTTCCCAATCAGAAATAGTACCAGTTCATCACAGTCTTATCTGAATCTCCACTACCCAAATTGCAAGGGACTAAAGTACAGGACAACCCATGCGTCCAACTTCTCTTACATAGGCATGCGCATGTGGAACGCATTGCCACAAATGATGAAAACAACTTATGATCACCTAAAATTCAGAAAATTATTAAAGACTCACCTATTCAGAAAAGTATATCCGAATGACCCAACTTAAGTGACTCAGCCTTGCAACATTTCACTATCAAGATCGTATTGGACATTGACAAACTCATTTACCTCAACCCAACTTGATTGAATCTTACCTTCCCTATCCCAATACAACATTTTGTACTAATCCCGTACCGGAATTGGTGAATACCTTAATGGTATTATGTAAGCCACATTGAGCCTGCAAATGTGTGGGGGAAATGTGGGATGCAGATGTAACAAACAAATAAATTAATTAAATACATTTTCATAGTCTTACCAGCCTTATCCTATTTAACAAGGTAACATTATTAAGAAAAAAATGCAGTCCCATATTCTGGGCAGCCTGATTGGGCACTTTTGTCAGGTGTTGACAGAACGCTTCACCTACTGGTTTTAAACTCTCTCCTCAGAAGGAGCAGCAGCAATGGTAGCTTGCAATGACATGGGGAATGTCAATGAAAGATTCCATGTCATTGCATGTCGTTACCAAATGAAAACAAAGAGAAAAAATACATTTCATGTTTTTTCATTTGCTGATAATAGTATGCACTCTTTCAAAAGAGTGCATTCTTTTCCCGATAGTGCAACTATTCAAACCATTGCTAGTCATACACACAGAAGGAGTGACACCGGCTGCACATACTGTAGCAGGACATGTTTATCCACTCCTACTCTACTCAAGCACCTTTCTGAATTCACCTGCAACTTTGATTAAATTAGTCTCTTAGGGGCTCTTTTACTAAGCTGCGTAAGCGTCTACGCACACCCAACGTGTGCCAAAATGGAGTTAACACACAGCTACCACGTGGCTCTTGTGTTAATTTCATGTTTGGTGCACAGCTGATACGCGCGGCCAAAAAATAATTTTTATTTTCTGCCGCACGTATCAGACATGCGCCAAGTGGCATTTGGCGCGTGTAGGTGATTACCGCCCGGTTACCGTGTGAGACTTTACCGCTAGGTCAATGGCTGGCGGTAAGGTCTCAGACCCAAAATGGGCACACGGTAATTTTCATTTTGCCGCCCGTCCATTTTCGGCAAAACTTTTAAAAAGGCCTTTTTTACAGGTGTGCTGAAAAATGATTCTGCGCACGCCCAAAACCCACACCTGCAGGCCATTTTTCAGCGCACCTCTTATTTTCTAACTCCTGTTTCTCTGTCATATCTATCTATCTATCTATATGTTCCATTCTTGCTTACACCCTATGCTGCCTATTAAAATGTTTTATTGCGTATTGTGTTGATATTGTAATGTAGCATACATACCTTGTATTGTTATTTGAATATTTTTACTCTTGTGATTCTTCTGTTGTCTATGTTTGATTTATACTTCCTTTACACCGCTTTGAGTGAATCCTTCAAAAAAGCAGTAAAGAAATCCTAGTAAATAAATAAATAAATTGCACAGGTGTGTGCATGTGCACCTTTTGAGAACAGAGTGCCACCCTCTTTGCAAACAGTACACGCTCTTTCAAAAGAGTCAGCATTCGTGCCTTTGCTCTGGTGACAAGAAAATGGCCAAATGAAAATGAATAAAATGAATATTCCCGGAAATGACACAAAAGTTTTCTGGCTGTCTATTCCTCCTAAGTACATTTTCTCTGTGTTAACTGCATTGGCAGATGCTGGGAATCCCCCCAACTATTAAAGCATAAGCTTTGCAGTTACTGTGCAATGAAGTGCTGATATCAGATCACCTATCAACAACTTCCCAGGAATGACTTTACTTACAAACTGTCCAACTCAAATCAAAATTTAGATGATCTTCCAGCTGTAGATAATTCCTTGTCAACACATTAAAGTGATAACGGGACAATGCCAACACCACCTATTACTTATGATATTTATAATATACTGTTGATATCTCTTCTGATTAATAAGATCCCCCAATGGATGTTGGCAAATAATTTGAAAATGAATCCCAGTAAAATGAATATTTTATGGGTAGGATCTAAAAATGTCAAAATTCCTAATATTATAGTGCAATTGCAGGATACTAAAGGGATCTTTTACAATGGTGTATGAGCTTTTTTAGTGTGTGCTAAATGCTAGAGACGCCCATAGGAATATATGGGCATCTCTAGCGTTTACTGTATGCTTATTTTTAGCGCATGTTAAAAACACTAGCTCGCCTTAGTAAAAGGACCCCTAAGATTCAGAAATCTTAGGAGTAACATTGGATTCTACTCTAAGCATAGAAGGTTCAAAAAGTTAATAAATTCAAGCTTTTACGTAGAATCAAACCTTTCTTGGAAATATCACATTTAAGGACAGTACTGCAGGCTACAATTACTAGTCAACTAAATTATTGTAATATTTTTTCTTAGGTGTACCCGATTCTTCTATTCGGCACTTGCAGCATGTACAAAATGAAGCAGCTAAATTGATATTAGGCGGTAGATTAATTGATCATTGAACGCCTTATCTGATTAAGTTTCATTGAGTGCCGTTCCATGCCAGAATTCATTTCAAACATTTGTTATTTGTTTTTAAAATTTTACTTGGCTTAGCACCAGACTACCTTGCCAATGGAGTTTTGCTCTATTCAGCCCCTAGAACCTTGCAGTCGGCTCAGGAGACAAGATTAAAGATTCCTTCTTTGTCAATATGCCACAAGATGACTAATAGGAATAGAGATTTAATTGGTAAAGGTCCAGAACTCTGGAATATATTGCCTAAAGATATTAGAAATTTTACTTGTTACATCACTTTTAGAAAGGTGCTCAAAAGTATTCAATGTTTTTTCAATATTTGAACGCTTCAGTAGGGCTTCTTTAACAAAGCTGCACTAGCGATTCCAACGTAGCAAATGAGAGTAAGCCCATAAGAATTGAATGTATGCTTCCTCTTTTTCTTATCTTAGCACTCAATTCTGGAATGGGCTGCCCCAAGTGGTTAAATTCACCACTGATCACCCGACCTTTAAGAAGCGGCTCAAGACCTTCCTTTTCGGTAGAGCATATGCCGTGAGCCCTCCTGGTGCCTCATCCTTCTGAACCACGGCTGCCACAGCGACAAATTGTCACCTTCCCCTCTCTCCTGCTCCCTTCTGCTGTTCCTCTTTCCCTATTACGTCTCTAATTACTGTATTTTGTAATATTGTTATTTAATAGACTATTGTACGCCACATTGAGCCTGCCCGTGGGTGGGAATAATGTGGGATATAAATGCCATAAATAAATAAATAAATAAATAAATGGGCTTCTTCTCATTTACCATACAGGATTGCTAGAGTGGCTTTGTAAAAAAAGGGCTTTAGTTTGATGTTTTGTTATTTAAGTGATGCTTTTATGTTTGCATTTTGAATTTCAATGGATTTTTGTTCCATTATTTTCCTTTCATATTGTAACCCGCCTTGAGCCCTTTTGGGTAAAGCGGACTAGAAATGCTTGTATTAGATTAGATTAGATAACATTTATCTGAAGTGGTCTTATTAAAGCGAGCTAAATATGCAAACAGCTCACTGCTGCTGTTGTTTTATCATTGGTCCCCGAAGTTCATCAATTTTATCATTCTGTATCAAGTTTTGTCCATATCTGATGTGTTCTTCCTATGCAAAACATACATTGTACAATTCAATGCAATAATCCATAACTTTAGGATACGTAGCTTTCAAGCTTTTAAATTTCAGTCCTGCGGTCCTACTGTCACTTCAGAAGGTTCCCATAAATATTATAAGTAATAGGTGGAGTTGGCATTGTCACGTTATCTTGTATTGATAAGGAATTATCTACAGCTGGAAGATCTCATAAATTTTTATATCAGTTGGACAGTTTGTAAGTGAAGTTATTGCCAGGTAGTTGTTGGTATGTAATTTAAACTCTGCAAGATAAATATCAAAGCCCACTGAAGATATCAGATCACCTCCATAAAGAAAGGTACTATAAGGTAGCATGTGCCATCCACTGAAAACTACATAAATAAATGGAAAGGGACAATGTGGAACGTCTGTTTACGCTTTCCAAAAATACTAGGACAAAGGGGCATGCGATGAAGCTGCAGTGTAGTAAATTTAGAATGAATCGGAGGAAAATTTTCTTCACTCAATGTGTAGTTAGACTCCGGAAAAAGTGGTTAAGGCGGTTGACTTAGCAGAATTAAAAAGGAGTTGGATGGCTTCCTGGCAGAAAAGGCCATAGAATGTTATTGAATGGACGTGGGAAAAATCCACTATTTCTGGGATGGGCGGGACAAATTGTTTGTTCTTTTGGCCGCAGTTGGAGACAGGGTGCTGGGCTCGATGGACCCTTGGTCTGTCCCAGCATGGCGATGCTTATGTACTATAACGTTGCTGTGCCAGAAAAATACTGGCATAATGACCCTGGAAGAACTGTAGAGTATGAAGAAGTTGGGATAATCTGGGACAGTTCTGTTCTCACAGATGAAAGACGATACAAGAAAACTGGATAATATGCTAAAGGTAAAAAGCACAACAATGGTATTTTTAATAACCATCATTGCCAAGTGGCTACTTTATACTACAAATGAAGAAAGAGAAGATCTTCAAGAACTAACAAATGCAACCAGAGACCAATAAAATGTGGGCAAAGATATAGAAATTCTCTCAGCTATATTGGGCGGAATTCAGTAAATGGCACTGAAAGATAGACACTGGAAAGATCCATGCTAGATTCATTGCAATAACGTGAGCCAGGGTTGAGGGTGTGCCTTCAGATTATACAGCCAGACAAGGTTACAAAGGTAAAGTGAAACTCTTTATTAACTCAAAGGTTGATGCCTGTTACTTCACTGGTACAGAAAATGAGGGTTAAAGTCCTTGGAGATTCAAGCATAGTTTATATAGTCTATCTCTCAGCTTGCAGAAACGCTGGTCTGGCTCCAGTCAGGCCTTAAGAACAGAGTTTTTCCACAATTATTCAAGTTAAGATTTGGCCTACCTGAGCCAGGTTACAGTAGCTACACGTAGGTAGTGAAGGCATACACTGTGGGCCTGCTTCTCCCTTTCCTGGGCCTCCTTAAGCCAACTTTGACCCTGCCTTTTATACTTCCTGTCAGCTGTCCTCCTGGGTCCACTCCCCCCGTGCCACTTCCTCTTTGGGCGGTTTTAAGATGGTTCTGACTCTGTGAGGGAGTATTCTTAAGAGAAAGGGACAGCGCCTTATAGACTCCCTGACATTCATGTTCTATAAAATGTGCTCTGCTCCAAGCACCCTTTATAGAATTGCGCTTAACTTTGGTCATAAGGACACATTGGTAAAGAACTTTTATTGGATTAAGGGGGTTAAGTGGTTTGTGGTATGAAGGGATGATATGAGTGAGTTAGGTATAGCATTATTTATATGTTTGATCAATAATTAAAATAAATATTTTTGTACTGTACTTGTGGTGTTCTGGAGTATATCTGTTTACAAGTAAATCCCGGTGCCCAACTGAGGGCAGATTTGCGTGCAGTTGGGCACGCAAATCCAAGTATTATATAACATTACGCCTAATTTCTGGGAACATCCCTGACCCACGCATGCCCCTCCCATGGCTATGCCCCCTTTTCAGTTGCATGCTATGGAATTTAGGAGTTACAGAATAGTGAGTAGGCCAGATGCAGGTGCAAATACAAATTGATGCCAATTAAGTCCAATTATTGATTATTAATACCTCGTTAAAGCATTAATTTGTGTACGCATCTGGCCCTTGCACCCAAATTTGGGCAACTTTATAGAATCCAGAAGGATTGGATACTATCAGTCTGATTAAAAAGAATTTTCAAAATATTATGTACTCCAGAAGAAGAACAACACAAATAGAGAGGGTAATACAGCATACATAGAAAGTATACAAACAAAAAAAGCAACACTGGGCCTTCAAGACTGGGACAAGTAAAGTTCTTTATTGATGACCCGACACGAGCCATGTTTCGGCTCTGAATAGCACCTGCCTCAGGGGTCTGACAATAAAACATATATAAATTGCAAGAATAAAAACAACCACATAAATAAATATGAACATAAATGAGTCATCATAAACATTTAAATTTCTAAAATAGGTAATGGATAACAATTAAAAAATAATAATTAAAAGATAACAAAGAGTAAAGCATCAAAGTATGTATATAAATAATATGGACTCATTATTATGAAAGAGAATAGTGCAAAACTCCATTGCTTATTATAAATGGTTTGGGCATGCTAAAACATATGTAGCATCCCACAGATAAATAATTAAAAATATCATGTACCAGTATTAACGAAAAAATATATATTTTGTATAAGTTGATAAATTTCAAGCATTGTTCAGTGGCAAAATATAATGCATTTGTTGAAACTGTGTTAGGGCCAGCAGGAAGCTAGAGTACTCCAGCGCTATGCTGGGCATCAGTCTCCCAAACTGTGGAAGGTGCTGTGTTCTAATCCTTCTGGTCATCTGCATAGGATGGGTTTGCCCTCTTGTTTCTGGCCTATCTGTATGTCCTTGTCTGATTGCCCCTGTAGGGCCCAGCCCAGAAAGCAGAGGTTTATCTGCCCTTCCTGTGGGCTAGATCAGATCTGTGTGCAAATTTGTTTGTGTAAGTTATAGAATAAGGTTAGCTGTGCACATAATAAAAAGCTGATAATTAGTGTTAACGAGCAGTAATAGACTATAATTGCCCATATTTGGGCTAGTCCTAAGAACATAAGAATAGCCATACTGGGTCAGGCAATTGTCCATCTAGCCCAGTATCCTGCATCCAACAGTAGCCAATCCAGGTCACAAGTACCTTTCAGAAACTAAATAGTAGCAACAATCCATGCTACCAATCTCAGAGAAAGCGGTGGCTTCCCCCATGTCTACCTCAATAGTAGACTATGGACTTTTCCTCCAGAAACTTGTCCAAACCTTTTTTAAACCCAGATACGCTAACCACTATTAACACATCCTCTGGCAGTGAGTTCCAGAGCTTAACTATTCTTTGCGTGAAAAAACATTTCCTCCTTTTTGTTTTAAAAATATCTCTATTAATTTCATTGAGTGTCCCCAGTCTTTGTACTTTTTGAAAGAGTGAAAAATCAGTTCACTTTTACCGTTTTACACCACTTAGGATTTTATGGACTTCAATCATATCCCCCTCAGCTGACTCTTTTCCAAGCTTAAGATCCGTAACCTTTTTAGCCTTTCCTGATATGGGAGGAGTTCCATCCCCTGTATCATTTTGGTTGTTCTTCTTTGAATCTTTTCTAATTCTGCAATATCTTTGTTGAGATACGGTGACCAGAACTGAACACCATACCCAAGGTGAGGTCGCACCATGGAGCGATGCAGAGGCATTATAATATTCTTGGCCTTATTTTGCATCCCTTTCCTAATAATTCCTAGCATCCTGTTGGCTTTTTTGGCTGCCGTTGCACACTGGGCAGAAGATTTCAGTCGGTATTCTATAAATTGCGTGCTTAAATTCCAGAGCATGCAATTTTGAGGGGGTGTGGACCTCGGAGGGGCATAGGCAGGTCGAGGGGTGTCAGGCAATTTTAAACGTGGTTTGCTAGCGTAAGAAAGTTAAGCATGTAGAAATGGATTGTTCTAGTATTCTATAATAGCAGTTGCTAACAAAACTGTCGTTATAGAAATTCAGCTTAGCGCACATCAGTGGCATAGCTAGGATGTGGCCACAGGGGCCCGGGCCCCCCCAAATTTCATCCGGGCCTCTGGTTTTGCTGGCGGGGGTCCCCAACCCCCACCAGCTGAAGCTTTCTTCAGCACCGGTCTCCATTGCCACCACATTCCCTGTCCTGCTCTTTCTTCCTCTTCAGGTCCTGCACATTCCTTTAAATAAAAACATAGTAGATGACGGCAGAAAAAGACCTGCACGGTCCATCCAGTCTGCCCAACAAAACAAACATATGTGTATACCTTACCTTGATTTGTACCTGCCTTATTCAGGGCACAGACCGTACAAGTCTGCCTAGCAGTACTTCCCGCCTCCCAACCACCAGTCCCGCCTCCCATCACCGGCTCTGGCACAGACCGTATAAGTCTGCCCTCCACTATCCTCGCCTCCCAACCACCAACCCCTCTTCCCCCCACCTGCTCCACCACCCAATTTCGGCTAAGCTTCTGAGGATCCATTCCTTCTGCACAGGATTCCTTTATGCTTATCCCACGCATGTTTGAATTCCGTTACCGTTTTCATCTCCACCACCTCCCGCGGGAGGGCATTCCAAGCATCCACCACCCTCTCTGTGAAAAAATACTTCCTGACATCTTTCCTGAGGCTGCTCCCCTTCAACCTCATTTCATGTCCTCTGGTTCTACCGCCTTCCCATCTCCGGAAAAGATTTGTTTGCGGATTAATACCTTTCAAATATTTGAACATCTGTATCATATCACCCCTGTTCCTCCTTTCCTCCAGGGTATACATGTTCAGGTCAGCAAGTCTCTCTACACACGTCTTGGAACGCAAATCCTGTACCATTCTCGTAGCTTTTCTTTGCACCACTTCCATTTTTTTAACATCCTTCGCAAGGTACGGCCTCCAAAACTGAACACAATACTCCAGGGGGGCCTGGCCAACGACTTGTACAGGGGCATCAACACTTCCTTTCTTCTGCTGATCACACCTCTCTCTATACAGCCTAGCAACCTTCTTGCTACGGCCACCGCCTTGTCACACTGTTTCGTCACCTTCAGATCCTCGGATACTATCACCCCAAGATCCCTCTCCCCCTCAGTACCTATCAGACTCTCCCCGCCTAACACATAAGTCTCTCTTGGGTTTCTACTCCCTAAGTGCATCACTTTGCATTTCTTCTACGCACTTAGGTATTTGCTGCTGTGGGGTGCGGAAGGGCAGCGGGGGGAGCAGCGAGGTGGTGGAGGGGTGAGGCGGCGAGGTGGCAGACTAAAATGTGCCCCCCACCTCAGGCTCTGGCCCCTTCCCACCGCACATCATCCCTGCGCTCAACTTTAGGTGACCTTTTGAGAATTAATCCTTATCTGTGCTATGTCTGGTTGATATTAAAAATGATTTAACCAACCAGAAATGGCTGCTGACCAGTTAATTCACTTGTTCAAGGCTATCTGATAATTTTCAGTGGCGCTTAAGTGGTTATCGCTGCTGAAAAGTGAAAGCCTGCTATTTAGGGGGCCTTCTAGGGGCAGAGTTGGCACTTGGCCAGTTAAATGCCGATATTCAGCACTTAACCCGGCCAAGGTAACCGCATAAAAAAACACAGTCCTATCTTTATGCAGCAACCCCTGACTGCTTAAGTTCTGAATATCGACTTAAGCGATCATGTGTTAGCCGGCAGCTCGTAAACCGGATATTCAGTTCCAAGGCCCAGCATTGAATATTCAGGAATAAAGCTGGCAGTGGTCAGCAAAATGCTCACAACCACCGGCTGAATATTGACCCCTGTGTGTTTTGTTGATATCCTAGATTTCAGTTGGCCTAGTTCCTTGCTATCTATGCTTCTGTGCTTCTTTCTTCGTGTTCTGATTTGTGTCCAGTCTCCAGCTGACCTGGTTCCCTTCTGTCCGTGATGCTTATGATCACGTTCCTATCTGTGTTCCTGCCTTGTGTTTTGTTCTGGCTCCCAGTCTGGTTCCTGCCTGTAGGTTTTTGTTTGGGATCTTGTTTTACCTTCCTTTTGAATGCCTTGTTCGGAAACTTGCCAGGGTAAGTGATGTTCGATAACTTGCCCTTAGCTCAAAGGTTAATGCTGAATAAATTGGTCCTTGACCAGCTCTGTGAAGACTGCCTGCTCCTCAGCTGGGTTCCCCTCACAAATTGCTCCTTACAATATGAAGAAGAAAACCAAAAAAAAAAGCTGAAATTAAAAGCAAACTCCCTGAAAATTATCAGTGGAAAACATTAAGAAAAAACGATTGTTTTCAGTGCAATATAAGTCGTTTGCACTGGGAAAGAAATCCAAGGAAGGAACAGTACAATTTTCCATTGTGCCTAGTTCAGATTACACATCTTTCATTGACAGGTCATTCGGTTAGTGTTTCATTCTGAACCTGTCATCTTCTCCTCAGTGGCAGCTGCTCCATTTCATCCCTTACACAGAAGCTGATTGATTTCAAACAATGTCTTCATCATGTCCTTCCACGTTCTTGTCAGGAACCTTACACTTTGAGATTAGGGATTCAGTTAAGAAAAAAAAACACACACAGATTGGGTATCTTAACTCACAGAAGCAAATGGTAATTATTCTTTATTATAAATGATCTTTATTAGCCTAAAGGAATGCTTATTGACCACAACAGTGGCTGCATTTGAAATGGCAACTTTTGCTTTCAGAAAGCAAAAAAATTTCAAGCACTCTATGCATTGTATTAAAAGAAAATAAAACCATAAAAATAATGAAGCTGATTTGCAGCCAGAGCAACCACTGATTAAAGTTAACCTGATAGAGTTTATCCACATACCTTTGGATTCTATATTTATTTATTTATTTACAGTGGGGGAAATAAGTATTTGATCCCTTGCTGATTTTGTAAGTTTGCCCACTGACAAAGACATGAGCAGCCCATAATTGAAGGGTAGGTTATTGGTAACAGTGAGAGATAGCACATCACAAATTAAATCCGGAAAATCACATTGTGGAAAGTATATGAATTTATTTGCATTCTGCAGAGGGAAATAAGTATTTGATCCCCCACCAACCAGTAAGAGATCTGGCCCCTACAGACCAGGTAGATGCTCCAAATCAACTCGTTACCTGCATGACAGACAGCTGTCGGCAATGGTCACCTGTATGAAAGACACCTGTCCACAGACTCAGTGAATCAGTCAGACTCTAACCTCTACAAAATGGCCAAGAGCAAGGAGCTGTCTAAGGATGTCAGGGACAAGATCATACACCTGCACAAGGCTGGAATGGGCTACAAAACCATCAGTAAGACGCTGGGCGAGAAGGAGACAACTGTTGGTGCCATAGTAAGAAAATGGAAGAAGTACAAAATGACTGTCAATCGACAAAGATCTGGGGCTCCACGCAAAATCTCACCTCGTGGGGTATCCTTGATCATGAGGAAGGTTAGAAATCAGCCTACAACTACAAGGGGGGAACTTGTCAATGATCTCAAGGCAGCTGGGACCACTGTCACCACGAAAACCATTGGTAACACATTACGACATAACGGATTGCAATCCTGCAGTGCCCGCAAGGTCCCCCTGCTCCGGAAGGCACATGTGACGGCCCGTCTTAAGTTTGCCAGTGAACACCTGGATGATGCCGAGAGTGATTGGGAGAAGGTGCTGTGGTCAGATGAGACAAAAATTGAGCTCTTTGGCATGAACTCAACTCGCCGTGTTTGGAGGAAGAGAAATGCTGCCTATGACCCAAAGAACACCGTCCCCACTGTCAAGCATGGAGGTGGAAATGTTATGTTTTGGGGGTGTTTCTCTGCTAAGGGCACAGGACTACTTCACCGCATCAATGGGAGAATGGATGGGGCCATGTACCGTACAATTCTGAGTGACAACCTCCTTCCCTCCGCCAGGGCCTTAAAAATGGGTCGTGGCTGGGTCTTCCAGCACGACAATGACCCAAAACATACAGCCAAGGCAACAAAGGAGTGGCTCAGGAAGAAGCACATTAGGGTCATGGAGTGGCCTAGCCAGTCACCAGACCTTAATCCCATTGAAAACTTATGGAGGGAGCTGAAGATGCGAGTTGCCAAGCGACAGCCCAGAACTCTTAATGATTTAGAGATGATCTGCAAAGAGGAGTGGACCAAAATTCCTCCTGACATGTGTGCAAACCTCATCATCAACTACAGAAGACGTCTGACCGCTGTGCTTGCCAACAAGGGTTTTGCCACCAAGTATTAGGTCTTGTTTGCCAGAGGGATTAAATACTTATTTCCCTCTGCAGAATGCAAATAAATTCATATACTTTCCACAATGTGATTTTCCGGATTTAATTTGTGATGTGCTATCTCTCACTGTTACCAATAACCTACCCTTCAATTATGGGCTGCTCATGTCTTTGTCAGTGGGCAAACTTACAAAATCAGCAAGGGATCAAATACTTATTTCCCCCACTGTATTTATGCACATTTATACCCCACTAAGTATGGCACTAAGGGGCCCTTTTACTAAGGTATGCCGAAAAATGGGCTGTGCGAGTGTAGGCACGTGTTTTGGGTGGCGCAGATCCATTTTACAGTGCGCCTGTAAAAAAGGGCTTTTTTAAATTTTTGCAGAAAATGGACGTGCGGCAACATAAAAATTGGCACACGTGCATTTTGGGTCTGAGACCTTACCGCTAGCCATTGACTTAGCGGTAAGGTCTTACGCGGTAACCGTGTGGTAATCGCATACGCACATAGAATGATGATTACCGCACGTTTTTGCCGCACGCCAGAAAGTAAAAATTGTTACATGCATATATAAATCCAAATTCTTGTCAATTAATGCCAATAAATGATTGTTAGTGCCTAATTATGAGTGCTAATTGGCTTGTTATTCAATAAAAGTTGGGTGTGGATCCAACTGTTCTAATTGTTAGAGACAGAGTCCTGCAGAGCTTGCCTATCCCTCACTATTGAAAATGTGATAGTGAAACAGCACCCCCCACTGGCAGGACTGCAGGTGGCGGACTGCCACTTCAGCTTAGAGGGACCAGTGCTTGGCACATTTTGGGGCAGCCAAATTTGAGCATCATTTACTGAATCTAGTCTATAATAACTGACAATATAAGGATAGGTAAGTTACATTTAAGGCAATGTGGCATTAGCACCTCAGAGGCTGGGTGAATGTATTTGGGGGTGCAAAGACACCTATGACTCCCCTCGTTCTGACACCTATGCTAGAAGGCATGATATGAACCTAGAAGAAAGTAGCCTCAACAACAAAATCGGTAATTATTTTTTTTCAAAGAAAAAACTGATGGAAGCCTAGAATGCCCTCCCAAAAGAGGTGGTGGAGGCAAATCGGTGGTAGAATTCTAAAAGAGAGATATACAATGGATCCCTGAAGGACAAGAGGATGGAAACCAAGAACAGATTACTTTTCTGGGCTTCTAAAAGGCATGAGCTAGTAACCTGTGCTAAACAGCTCTTACAACCCCTTTCTGGGCCGAATAGAAGGACCACATTGGTCTTTTTCAGCCATCATTTAATATATTATTATGGGGTCCTTTTACTAAGCTGCAATAAACGCTCGTGCATGCTTACTAGAAATTAAAATGGTTTACTGTGGGATGCACTAAGGCATCCTGCAGTAAGTTTTGGATCTGTGTTTGCAATCCATGGAGTCCTTTTACTAAGATGCGCTGAAAAATGGTCTGCAGAAGCGTAGACAACGTGTTTTTGGTGCGCACAGAATTATTTTTTAGCGCACCTACAAAAAAATGTCTCTTTAAAATTTTTGCCGAAAATGGACGTGCGGCAAAATGAAAATTGCCGCGTGTCAATTTTGGGTCTGAGACCTTACCGCAAGCCATTGACCTAGCGGTAAGGTCTCATGCAGTAACCGGGTGGTAATGGTCTACGCACATCAAATTCCACTTGGCGCGCATAGCTGCCATGCGTCAGAAAAGAAAAAATATTTTTCAGATGCGTGTAACAGATGCGCACCAAAATTGAAATTACCGCAAGGGCCATGCAGTAACCGGGCGGTAACTCCAATTTGGTGCCCGTTGGCCGCTTGGAGGCACCTATGCAGCTTACTAAAAGGGCCCATATATTTTAAAAAATTTTCTAGGAGGATGCGCATCTGGGAGCAGAGAGTTATTATTATTATTAGTAGCATTTGTATAGCGCTTCCAGACGCACGCAGCACTGAACATCTGACACAGAGAGACAGTCCCTGCTCAATAGAGCTTTCAATCTAAAATAACACAGACAGACAAGACAATTAAGGGCGAGAGAAGTACTGGGTGAGAAGGAACAAGGGGGGGAGGCAAATGAGTAGTGGCTAGGAGTCAAAAGCAGCAGTGAAAAGGTGGGTTTTCAGCATAGATTTGAAAACAGGTAGAGATGGAGCTAGACGTACAGGCTCAGGAAGCTTATTCCAGGCATAAGGTGCATTTCCGCACTAATCAGCACATCTACATTTCAGTGCAGGGTTCGTGTGTGAGCCCTTACTGTCTACAAAATAGGTGTTGATCAGTGCTCATACACAAATTTTTGTAAGGGCTGTGCACTAATGAAAAAATTAGGTCATGGCCATTAATTAAAAAAAAAAAATAGGAAAATCGGCTATTTTCCAGCGGCGGTAAAAATGTCTTTAGCGCACAGGAAAGACCCAGTACGGGTGTGTTAACGCCACTTTTTACCACAGCTTAGTAAAGGGACCCCTATATTTGGAATAAAAGTGTGCACAACTTTTCCTTAGAGAAAACTAGTATAATTTATGCACAAATTAGCATCACAAATTAGGCAGCCTGCTCTAAAATTTTTCTTTTGGGGTCTTAGCTAAAACATCATGCATACCTCAGAAGATTATGGGGTCCTTTTATCAAGCTGCGGGAAAAAGGGCCACTAGCTGACAGCAGGGGCCGTTTTTCCCATGTGCCAGGGCCCTTTTTACTGCAGCAGGTAAAAGACCCCAGGCACACGTGGCCATGCGGTAAGAGAACTCTTACCGCATGGCCATGCGATGGGGAGCTCTTACCGCCACCCATTGAGGTGGCGATAAGGGCTCCCATGCTAACCCTGAGGTAACCGGACAGCACATGGCGATGCCAGATTATCGCCGCTCAAGCCATTTCCAGGGGTTTTCTTTTTCCCTTGGAAATGATGTATGCTCATGGCGGGACTACCGCTGCCAGCCGCATTGAGACGGCAGTAGTCCCGAAAGAGCGAGCGGTAAACCCGCATTGGGCTTATCGCCACTGTGTAAAAGGGCTCCTGTGTAATTTGGCTATTTGCTCCTGTGTTTCTAGGCAAGCATTTTTGTGGTGTCACGCTCCAAAAAAGACTGCAGTTTCACAACAAACATCCCTAACGGGCAATTATTCAGCTCAAATACTGCCTGATTGATGCTAATCACTAATTACTCACAAATGTTCACAATACTTTACATAACTGATTTTTCATAATAAAATTTGCAGGCAGGAATGTCTAGAATATGCTTTCCTTTTAGGACTTTGGCAACAATTATCAGCATTTTCATAATTTTTCTCTGTGTTGTCCAGATAAATGACTAAACATTTCAGCACTTTATACAAAACACAATGTAGCATAATGCCTCATAAAATCATGTTACCCTTTCATTTTGTTTGCAATATTTTAAGATGCCCGAAGTTTAACCTTCAGGCATCCTAACATGGCTGAGCCGCACTGACATAAGCCAATTAGTTTTTTATGGGCCTGATAGTCAAAGCGATTTGGCCGGCTGCTGGCTGGTTAAATCACTTGGTCGGGGCTAGCCAACAGGCTACGTGCCACTGAATATCGCGGTTAGCACAGAACAGAAAGCCAGCTATGTTAAGAGCACTCTGGAGGAGGAGTCCGCACTTGGCCACTTAAGTGCTGATATTCAGCACTTAAGAGGTCAGGGTTAGTGTATATAAGTACATAAGTATTGCCATACTGGGACAGACCGAAGATCCATCAAGCCCAGCATCCTGTTTCCAGTAGTGGCCAAGAAAACAGCAAGGCAAACGATCCGCAAACTCCAAAATGGAAATCAACAAAGCAGATCAGTAGTAAATGTAAACAATTTTTTAAAATAAAATAACATCTAGAGTATACTGCCCGACACAGGCCGTGTTTCACTCAGCAGGGCTGCGACAGGAGCTACTCATTGATCCTTACTATAAATAATTCCTGAGAAATGTGTGTTCCAGTAATATTTAAAGCTTAGAGTTCAAAAAAGCCAGCACAAACCATATACCATATAGGGACTGCCATGCATCCTCGCGTCTCAATAGCGGCTGGAAAAAAAAGCGCAAGGATTTCCAGAGTTTAATTACATGAAGAAATTTGTTGAAAATTTACTACTTTGTAGCTTCGTTGCATACCCCCTAGTCTAGTGGTTTTGGAAAGAGTAAATAAGTGATTCATGTCTACAGTGGCGTTCCTAGAGGGGCTGATGAAAAGACTCGACACAACTGTTGTGTTTCGGCCGTCAGGCCTGCATCAGGAGTCTTGCTCAATAACGTGTCATTTATTGAGTCTCAGACGCTGGAAGAACAGCTGATATGTGCAGTAGGTAGCACGTGATGTGATGATCTGTTGTACGGGTCTTTAGAAAGACCTTTGGTGATAAGCTTGCTCATAGACAAATCGAGTGTCTTAAAAAGCATGATTTATGCCACATTTTCATTGGTGTAAATGGATGTGCATAGTTTTAGGCCCTGAGATATCAACTAAGCTTATTCTATAATCAGCACCTAAATCTAGGCGCTGGTTATAGAATATGCTTAATCAGTACTGATTTCAGCGCTGAATTTTTAGGCACCATTTATAGAACCTCCCCCTTTATGTTTATATTAATTTTATTTACGTGTATTTTATATTGTGAGGGAGCTTCTTGTGGAGAAGGATGTGAAGGGGGGAATGGTGAGTGATTGGAGGGTGGGATAGATTTTGAAGGAGGGGTTGAGAACTGTGTGTGAGAAGGAGAAGGCGAGGAGCAGCCACAGGAGGTGGAGGAACCCTCAATTCCTACGTCAAAGTAGAGCAGCAAAACAAGGAGTAGGATGATCTGGCCTTTGCTGAGAAGGAGAAGGAGCTGATGATTGGTGGTAGTAGGAGGGGAAAGGTTGAGTTTTCTTGAGGAGATGTTTGTGTTTTGGTGGCCAGATCATTTTAGGTTGGATGGGTAGTGAGGGAAGGATGGAAGCATTAAGAATGGTTTGTTTTCCCATCTGCCCTTCCGTGGGGGTCACTCTCTTGTGGGGAAATTGGTGTCCTGTGATTTAGTGGGGGGTTATAACGTAAGAAGGGAGTTGCAGCCAAAGCTTGTGAGGGTGCAGAATGGAGGGGGCATAAGGGATTATTTGTTCTTAAGTAGGGCCTTTTCGAGTCTACAATGGTTGGGGATAAATGATATGAGGCTTGGGGGCGTCACTGCATCCAGTGCATCAAAGGAGCCTGGCGGCACCACAAGCTTTGAGAATGAGAGGGTAGAGTTGAATCTGGAAGTTGTATTCAGCTAGGTCGATACTAACTAGCAATGGTTGACATGTTTGTCACAGATTAATGAAGCTGTGGGCATTGTTTTGCCACCATAAGTTGTCATCTTATTTGTTTGAAAATGCTTGGTGCGAGGAAGTTGTGAAAATTCCTGTGTTATAAAATACCTTGTGATAAATAAATCTTATGCTATATTTACCTAAAGTAAACATTGATTCTTAGTAGGCTAGCAACCAAGATGTCTATGTATTTCAGCATTCTGTTAGAAGGGCTGGGGTTGACCTTGGTATGAACATCATTGTTTTCTCATTTTTACATGGGATCTGTCTCAAGCTGCCCTGAAATTTATTTTTAATTGTGTGTTATGGCATGCGGAAGTCCTCCAAAAAAAATAGGGAAAAGAAAAACATTTCCTGAGGATGTTTTTATGATACCTGAAAATTACATTCGCTCAGGCCTCAGGTCATTCCAATTACTATATTTCTAAAAGATCCCTCTTGCAGTAATGCCTCATTTTTTATAGTCTGGCATCCGGAGTTAGAACTGCTGAATAGCAAATGGAAGGCTTAGAGAAATAAGTGAAAGCCAGATACTAAAGGGGAAACTATCACAAGCTGGCTTCTTCTTCAAAGTGATTCATGGAAATAACCTATGGGTTGAAGGCCCTGTTTACTAAGCCGATAAAACATTAGTGCGCCTACAGCACGGCTTAGTAATCAGGGCCCTGAGTGTTTTCATACAATGTAGCCTCAATACTCAAGAACTGGGGAATGGTACATGTATGTTTCCATTGACCACCAATTTTCAATGACTCTATCTGAATAATGCTGACAAAAATCACTCTGCTTTGGTAATATCCATATAGAGCTGGGGCAGATTAAGGGCAGAGTATGGGTAGTAATGCCTAGCTATACATGGGGGTGAATTCTATATATGGCACCTAAAAAAGCGTTATTCTATAAGCTGTGCTTAAAATTAGGTGTGGATTATAGAATAGTGCTTATGCCCGGAAATCGTATCTAACTTTAAGCGCGGCCATTTGCACCAACTGAAACATGATGCAAATCTTCGTGCCTAAATTACATTTAATTCATTTTCTTGATGTTAATTGAGTATCTCTATCCTCTTCCCAATCTTTGCCTACAGTTTTCAAGAAGATCAATATCTATTTAGGATTTATAGTTTTGGGCAACATTTTAAAACGCATTTCTTAGAGAATATGCTGATTTCATATTATTATCTCATGGCCACGTAGATACTAAGATATATAGATAGGAGATTTAAGAAGATATGTATAATCTTCTCTCTATAGCGCAAGGTGAGTTTGCATTCAGGGCTTACAATCTAATGGGTCTTTTTACTAAACTGCAATCCAGAGGTGGCCAGTTCAAATCCTACTGCTGCTCCTTAACCCTCCGTTGCCTCAGGTACAAACTTAGATTGTGAGCCCTCCTGGGACAGAGAAATATCCAGAGTACCTGAATGTAGCTCACTTTGAGCTACTACTGAAAAAGGTGTGAACAAAATCTAAATAAATAAAGTAATAAACAATAATGCACACTTAGTGGGAGATTCTATAGATGGTGCCTAAAAAATCAGCCTTGAAATATTCTATATTTGGTGCCTAGATATGCTATGATATTCTATTGGAAAGGTATGAAGATGGTGACATCATCTGCATATATAAATAGGTTGAAACCCATACATTCCAGTTTTTTTTCCAAGTGGTGCCATCATTACATTGATCAGCATTGGTGATATTGGCGATCCCTGTGGTACCCCGCACTCGGAGATCCATGAGGTTGATGTTTGGTTGGACATCTTTATAATGTAGGATCTGGTCTTTAGGAAGACGTTGAACAATGTTGCCACTGCACCGCTGATTCCTATGTTGCTGAACAGTGTCATTAATGTGGTGTGGTCTACTTGGTCGAACGTACTTGACATGTCGAATTGTAGTAGTATTCTGTTAGTTGCTGTGTTATTAGACCTTCCATCGTTTTGGTCAGTAGTGATATTGAGGCTACTGGTCTGTAATTTGTGATATCGCTGATCATGCTGGTAGTGTTTTTGGGGGTAGGTGTGAGTATTATGGCGCCTTTGTCTGTTGGAAATTGACCTCTTTCAAACATGTATGTGATGTATTTAGTGAGGTACTCAATGAACCAGTCTGGTGGGTTTTTTATCATGTAGTTGGGGCATTTGTCAAGTAGGCAGTATGCATCACGTCTTTGCTGTGTCTAGTTGGGGTGGTTTGAATGTGGTCCATATTCTGTCTGCTGCTGTGTAGTTGTCGTGTGTTTCGCAGTCCTGTATGGGTGAAGGGGCACCTATATGTGGGTACAGTGGATTTCTGGTGAGTTTTGGAGGGTTCACAGTTTCCACCATAAGTGTAACAGGTAGGGAGAGGTATGGGCCTGGGTCCACCTGTCTGCAGTGCACTGCACCCACCACTAGACTACTCCAGGGACCTGCAAGCTGCTCTAATAGACCCGAGTATAACATCTGAGACTACTACTACTACTATTAAACATTTCTATAGCGCTACTAGACTTACGCAGCGCTGTACAAATTAACATGAAAAGACAGTCCTTGCTCAACAGAGCTTACAATCTAAATTGGACAGACGAACAGACAGCTAGGGGTGGGGACATTGCAGTGGTAGGGGTGATAAGTGAGGGTGTTGAGTAAGAGAGTCATGGTTAGGAGTCGAAAGCAGTAGCAAAGAGGTGGGCTTTAAGCCTAGACTTGAAGACAGCCAAAGACTGAGCCTAACGTACTGGCTCAGGGAGTCTATTCCAGGCATAGGGAGCAGTGAGATAGAAGTAACGGAGCCGGGAGTTAGCAGTGGGGGAGAAGGGGGACGACAGGAGACATTTACCCAGCGAACGGAATTCACGGTGAGGAGTGTAGGGAGAGATGAGAGCGGAAAGGTACTGAGGAGCTGCGGAGTGGATGCACTTGTAGGTCAAAAGGAGACCGGCATAGATGCTGGTAAGTAATGTTTTTAATCACAGTTTGGGGGTGAGAGGGGTTAGTGACCACTGGGGGAGTAAGCAATTTGGCCATTTATACATAACCTTGCCAATCTCATTGACCATGTATTGGAGGAGCTGGTGAAGGTGATCAGAACTGTTCTGCATAGTTTCTTGATGGTGGATGATCTGGTAATGATGGTGAAATCAAAAGTAGTTCTATGCCCAGGGGCATGATCTTCCAAGATATGAACCTGTGATTATTCTAGTAAAAAAATCTCTGGTGTAGTAGTTGGTGGTAGATTTAAGCCAGCAGGGAAAAACAAAATCTTACCCTGTAGGAGCATGCAGCTAAGCTGCACTAGGGTTGTACAAGGGAGCGTGTACTGGCAGAGACTGCCCATCTGCACATGAGGTTGGCTTTGCAGGACATTGTACAAAGGGTATCAGCTGAAACCTTCAACTCCAATGGGATTATCAGAATCCTGTTGCATTGTTATTGCACTGTTGAGAAACTGGCTGCTCAAAACAGTGCACAAGGGACATCAGTCAGAAGCTTCAATTCAAATGGAATTATCCTGAGGCCTGTACAAATGTCATTGTCATTGAGGAACTGTTTTGCTCTTTGACCAGAGGCACAGAAGCCAACTTTTCAACATTATTGGGAGTGCTAAACCCAACAGAAATTACCTCTCCATGGACACAATCAAGGAGTTTGTTCAATAATGGGGGTGTTCATGTAACCACAAAGCTGGATCCTATGACCAGAGGGTCTTGTTCCTTTGCAACTGTACCTCATGGGGCCATTGCACAGGGAAGGGGAGGTACATTGCAAGAAAAGGGAATTGATAAAGGACAGAATCAACTCATCTCTACATTGAGGGCTGTGAGTCTTTCGTTTTGATGATACCTCTGAGGCAAGAAGGTACTATTTCCTCTCATGTGGGGATGTATGATGGTACACTACTGATATGTTGAATTGTAGGTAACTAGGCAAGTTAGGTAAACCAAGTCAGGATCTAAGGCCTGGATGTTTTCTATCACATTGCAGGCAGGACCTACCCAAAAACTACGAGGAAACAAGACTGAAGAAAACAAAATTAAAATTTAGTTTATTATATTGATGTTGATGATTAATATTATCAATACTGAAAAGCAAAAAAGAAAAGAATGAACAACAATGAAAGGAGATGAAGAGGTACAAACCTACAAAAAGATTGTGAAAGCTTTGTTTTCATGTCCATTCAAATAGAGCAGAAAAAACAAAACTGAGAAGACCACAGCACACAGGAAGGCCTACACACGCTCAAAACACAGCAGCCAGGCTTATATTTGGCAAATCGCAGTTAGACAGTGCCAAACCCCTCCGAGAAAAACTGCACTGGCTTCCAATCAAAGAACGTATTACTTTCAAAATCTGTACCCTGGTCCACAAAATCATCTACGGCCAAGTCCCAGGATACATGACAGGCCTTATA
Organism: Microcaecilia unicolor; assembly: GCF_901765095.1. NCBI lineage: Eukaryota > Metazoa > Chordata > Amphibia > Gymnophiona > Siphonopidae > Microcaecilia > Microcaecilia unicolor. The sequence continues at coordinate 194,028,505 of NC_044039.1, read as the reverse complement.
GACCTCCCACCCAGAAACATAACCAGATCATCTTGAAGATACCTAAACCTCCATTATCCAAACTGCAAAAGACTTAAATACAAAGCAACCTATGCATCCAGCCTCCCCTATATAAGCACACAACTATGGAACGCACTGCCAAAAGTTGTGAAAACAACCTACGGACCCTCTAAACATCAGGAAATCACTAAAAACCTACCTGTTCAAAAAAGGCATATGCCACCAACCAAACAAATACCTACACTCTGCAACACAGCAAAATCAAAGCTCGTAATGGACACTATTATATAACCTTCCCTCTCCCTGACTCCCTCTGTATCTGAAACACAGGTACCTACTCGACCACAATATCACCTTGTATTTGTTTCTTCTACTGGACTTGGCGCACGCCTTCACGGTGTTATGTAAGCCACATTGAGCCTGCAAATAGGTGGGAAAATATGGGATACAAATGTAACAAAGAAATAAAATAAATAAATAAATAAACTTTACACTATGTTCTGAGTTCCAGGAGATTGTTCTGTCTTTACGACATATGACTTCATCCACTCAATCCTGCTTGTCAACAGGAAACGTTTTTATATGAGCCTCAGACAGGGCTGATTTCAAACTGATCAGAGTTCTGGCCAGTCTTGAATGGTAGCCTAAAAATGAGCCTTTGCCTCTGATACACAGCAACATCTTTCACTGTCTGCTCCATCAGAGGCCATTGGATCACATAACTGTGTTTCTAGTGAATAGTAAATGAAAACTGTGGGCAGAATGACAAGCCAGGGCAGGATAATAGTCTCTGCTTATAAAATTTTTTAAAATAATCTTATCTTTCCTCCATGTTTATGTCCCATAAAAATTTCAATATTTACAGTGCAGCTGGAGAAGATCTTGCCCCAACTTGCATTGGCATTTTCTCTTAAATTCTTAACACAAAAGATTAGGTTTTCTAATGGGTTTCTCATATTCTGAGAATGATTTTATCTTTTAGAGACCTTAAACAGGCAGTTGCACTGAATATTGGCTCTGACCACCGTGGCATTGCCTGGGTAGTGCCCCCTGTGTGGGCAAAGTTAGGGAAGACATAGAAAAACAATTGGGGGAGACCAATGTAATTCCAAACCAGGGGAAACAATTTATTGATAATACTAAAAATATGTAAGAAACAAAGGCTAAGTTCAAAATATCAAGAAGACTGAATAGACTCAGCGCAGTCTTGCATTTCGGTGTGGCAAGCGCCTGCCTCAGGAGTCAGAGATATTCCAGCAGGTGAAAGCTTGGCTCTTCAACCAAGTCTTTAATGGAAGAAGTAACTAACTGGTTAGTCTCACTCACACACACAAGGATTGACTTGGGCTGCACATACTGCAGCGGGACATGTTTATCCACTCCTATCCTAACTGAGATAATATTCAACCATCTCTTTGACCTCATGTGCAACTTTCTTCAAATCAGTCACCTTACTTTCAAATTCTTCCTACTTTCTTACTCATCTATATGTTACAACTTTGCCTTACCCTTCACTACAAATTATAATGTTCTATTACGTATTGTATAGTCATTACAAGTAGTATACCATGCCATACTTTGTATTGCTGTTCGAATATATTTACTGCTCTAATTGCCTCCTGCTCATGTTTGATCTATTCTTACTGTACACTGCCTTGAGTGAACCTAATCAAACATATAAACGGCGAGTGACCGTACTCACTCGCAAATGCGCAGTAGAGACTTCCCTGTCTGTCCTGCCCCCCGCGTCAATACGTGATGACGGGGGGGGGCGGGACAGAGGGAAACTGCGCGAAGGGGAGGGAACCGCCAAGGTCGCCACTGCTACCCCCCGAGGTCGCCGCCAATGGTACCCCCCCCCCCCCCGGAGTCACCGCTGCCGCCACCCCTCCACCTGGCCGTCTCTTAACTATTCAACTTACATCTCCGCAGCAGGCAGATCAACTGAGCTGCCGTTGGCCTTCCTTCCCTGCCTGTGTCCCGCCCTCGCTGACGTTATGTCACACGAGGGCGGGACACAGGCAGAGAAGGAAGGCCGACGGGAGCTCAGCTGATCTCTGCCTGCTGCGGAGATGTAAGTTGAATAGCGACGAGACGGGTCGGGTGGAGGGGCGGCAAACTCGGGGGGAGGAGGGGCGGCGACCCACCAGCCCATTTTAACGGGCTCAACGGCTAGTAAATAAATAAATAAAATAAATAGTTGAAAGCGGAAAACTGTTAACCAGTGAATAGCAGTGCAGGGATATCAGCCAATATGTCACACTATAACATAATGCTGTAACATTGTCAAAATGATGAAACAACAACTTGTAGAAATGAGATCATGTATGTGTCAGCAAAGACAGCATAACAACCATAAGGCTCTCATGCTGTCTTTTTTTACACATATATAATCGGAAAAATGGAACAACAAGTGGTTCTCCTAACCCTTCTGAATTTAATCCAAAAACTGATTTAAAAATTAAACACATTACCTTAAAAAGTACATGATGGTGTATTAGCAACCAATGTAGATCATGCATAGAAGATGACAGTATTAAAACAGCCTAGCCCACAAACCAGCCTAACAGCAGTATTCTGCAGCGAATGCGACTATACATAATTTAATCGAAATCTAAAGATATAATCAGTGGCGTAGCAAGGGCGGGGCGGTGGGGGCGGTCCGCCCCAGGTGTCACCAGAAAGGGGGGTGCCGCCGCTCCCGCTGCTCTTCATCCTGGCCCCCCCCCCCCCCCCGCACCAGCCCTTTAAATTTATCTGCTGACGCGATAGCGAGCGCAGCACCTCGTGTGCAAGTAAAAGAAGCGGATCCGATCATCTCATTGGGCCTTCCCTCACTGTCCCGCCCTCCTCTGACGCAACTTCCTATTTCCTCTAGGGTGGGACAGTGAAGGAAGGCCCAATGAGATGATCGGATTCGCTTCTTTTACTTGCACACGAGGTGCTGCGCTCGCTATCGCGTCGGCAATTTCTTTTTAAAGACCGGGTGGCAGGGAGAAGACGAGGCAGGGTGAGGGTGGGGGACAGATGGGTTGAAGGTGGGGGGGGACTCGGATAGGCAGAAGGGACTGGGTGGGAGACAGATGGGGTGAGGGTGGGGGGCACTTGGATAGCAGAAGGGACTGGGTGGGAGCCAGATGGGGTGAGGGGGACTCGGATGGGCAGAAGGGACTGGGTGGGAGACAGATGGGGTGAGGGTGGGGGGCATGGAGCTGGAACTGGGGTCTGAAAAGTGAGCAGGAGGGAGAATGGGGTCATGCCTGGGGCAGGGGTGGATGGGAGAATCAATGGATCTGGAACTAGGGGCAGCCGCAGGTGGGAACTAGGAGCCGAAAAGAGGGGGCAGTGAGAGAGGGGGGATAGATCCTGGATGGAATGGGGAGTGAGAGGGAGGGCAGACCCTGAATGGATGGGAGGGGGAAAGAGAAAGGGCAAATGGTGAATCGAAGGAGCAGAGAGAAAGGGCAGACAGTGGATAGAAGGGAGTGAAAGAGCAGACAGTGGATGGAAGGGGGCAGAGATAGAGGGCAAATGCTAGAGGGAAAGGAGAGAGAGAGGGCAGATGGTGGATGGAAGGGGGAGAGAGAGATGGCAGACTGGGGCAGATGGTGGATGGAAGGGGCAGAAATAGAGGGCAGACACTGGATGGCAGAGAGAGAGTGAAGACAGATGCTGGATGGAAGGAAGACAGTGAAAAGAAGATGAGGAAAGCAGAAACCAAAGACAACAAACTGTAAATATATATTTTTATTATTTTGCTTTAGGATATAGTATTTTAGCTGTGTTAATAAATGTTTATAAACAGAACATGTAAATAAGGTAATCTTTTTATTGGACTAATTTTAATACATTTTGACTTAACTTTCAGAGAACAAAACCCCCTTCCTCAGATCAGGATAGGATACTGTAACAGCACTATACTGTATTGACCTGAGGAAGGAGATTTTGGCCTCTGGAAGCTAAATGTATTAGTCCAATAAAATGGTATTATTTTATTTTCTGTATTTGTTTTATTTCTATTTGTTAATTTGTAAAGTGGTGATTGGTATTTGTTAGTTTTTTCAAATTTACATCTGCTGTCTTTATATTTTGCACAGTACTAGGAGACATTTTCTGTTTCTGTGGTGTTGCATTGTATGCAGAGTCTGGCATCGGGGGTTCAGTTTAATTTTTGTCTAAATAGAAAGTTTATGATTACTTATTCTATAGTGGATTAGGGTGTATCTGTGTGTGTGAAAAAGGCATGGCTTTCAGTTGGCATTGACTGTGCAGGATTGACGATCTGTACTATTCTGTCTGGTTTCGTTTTACAATAGGTGAATTGATGTTCTAGTGCTCACTGTAGTGCTTAAGATGCTTTCCTTTTCCTTGTGTGACTCATAGAAACGACTGCTTATGGTATGGTAAAATTGCTCTATAGGTCGTGAGTGTTTTGTATTCTCGGTATGCCTAGTACTGGATTTGGGGGGGGGGTGTTAAAAAATGACCGGCCCCGGGTGTCAACTACCCTAGCTACGCCACTGGATATAATGAATTACAATAATCGAGTTGGAGGCAGTAAAATTGCCTGAGCTACAATCTTAAAATCCTCCTGTTGCAAATATGATCTGTTTGCCCTCAGTTGCCTAAGCTTATAGAAAAATCTTTTACTAAGGGCATTTATTTGCCTATCAAAACATAAGCCTGAATCTAGGATTATACCGAATACTCTTGAATGATCCTCTGTTTCTAGAATTTCTCCTATATTTAATGTTATCGACATTACTAGGATTATACTGACGTCTCCAAACCAAAGTACCTTCATTTTTTTGTTTATTTAGCTATTGAAGATATTCGAGTCCTTATATTTCGCACCTATATGCACACATATTTACATATATGCTGTGATTCTAATGGTTTAAGTGTGTCTACTGCCTAAGTGTAGATGTCCTCTTTATAAAATGATCCCCATACAGAGTACTGCTGAAGCATGCACACCCACAAGAAAATAATAGTATTCTGTACAATTACCCACTCAAGTGGCACACCTTATAAGTTTTTTTTCTCTATGTAGTAACATAATAGGGCACTGGGATATAGTGTATGATACAGTACATAAGTATTGCCACACTGGGACAGACTAAAGGTCCATCAAGCAAAGCAACCTGTTTCCAATAGTGGCCAATCCAGGTCACAAATACCTGGCAAAATCCCTAAAAAAAAGCTCAATACATTTATGCTGCTTATCCCAGAAATAAGCAGTGGATTTTCCCCAAGTCATTTTAATAATGATCTATGGACTTTTCCTTAGGAAGCCGTCCAGACCCTTTTTAAACCCCACTAAGCTAACCGCCTTTACCACATTCTCTGGAATGAATTCCAGAGTTTAATTACATGTTGAGTGAAGAAACATTTCCTCCAATTCGTATTAAATTTACTACTTTGTAGCTTTATTGCATGCCCCCTAGTCCTAGTATTTTTGGAGAGGGTAAACAAACAATTCATAGCTACCCATTCAACTCTCTACCATATCTCCCCCTCAGCCATCTTTTCTCCTAGCTGAAGAGCCCTAGACGTTTCAGCCTTTCCTCATAGGGAAATCGTCCCATCCCCTTTATCATTTCCGTTGCCCTTCTCTGTACCTTTTCTAATTCCACTATATCTTTTTTTCAGATGTGGCGACTAGAATTGAACACAATATTCGAGGTGCAGTCGCACCATGGACCGATACAAAGGCATTATGACATCCTCACTTTTGTTTTCCATTCCTTTCCTAATAATACCTAACATTCTATTTGCTTTCTTAGCTGCCTCAGCAACCTGAACAGAGGATTTCAATGTATCATCAACAACGATGCCGAGATTCCTTTCTTGGTCAGCAACTCCTAACATGGAACCTTGTATTACGTAGGTATAAGAAAATGTCTGTAATTTATATTAACTGCAAAGAAATTGAATTGAAGAACTCCACTCCCACATTTGTTATTTGAATGTTCTAATGGGTGCTTATTAGACATTTCATTAGTATTATGCTGACATCGTATTTTATCTCTGTTATTTGAATTTTAGAGCTGTTAAATGTGTATATTTTTGATACTGTTTCATGGTAGTCCTATTATTAGGTTTCAATTTGCTGTTTTCTAGTTTACTTCATTTATTGCATTTACTAGTAAAAAAGGCCCGTTTCTGACACAAATGAAACGGGCGCTAGCAAGGTTTTCCTTGGAGTGTGTATGTTTGGGAGAGTGTATGTGAGAGTGAGTGTTTGAGAGTCAGAGTGAAAGTGTGAGTGTGTGAGAGAGAGAGTGACTCTGGGTGTGAGTGTGTTTGTGAGAGAGTGTGTGTGAGAATGAGAGTGTGTGCAAGTGTGTATGTGAGACACAGTGTGAGAGAGAGTGTGTGTGTGTGGGCAAGAGACAGAGTGTGTGTGAGACACAGATTCTCTGTGAGAGTGAGTGTATGACACCAAGCGAGTGTGTGAGTGACTGTGTGGCACATAGAGAGTGAATGTGATACTGTGTGAGACAGAGTGTGTGAGAGTGAGAGTCAGAAAGACATTGTATATGAGAGAGACAGTGTGAGCCGTGCCCTCCCAATCCATGGCCATCTGTCCCTTGCCCCCTCCATTCATCCCTATCCAGCAATTCCCCTCTGTCCCTGAGCCCTGCCCTTCCAATCCATGCCCATCCATGCTCCTCTGTCACCTGGCCCCTCCATTTTTCCCTATCCAGCATTTCCCCTCTCTGCCTGAGGCCTGCTCTGCAATCCATATCCATCCATGCCCATCTGTCCCCTCCATTCATCCCTATACAGCAATTCCCCTCTCCCTGAGTCCTGCCCTTCCAATCCATGCCCATCCATGCTCCTCTGTCACCTGGCCCCTCCATTTTTCCCTATCCAGCATTTCCCCTCTCTGCCTGAGGCCTGCTCTGCAACCCATGCCCATCCATGCTCCTCTGTCACCTGGCCCCTCCATTCATCCCTATCCAGCAATTGCCCTCTCCCTGAGTCCTGCCCTTCCAATCCATGCCCATCCATGCTCCTCTGTCACCTGGCCCCTCCATTTTTCCCTATCCAGCAATTTCCCTCTCTCCCTGAGTCCTGCCCTCCCAATCCATGCCCATCCATGCTCCTCTGTCCCCTGCCCCCTCCATTCATCCATTTCCAGTAATTCCCCTCTCTCCCTGTGCCCTGCCCTCCTAATCCATACCCATCCATGCTCCTCTGTCCCCTGCCGCCTCCATTCATCCTTTTCCAGCAAGTCCCCTCTCGCCCTTCCATGACCCCCCCCCCTCGCATCCATGCTACTCTCTCTCCCATGTCCCAGCCTGGCCCGCCCTCTTCTCCCCCCCCCCCCCCCGTTCGCATCCATGCCTCCCCCCCCCCCTTCGCATCCATGCCTCGCATCCATGCCCCCCCCTTCTCATCCATGCATCCCTTTTTTTTTTTTTTTTCTTTTTAACTTTACCTCCGTGGCGGTTCGTGCAGCGAAGCGTCAGGGAAGGAGGCGGCGCTCCCGACGTCTAGCTTTCCCTTCGCTGTGTTCCGCCTTGTTTTGAAGGCGGAACACAGCGAAGGGAAGGCTAGACGTCGGGAGCGCCGCCTCCTTCCCTGACGCTTCGCTTCCGTATTTGTTTGTTTAGGCGTGAGGGCGGGGCAGAGACGGCTGGATGGCTTCACACCACGAACGCCACGAACTCCACGAACCCCACGAACCCCACGAACTCAGGGAGTGACGTCAGATGGCTTCAGAACGTTGTCCTCATTAGAACGTTCACGGTGCGTTTTATTATATTAGATGTTTATACTTGGTCATTTTACTATTGTTATGCTGGCAACAAAATTGTAAGGTCCCTGTTTACTAAGCCGCGCTGTAGGCGTGCTAACTTTTTAGTGCGTTCTAAAAATTAGTGTTAGTGTGCTAAAAGGTTAGCACACCTACAGCGCAGTTTAGTAAACAGGGCCCTAAGTTTTATGTTAAACTGTATGTACTATACCCCTCCATGGGTGAATTTCTTCATAAAGGCAGTTCATAAATCTCAATAAATAAACAATAAATAAATACATTTGTGTAAGCCATATGGGAGAACACATATTGTACTTGTTCTACCTTCTCCTTCAGTAATCAACTCCTTTCCTTTTTTCCATACGTATATCCTCTTCATCTTCCATCCTAGATGAAAAGTGAAAACTGCTCTAAGATGTGCTTACTATGCAACAGGGGCGTAGCCAGACAGTAAATTGTGGGTGGGCCTAGTCAAGAAGTGGATGGGCATCAAGAGTTCTCCCACCAACTTAAAAAACATATCTCAGCTTGCAGGAAAATGCTGCTGTCCACCTTGGCAGTGTGCAGCAGGCATGCGCTGAGGCCGGTATCAGCAGCTTTGGAAACAGACTGCTGGAGAACACTGTTTTTGGCATCAACAGGGGGACGTCTTCAGCTGGCAGAGCTTGGGAGCCCCACTAGCTAGCACTAAACGTGTGGTGCTGTTGGGTGGGCCCGAGTCCTAAGTGGATAGACCCTGGCCCACCCAGGCCCACCTTTGGCTACGCCACTGCTATGCAAGAGAATAACAATATCGCTTCCTTCTTCAATGAAGAAAATCTTTGTTAAGCATAGCATGGGAGAAACAATGCAAAACTAGATTTTTATGGGTAAATGTGCTGGTGGCGGTCAGCGATTTTTTCACTGCCAGGGACTTCATGCCAAATATTCAGTCTTAACTGATTAACACTGAATATTGGGCTGTGCATGCATGCGCTATTGGGAAGGACTGTGCACTTTATTGGCAAACAAAAAAATGTTGGTTTTTTTCTGCTCATCGTCATTTGTTAATGTTTCTTTATGGTTATTTAGGGTTCTGTTTACTAAGGGGTCCTTTAAAAAAAGCGCACTGAAAATGGCTTGCGGTAGTGTAGGCACGGGTTTGGGGCATGCGCCGATCCATTTTTTTAGCGTGCCTGTAAAAAAGGCCATTTTTTTTATTTTTGCCAAAAATGGACATACGGCAAAATGAAAATTGCTGCGCGTCCATTTTGGGTCTGAGATCTTACCGCTAGCCATTGACCTAGCGGTAAAGACATGCGGAAATTGGGTGGTAATGACCTACATGCGCCAAATGCCACTTGGCGTGCATCCGTTATGCGCGGCTGAAAATAAAAAATATTTTTCAGACGCACACATCGAACGCACGCCAAAAATGAAATTACCACAAGAGCCATGTGGTGGTCTGGCGGTAACTCCATTTTAGCATGCGTTGGACGCGCATAGATGTTTACGTGGCTTATTAAAAGGGCCCCTAACTTTTGTTAATAGTGCACTAGCGATTTTAGCACATGCTAAAAATTAGCACGTGCTAATGCTAGAGACATAGGTGTCTCTAGTAGCACATGCTAATTTTTAGTATGCGCTAAAATCACTAGTGTACCTTAGTAAACAGGGCCCTTAGGCTTGATATACCGCCTTTACTTCAGACAAGACTAAAGCGGTTCACAATATCAATTTAAAACAATGAATAGCATGAAAGGAATGCCAAAATAAACAGGACAGAAAACTACACTCATCCAACAAGATTCTAAAAAATTACAGGTCAGGGAGAGTGAAATAATAAAATCACAGGAAACACTCTAGGACATTGATGTCTTAAAGTCCAGCTGAAAATAATGAGTTTTCAATCTTACTTTGAATTTTGTCAAGGACATTTCCCATGTCATTGCAAATGACAGTCCATCTCTAATAGATAGGAAAAGGAGAATTAAGATGTCCAAGACGGGATGTAGAGAATTCCCATATTATGTTACATAGGCCCTGCCAAACACAGAACCATTTGTGAAATATGTGTAAGGATATGCAGGAGCAGCGATTTTAAAGCTATTTTTCCTCAGAGGTTGTGGGAACAGTTTTTTTCAAATTGCTGCTCCCAACAGCATGCATCCCATTCATCCCTCCCTCTACACCCCTCTGTGCATCATCATTTCCCACCTCCAATCCCTCCTGGCATTTGATGCCCCTCTTCATCCCCTTTACCTGAGGTCCATCACCTGCCCCCTCCACATCCATGCACTCCCCCACCCAGCATGAAAACCACCCCCTTCAGCTCCGTCCAGAATGAGATCCTCCCTACCTGGCATCCTATAGTATAACTGGACACAGGCATTACTATCAGGTTAAGGTTTGCCCATCCTTACCTAGAAGCTGCTCTTGATGCCTGTCAGTTGATGTGCTGCTGTTTACATGAAGTTATTTGCTGTTTGATGATACCATTCAAGGTGTGGTGATTTGTACCAGTGATTCATATTGAACTAAATGTGACCCCTGATGCAGTCTTATCATAGAAACATGTCGGGCTGATAACAACTATATCTGGATTATAATGGGTCTAAGTAACACCCTTGATGCCTTTTGATTTTGAGATTATATTTAGTCTTTGTATTTGAATAAACAATTTTGTGTGTTTCCAACTACCCTTAACACGTTTTTTTTTTTTTTTTTTACTTTGGAATTTGCGTTCATGTGCCCTCTTTTATAGGCGAAACAAGGCGCACTTGTTGAAGGGTTCTACAGAAGCTGTGGCCAAAAACAACGCAGGACTGCCGACTCACCTCGCTGAATAAATCGATTGTTAACCCTAGGGTTCAGGATCAATCATACCCTGAAGCTAAGTACTGTTAGCTGTCTAAATTTCATATGGATGGTCTTCAGGGTTGTTTGTACGGATTGATTTAGTTGGGAGTTGCCAGGGGGTGTATACAGGGGGAGGCTCGTGCAGCCTGTAATGTATATTGGAGCCGGATTAAGCTTATTTTATTTTGGTGTTTGGTGTGCCCCATTTAGTGTGTTGTAAGGGGAAAAAAGGGTTTTGTTTTTTTAAAATCTATGTTTTTCTCACTTAGAGTGAGTTTTTGTGTTTGATTGGTTTTCCTCTCCTTTTTTTCCTTACCGGAAACCGATGATAGAAATGGACTCCTAAGCAGATAGGGAAAAATACCAACGTATTGAAACACCACTATCTGCAGATTTGAGGTTCCAATTTGCATAATTATTCAGTTTTGGGAACACACCCGCAAACTAATCTAGCAAACACTATTGTATGTATGTATCATGCCATTTTTTACAGATGAAGTGGCTCAGGAGAAGAATTCTTTTAGCCCTAACCATTGCCTAATGATAATGAGTCACCATACTTCACCAGTTTTTTTTCTGCTGGACTATTCTTATACTTTACCCAAACCAGTTAAAACGCTCACCTTCCTCTTCATGACCTCAAGGGCCTCTGAAAACCGGAAGGTTGAGAAATCTCATCTAAGATCTGCATACCAGTCATCTGCCAGTCCTTCCAAAGACAAAGATGTATCATGTGTACAACAGACATTTGCACAGCAGACCTAGAAATTGGAGCAAAGTTAAAAAAAATAAAAACGGGAGGCACCCATTTTCTTCCATCCTTAAAAGGACTTCAGTGAAGATGTAGAGGAAGAAGTGGTGGGCTTCCCACCTAGGGGCCCATGAAGGACCTTGAACCTTTAATTCGCAGACCAAGGGAGAGAAAGGGAAAGGGAAAGACCATGAGTGGAGCTAGTTTTCAACGAGTTGTTGTGTGAGGAGACAAGGGGTTTGAGCATGAGCCTCAACTAAATCCCTGGGCACAGTGTGTTAACAAAGGAAACAAGGAGAGGATCAGAAGGGAGGATCCCAACCACACAAAGAAGCTGCCGCTAGTTCCAAATCCTACCAGGGAGAAGGGCTTGGAGCCCAGGAGTGGTGAGACTACATACTGGAGATTTGGTAAAATCCAAGTCCTGGGAGCATCCGCTTGCCTTTGTGCAGAGAGATCACGCTTGTATTGGATTGAAAGGATAGAAAGAATTGAGGCCACAGAGAAGGGAGAAGGGACTATGCTAATATAGAGTGATTGCACAAACAAGAAGGAGAAGGAGCAGTAGAGGATATCAAGGTGTAAACAATTAAGAAAAAAAGCCAATGGAATCATTCCAGCAATATTACAGGTATATTGATAAATCTCAGCAAGTAACAAGATAACCTTCCAGTTAACCATTCCAAAAAGAAAGAGAGAGAAAGAAAACAGAACTCGCAAATAAGTGAATTATGGGGATAATGCAAAAGGTTTACTTAGCTTTGTTTAGTAGCAAAAATGCAGACATATATTCTATACATTTATGCATGCAAGGGGCGCCAATAAAGAAAATTAAATGCCAGCACCTAGATTATCGAATTATCATTCTTATGTACAACTTTGACTTTGGCTGTTGAACCAATTAAGGATCAGGATAAATCATTAACGAAAGAAGACCATCATGAGGCACAATTGAGTGGGAATTCCTTCTTCCCCCTCCCTCCGACACTTCTAGGGTGATTCAGGAGGGTTCAGGGGACTAAAAAGTCAGTTTGTTTTGTTTAGGTGAACAAAATAAGCAAGGCTGAGGAAGACAGGGTTTGGTTGTGGGAGCCATTAGACTCCTAGCTATTAAGGCACCACAAAGGGAAAGGGCTTCAGGAGGTCATTTTATTTTCATATTTATACCCTGAATAAGGGCTCAGAACAATGGGAAGGCTGCTGGACTACCAGGGTCAGAGGCCTTCCGGGAAGAGGCGGAGCCTTTGATTCCAGCCATGTCAAACCTTAAACCCTGCCACCACCTTGTGAAGAAACATCTTTTTTCCTAAATGTTTTGCGTTTTGCCATGGTTGGGGACATGCACAGCTTACACCCATGACAATATGGGAAGAATTTTCTACAAGTTGTTCACCATTTATAGAATAGTGCTTAGAACTGATTTCCATGCCAAACTTTGGGTATAAGGATTTATTCCAACTGAAACCTGATGTAAATTCTGGGGTATAAGTATTCAGTAATACTGCGTGCATCTTTAGTGAACATCACTGACTCAGCCATGCCCCTCCTATGGCCACACCCCCTTTTGAGCTGCACGCTATAAAATTTGCATGTGGATCTTTATAGACTGTCAGTTTTAGTTTTCTGATATTCAAAGTTGTAGGCATTATACTGTTATAAAAGCCTGAAGTTATTTTTAATACAATGTTTTTGAAACTGTGTTGTACCACTTTAACTGGAGAGCTCCCTCGTATCAGTGAAGAAGCAGGATATTGCATTAATAGTAATATTTCTGTTTTATCCCAATGCACTTTCTAACCAGAAATTTCTCAGGATTTTCACATTTGTAATGTTTAGCTATGAATATGGCAGAAAATATTTGAGGTTGAGTGATAGCAACAGTTATAGGGCAAAATGATTCACAATAAGATTAGTTCTACTTGTAATTTCATTCTCATTAGCTTAGCCGCAAGTTATGTTGCAGCATCCTTCTCCACACAGTTTTCCAAGCCAAAAGAAATAAAAGTAACATTTATCTTTCTTACCATGTGTTAGAAACTACAGCCTCACAAGATAAAGTGTGATTAAGCTTTGTGGTAAAACAAATTGCATAGCTGCTGTGAAATACCCATTTTTAATATTAATTTATCATGAAAATATGTACACCTAAAACATGGATTTGTCATCATTCATTTTCCACTTTGTAGGATAAACTTCTTCCTGTAAGTTCAGTGATGAATCAGATCATGTGTATTAAAAGTCTATACTCATTCATTTCTCCTAACCCCTCACCCCTCATTTTAAGGGAGTCATCCTGACCGCTACATATTTATCCCAAAAGACCAATCACCATCATTCTTGAAATTAGGATGATCCCAGAGCAAATATAACTTTTTTGTCATTTTCCAAAATGAAATAAAAGTATTGCCATTATTGAATCCAAATGGTGGAAAATATGATCCCCCTTGAAATTTTTTGACAGGGCCAGTCTGAATCCTCAGTAGTTACAATACTGTGCTATCCAAAAACACACAGATACAGATCATCTGGCCTATCCATTCTGCCCATCAATGCTACCTACTAAGCTTTTTTTCTTCCTTAGAAATCATCTGTACTTGTCCCATGCTTTCTTGAATTCCTGTGCAATCCTCATCTCCACCACCTCCACTGAGAGGCTGTTCCACAGATCCATCCATCACCCTTTCCCTAAAGAAATATTTCCTTAGATTACTCCCAAAGCAGACCCTCTGTTCTTCAGGAAAGTCACAGTTGGGATGCTTGCAGAACTTATCACTTACCAAACTTGATGAGTTAATAACTTGGCCAGAATCTGGCTGGAGGTTTTCGGAAGATGCAGTCCTGCCAAGTCTCCCACTTTGTTGGTTCCTCAACCAGTTGCTCCATAACACAATCCTTGATTTCAACAAGGAAATTTATCTCTATAGCACCTCCCACTGCACCTCCTTGTGATTCTGGATAATGGAGGGTTAAGGGGCCCTTTTACAAAGACGTATAAGGGTCTACGCGCATCCAGTGCACGTCATATCAACATTACCGCCCGGCTACTGCTTGCCCCAGATGGTAAATCTGAATTTGGTGTGTGCCAAAAACATGCGGTAGAGTGTGAGACCTTACCGCTAGGTCAATGGGTGGCGGTAAGGTCTCAGGCTGAAAACAGACATGTGCTGGTTTCAATTTTAGCGCACGTCCATTTTCCAGCCCCTTAAAAAAAGACCCTTTTTCCTAGATGCGGTAAAAAATGGCCTGGCGCACACCCAAAAGATGCACTCGCATTACCGCAGGACACTTTTTACCGCGGCTTAGCAAAAGGACCCCAAGTGACTTGGCCAGAGTCACAAGGAGTTGAAATGGGGGTAAAATATGACACACCTTTAATCGCGATTAATATTTTAATTACTACTACTACTACTTAACATTTCTAGAGCGCTACTAGGGTTACGCAGCGCTGTACAAAATAAACAAAGAAGGACGGTCCCTGCTCAAAGGAGCTTACAATCTAAACATCGAAATGTCAAGTTGGGCAGTCTAGATTTTCTGGGCAGGAGGTGAAGAGGTTAGGTGCCGAAGGCGACATTGAAGAGGTGGGCTTTAAGCAGAGATTTGAAGATGGGCAGGGAGGGGGCCTGGCGTATGGGCTCGGGGAGTTTGTTCCACGCGTAGGGTGAGGCGAGGCAAAAAGGGCGGAGTCTGGAGTTGGCGGTGGTGGAGAAGGGTACTGAAAGGAGGGATTTGTCTTGAGAGCGGAGGTTACGGGTAGGAACGTAAGGGGAGATGAGGGTTGAGAAGTAAGGAGGGGCTGCAGATCGAGTACATTTGTAGGTTAGTAGCAGAAGCTTGAATTGAATGCGGCACCTGATCGGAAGCCAATGAAGTGACTTGAGAAGAAGGGTGGTATGAGTGTATCGGTTCAGGCGGAAGATAAGACGTGCAGCAGAGTTAAAATTAATATTTTAATTGAGACGCATCCCTAAATATGTCATATCAGAACATCACTCAATCAGATCTTTGCATGCTTGCTGAAACAAGTACGATTTTGCCAGCCCTGTATACCTGGAAATTTGATGCTGGAGCTCGGTCTGGCACTGAATTTCCGGAGATAATACCGGCGGCAGTCAGCAAAACACTGATTGTCGCTGGCTGCATATCAGGTCCTTTCTTTTTTAAAATAAGCAGTAACTCCAACTAATATTTGAGTGACATGAACTAGCAACTGTGCCCAAAATACTTTCATTACAATAAGCAATTGCCGGAATTCTATCTGATCACACAGACACGTATGCAAATACTAACCTCCCAATGTGTACACAATCACACAGAAATCCCTAGTGTCACGACCTGTTCACATTATACCGGAAAAAAAGAATATTCTAATGTTGGCAACATGCAGTTTTTCACTTTCTTACCACTGCAATTTCCAGTTAGAGGATTAAAGAACATTCTCAGAATGCTGACTGATACATTCATACAAGAACATTGCACAATAAATTAAGCTAGAAAGGAAACTTACCCCTGTATTTCCCCATCCTTTTGTCAAGCGTTCACAAACCACATCTCCCAAAGGGAAACATAAAAATTCTATCACCTCGACTGCCTGATTTCTCATTAGTATATGTCCAATTCTTACAGTATGCAGTAACCTACAAAAAAAAAAATTCTATACCACAAATCCTCTCTCTGCAGGGTAAAACTTTGCTCCATTTTCTTACAAACTGAACCACTTATACTTTTGAGACAAAAATCTAATGAAATGATATAACACATTTTACACCTATACGAACACTTCGATCACTTACAGACAATAGATTAGTAATCCCACCACCAGAAAAGGCTAGATGGGAATCAACTAGAAACTCAGCTTTTTTCTTTCTAGCCCCCTCTCACTGGAACTGTCTCCCTAAGATCATAAGATTAGAAGAGTCCTATGTTTGGTTTCGTAAACTTCTGAAAACATATCTGTTTCAGAATACGTTTGAAAATAATCTGAGTTAAAAGTGGGAAAATATGCAGAATGAATATACAGTAACATAATATGTTTGTTTATGTAGTCTGTTATGAATGGTTGTCCTTGCTCAATGATGTTATTATTTCTAGAAGGTTCTTTTAGTTTTGCTGTGCTTTTCTATTAAATTGATGGATTTCTTATATGTTTTTTAATATGAAATTTTATATTATGATGTAAACCGTTCTGTTTTGTGAATGCAATTTGAAATGGTATAGTAAAAAAACGATAAACAATTACAGATTTCTAAAGGAAATTAACGTCCACTGAACAAGTGGAAGGGGGCAAAGCATCACTTAGGGGCCCTTTCCGAAAGCGGCGGTAAGCCCAATGTGGACTTACCGCATGCTATCCCGAAACTAAACTTGATGGCAGAGGGAAAGATCATGTAAATATAGATAACCACCTAAACTCACTTAGCACATGGAAAGCAATGAGCACAAATGCTCGTAGTCTAAGTAATAAGGTTCAAGACTTGCAAGCCCTGATGTTTGAAGAAAACTTGGATATTGCTGCTATTACAGAGACGTGATTCAACAATTCCCATGAATGAGATGTGACCGTACCGGGCTATAACCTTTTTAGGAAGGATAGGGCCGAAGAGGTGGAGGAGTGGTGCTGTATGTGAAAGACAATATCAGAACGGCTGAAATGAGAGGAACCTGGGGAAAGGAAGAAGCTTTATGGCTCATCCTGGAAAAAGAAGACGGAACCTGTATCCACACGGGGGTTATCTACAGACCTCCAGCACAAACGAAGAAGTTAGACAAAGATCTGATAGAAGATATTAAAAAAGATTAGTATGAAAGAGAGGTGCTACTGTTGGGAGATTTCAGTTTGTCTGACGTGGATTGGAACGCCCCGTCTGCGGAATCGGAAAGAAGTAGGGAGATTGTGGACGCCTGTACAAGCGCCTTGCTCAGACAAATGGTGATGGAACCCATGAGGGAAGGGTCGATGCTGGATCTGGTGCTCACGAATGGAGGAAGTGTTTTCAATATCCGGGTCTGTGCCCACCTATGTAATAGTGATCATCACACCATATGGTTTAATATAAGGGCAAAGACGGAGTGCGGACACACAAAACTCAAAGTACTGGATTTCTGAAGGAATACCTGAAGAAGGAACTCTTAGCATGGGAAGGCATAGGAGATGTTGAAAATCAGTGGTCAAAACTAAAGGCTGCTATAAATATGGCAACTGATCTTTATGCAAGGAAAGTAAACAAAACCAAGAGAAGCAGGAAGCCTATACGGTTCTCCAAACAAGTAGCTGAAAAAGTAAGAGCAAAAGAGGCTTTGTTCAAGAAATACAAAAGAACACAATGAGAGGATTATGGAAAAGTTTATCGGATTAAACTCAAAGAAGCGAAAAGGGAAATATGGCTAGCGAAAGCAAAAGAAAAAATGGCTAAAGATGTAAAGAGAGGTGACAAGACCTTTTTCAGATATATTGGAGAAAGGAGAAAAGATAGGAATGGAATTGCAGGACTGAAAGATGATGAGAATGGCTATGTGGAGAATGATGAAGATAAAACTAAACAATTACTTCTCTTCAGTGTTCACGGAGGAAAATCCTGGTGAAGGACTGTGGTCAGCTGCCGAGGGAATGTCTGGGAATGGAGTGGATTTTGCGTCGTTTAAGGAAGAGTTTATAAAAAGCTGGAGAATCTGAAAGTAGACAAGGCTATAGGGCCGGATGGGATACATCCCAGAATACTGAAGGAGCTCAGAGAGGTACTGGCAGGACCCCTTAAAGATTTATTTAACAGATCTTTAGAGACGGGAGAGGTTCTGCGGGATTGGAGACAAGTGGATGTGATCCCTCTTCACAAAAGAGGAGACAGGGAAGAAGTGTGAAACTACAGACCGGCAAGTCTCATGTTGGTGGTAGGAAAAATAATGGAGTCGCTGCTAAAAGAAAGGATATTTAACTTTCTAGAAACCAATGGGTTACAGGATCCGAAGCAACATGTCTTTACCAAAGGAAAATCCTGCCAAACAAATCTTATTGAGTTCTTTGACTGGGTGACCAAAGAACTGGATGAACGGCATGCGCTAGATGTAATCTACTTGGATTTCAGAAAAAAACCTTTGATACGATCCCCCACAGAAGACTCGTGATTACGCTGAAAGGGATGAACTTAGGACCGAAAGTGGTGAACTGGACAAGAAACTGGTTGACCGACAGGTGGCAGAGGGTGGTGGTAGATGGAATCCACTCAGAGGAAAGGAAGGTGAGCAGTGGAGTTCCTCAGGGGTCGGTGCTGGGGCCTATTCAGATTATTATATTTATGGGTAATATTGCTGAAGGGTTGGAAGGAAAGGTTTGCCTTTTTGCAGATGACATGAAAATAGCCAGTAGAGTGGATACCCTGGAGGGAGTAGAAACCATGAAAATTGATCTCCGAACATTAGAAGAATGGTCGAGGATCTGGCAGTTAAAATTTAATGTGAAAATCCAACCACGCAGCCTAAAAGCTGCGAAAACACTAGTAGTTTTAATACACCCGATGTGACCCAAACAGACAAACACAACCCAGCCGTTAGAAGGTGGAGAAAAAAAGCCTCAGTAGCGCCACCCAGCCAGCCTGAATTATCCAGCTATAAGGCGTGGGCCTGGCGCACCATCATATGGCTCAAAAAAAAACTCCACTACTTATTGTACTGAAGTGTTTGCTGAAATGTTCTAAGTGACAACCGTGTGCATATATTTAGAACACAGAATATAGATTTCTATCATTTCAGTTCAACACATTCTCATTTCAATTCAGTTCAATGTCCATCCACGACCATGGTCAGAAAGCCATCCAACAGTAGCACACATTTAGTGGTAGCTGGTGGGATCCCAAGCTCGGCCAGCTGAAGACTGTGAATGTTCAGTTTTCAGTGCATGCCTGCTGCAGACTGCCAAGGTGGAAAGAAGCGTTTTCCCACCAGCTGAGATATTTTTTGGGTGGTGAGGGGGGGAACAATTGGTGCCAACCCACTTCTTCCCTAGGCCCACCCAAAATCTGTTGTCTCGCTACGCCCCGCCTAACTTATAGATACGTATTTCAGCGGTTATGATAGTATTCAATAAAGGAAAGCTGATGCATACATTCCTGTATAGAATGGGTTCCTACTGCTAAAAATTCCGCTTTTATCTGTGAGATTTAAAAGACATTGAAACAGTTCGTAATAGTATGGATAGGCTCAGAACAATTGATCCTGTTTACTCATGAAGAATCTATTTGAAAACTGCTTCTACCATAGTTACTCCTCCCTCGCCTCTGCCACGGTGGCCTCCGACTCTGGAACTTTGTGAATAAGACTTCAAGAATTTGCGCACATTTATTCGTCATGGCGATGCTCTGCGAAGCCTATGCTTTATTCCAATCGCTTGCCCTGCCATATTCAATTCATATATTCTTCTTTCAACACGTACAGTTCTTTCCCCGTGTTGTATGTATTTTTTTTTCAAATGGACTCTCTGCAATTGGAGTTCTTGTTTTGCTTTCTTATACTACGGAGTTGTTTCTGCTGTACTCTGATCTCTTATTAATGGGGAACCCAGACGCACTCTCAGAGGGTGTATCATCACCTGCTTGTTCTGTCCCTTTTATTTCTTCCATATGTGGAACCCACTGAGAACACGAGCCAAGCGAACCACTGCCTCACTCCTGTAAAGCGAGCGGTACAGAATGAAGAACCAGAAAAATAAAACACACACACACAGAACACAGAGCCAAAAGCGGAGGTCCTGGGAGACGCTTTTCTTCAGACAACGGACACAACTAAAACAGACTGGCAAGCTCTCCAGACATTCTGGCAATGTTACACACAAGGCAGGTCATCTAATCCATGTGTGTGACTCACACTGAAGCTGTTTTTCTTCAAAGGGAAGGTCTTACGCATCCAGTAAAAAGAGAAAGTTTATTATAATAAAATCTTGAATCCTTCAGAATACGAATCTAGACAACATGCTTGTGTGCAAAACAAGGGTAGTCCCATGGTCCCCACTATCAAAATTAAATAAAACAGGTTATATTACTCATGTACATTATAAACTTCATTTATTCCAGGTGCAGCAATAACATGTAATTTATTTGTTCTCTTACGCTTCCGCAGCTGATGTGGTGGAGATGAAAACGGTAGCGGAATTCAAGCATGCGTGGGATAAACATAAAGGAATCCTGTGCAGAAGGAATGGATCCTCAGAAGCTTAGCTGAGATTGGGAGGCGGGGCTGGTGTTTGGGTGGTGGGGCTAGCTCTGGGCAAGACTTCTTCGGTCTGTGTCCTGAAAATGGCAGATACAAATCAAGGTAAGGTATACACAAGAAGTAGCACATATGAATTTATCTTGTTGGGCAGACTAGATGGACCGTGCAGGTCTTTTTCTGCCGTCATCTACTATGTTACTATGTTATGATTCTTACAGTTGTTCAGGTCTTGCTGTGTCTGAGGAAGTGGAATCAATGTTTCAGCCATCGTGCTGTGGCTTTCTTCAGGGTATGCTGCGAGGTCTGCAGTTTGTCTTTTTATATAGTGGGCTCTCAAACCTGATTGGCTAGGGTTTGAGGTGGATGGTTTCCTCAGGAAGAAAAGATATTTTATCTGGAAATTGAGGTGAGAAAGTCCGTTAGATACAAATTTGAATTGTAGCGGGAAAGTTCATTGGTGACAAATTTGAATTTTGGTGGGAAAGTTCGTTGGTCACAATTTTAAATTCTGGTGGGAATGAGGCTAAATATTCATTGGGACAGTTCGCCGCTGGTGGGGGGAGGAATTTCTGTAGGTTATATTCTAAAACTTTGGAAGAGGGGGAAGAAGACATTTGTCCTCAACACCAGTGCTAAATTTCTTGCCTTTCATGCCTTTCTTTAGGGTGAGTCCTAAAGAGGAGAAGAGGGGAATGGATGCTGGGCAGAGACAGAAGAGGAGTGGATGTTGAGCGGGAGGGAGGAGAAGCATGACGATAGCAGGGGCAGAGGGAAAGTTTAACAAAAAAACTGTATGTATGGACGGGGGTGGGGGTGGGAAGGGCTCACCCGGATTAACTCAGGACCCACCTAAAATAATGGGTCTGGCTACGCTCCTGCTTAGGAGCGTAAATTTAGGAGCTCAATTTGGTTTTTAATGACTTCAGTGGAGACAAAGGGTTCACCCTTAACAAAACATGGCAACCGCTCATTCCACATATGGCCTGAAGTGTTCTCTGGTCTCCCTCCCTCCCAATTCCAATCCCCTCAAGTCTAATTCCACCTCCCCCTTGCTCCTGAAGAGAATTGACGATAGCAGGGGCAGAGGGTATGTTTAACAAAAAAATTGTATGTATGGACAGGGGTGGGGGTGGGAAGGGCCCACCCAGATTAACTCAGTGCCCACCCAAAATACCTGGTCTGGCTGCGCTCCTGCTTAGGAGCATAAATTTAGGAGGTCAATTTTTTTTTTTAAATGTCAGGCCCCTAGTAACTAGTCAAAGATAAGACATACACAGAACATGTTTCAGAAATAGTGATTTTATTGTTCTTTTTCTTTCAATATACAGTTTATGAGTAGGTTGGGTGTTCAATCAACAGCATTCTTTCTTTGCCTTTAACTCATAGTTCTCTATGCTATTGGATGTTCTAGCAGTTTCCTTGGGTAGAAAAACAGCTTTGTTTCAGTCGGGAAAAATAAATTCTTCCTGTTTGAGGTAATCAATAGAAATAAAAGAAAAGAAAACTAAGATGATACCTTTTTTATTGGACTAACTTAGTACATTTTTTTGATTAGCTTTCAAAGGTAACCCTCCGTATTTGAGTAAATCCAGAGAAAGGGGACCTGGAATAGTCACGCTTTGAACAACTTTTGCATCGCGTCTTCCAACATCCCAGGCCACTCTTATGAAATCAAGTTATACCAATTAGCATACTTGTGTTTAACATTTATAACAATGGTTCAATCTGAACCCATATTCCAAAAATAAATAAAATTATCATAAAAGTTAACTTTCTCTACACTGGCACATTTGCGCCCACACAGAAATCTCAAAAGTGTTTTTCTGAGTCCTACTAATATATTTTCCTGTATTCTATATTTGCTGAAACAGTCTGCAGGCAAACCACTTTTTCTAAGTTGGGGTCATGTAAGGCAATGAATCTTGGCTCAGTGCTCGAGAAATACAGTGCTGCTGTTGGCAAGGATCTATCTGAAATATCTCAGTAGCTTGTTAAATGAAAACAAGGTCATTGACTGTCTTACTGAAAATGCAGCATAACTGAAGATACATAATCCTCAATATTATTCACTGACTGGTCAGATACCTGTACTCAAAGATGTCACTAAATAATTTTATGCTAGCACAGAGTTAAAAATATGAGCCCCCTACAGCCATAATCCCTGCTAATGCTCGTAAGTCGTCACCTGATCGTTTCCAGCAAACCCTGCCATCATTCATTGGTCCTCCCAAACTTCCCAGTCCTGCCATCAGAGGTAGACCCAGAGCAGTGCTGGTTCAAGAAGTTGTGGTACCAGCCAGCTGTTGCTCCAGCAACCCCCCCCCCCCAACCCATCTGCATCAGTGCTTCCCCACCCCGTCACTCATGCAAGTATCTCTCTCTCCCTCCCACCCCCACCCACCATCGGCATTAGCTGCAACTTTTACAGTGTCAAAAGCTTGTCACTTTGCTCTCCCACTATACTCTCCGCCACACTTGGCCCGCCAGAACTGCCCCAGGTTTAAACGCAAGAACAGGAAGTACCTGTTCTAGTGTTTAAACTTGGGGGTGGTGCCAGTGATCATGCAAAGAAGAGAGCGCAGCAGTGTGAATGCTGAGCCAGTGACGCACTTGATCTTTCATGCCTTAAGCCTGCCCTGACCCACAGCTGCTTGAGTATAGTGGCATCGCTTCAGAAGAAAGCTTCTCAGCAGTTCGGAAGAGGTTTCTGGATGTGCACTAGAGGATGGAGGAAGGAAGAAATAGAGGCTCGGGGGAAGTAGGTGGCAGATGAAAGATGTAGAAAGAGGGAAGAAAGCAAATTTTGAATCTCTCTGTCATGGCCAAGACCGAGCCTCGACCCCCCCCCCCCCCCCAACTCACCTTCTGGGTTTGGGAGCCAGTTCCACGGACTTGACAGGCGTTTGGCAGCCTGTCCTGCTATGCTGGGCTGTTCCTGGTTGTTCTCAGCTCTGTACATAAGTACATAAGTACATAAGTAGTGCCATACTGGGAAAGACCAAAGGTCCATCTAGCCCAGCATCCTGTCACCGACAGTGGCCAATCCAGGTCAAGGGCACCTGGCACGCTCCCCAAACGTAAAAACATTCCAGACAAGTTATACCTAAAAATGAGGAATTTTTCCAGTCCATTTAATAGCGGTCTATGGACTTGTCCTTTATGAATCTATCTAACCCCTTTTTAAACTCCGTCAAGCTAACCGCCCGTACCACGTTCTCCGGCAATGAATTCCAGAGTCTAATTACACGTTGGGTGAAGAAAAATTTTCTCCGATTCGTTTTAAATTTACCACACTGTAGCTTCAACTCATGCCCTCTAGTCCTAGTATTTTTGGATAGCGTGAACAGTCGCTTCACATCCACCCGATCCATTCCACTCATTATTTTATACACTTCTATCATATCTCCCCTCAGCCGTCTCTTCTCCAAGCTGAAAAGCCCTAGCCTTCTCAGCCTCTCTTCATAGGAAAGTCGTCCCATCCCCACTATCATTTTCGTCGCCCTTCGCTGTACCTTTTCCAATTCTACTATATCTTTTTTGAGATACGGAGACCAGTACTGAACACAATACTCCAGGTGCGGTCGCACCATGGAGCGATACAACGGCATTATAACATCCGCACACCTGGACTCCATACCCTTCTTAATAACACCCAACATTCTATTCGCTTTCCTAGCCGCAGCAGCACACTGAGCAGAAGGTTTCAGCGTATCATCGACGACGACACCCAGATCCCTTTCTTGATCCGTAACTCCTAACGCGGAACCTTGCAAGACGTAGCTATAATTCGGGTTCCTCTTACCCACATGCATCACTTTGCACTTGTCAACATTGAACTTCATCTGCCACTTGCACGCCCATTCTCCCAGTCTCGCAAGGTCCTCCTGTAATCGTTCACATTCCTCCTGCGACTTGACGACCCTGAATAATTTTGTGTCATCGGCGAATTTAATTACCTCACTAGTTATTCCCATCTCTAGGTCATTTATAAATACATTAAAAAGCAACGGACCCAGCACAGACCCCTGCGGGACCCCACTAACTACCCTCCTCCACTGAGAATACTGGCCACGCAATCCTACTCTCTGCTTCCTATCTTTCAACCAGTTCTTAATCCATAATAATACCCTACCTCCGATTCCATGACTCTGCAATTTCTTCAGGAGTCTTTCGTGCGGCACTTTGTCAAACGCCTTCTGAAAATCCAGATATACAATATCAACCGGCTCCCCATTGTCCACATGTTTGCTTACCCCCTCAAAAAAATGCATTAGATTGGTGAGGCAAGACTTCCCTTCACTAAATCCGTGCTGACTTTGTCTCATCAGTCCATGTTTTTGTATATGCTCTGCAATTTTATTCTTAATAATAGCCTCCACCATCTTGCCCGGCACCGACGTCAGACTCACCGGTCTATAATTTCCCGGATCTCCTCTGGAACCTTTCTTAAAAATCGGAGTAACATTGGCTACCCTCCAGTCTTCCGGTATTACACTCGATTTTAGGGACAGATTGCATATTTCTAACAGTAGCTCCGCAAGTTCATTTTTTAGTTCTATTAATACTCTGGGATGAATACCATCAGGTCCCGGTGATTTACTACTCTTCAGCTTGCTGAACTGACCCATTACATCCTCCAAGGTTACAGAGAATTTGTTTAGTTTCTCCAACTCCCCCGCTTCAAATATTCTTTCCGGCACCGGTGTCCCCCCCAAATCCTCCTCGGTGAAGACCGAAGCAAAGAATTCATTTAATTTCTCCGCTACGGCTTTGTCCTCCTTGATCGCCCCTTTAACACCATTTTCGTCCAGCGGCCCAACCGACTCTTTGGCCGGTTTCCTGCTTTTAATGTATCTAAAAAAGTTTTTACTATGTATTTTTGCTTCCAACGCTAATTTCTTCTCAAAGTCCTTTTTTGCCCTCCTTATCTCCGCTTTGCATTTGGCTTGGCATTCCTTATGATCTATCCTGTTACTTTCAGTTGGTTCTCTTCTCCACTTTCTGAAGGATTGTTTTTTGGCTCTAATGATTTCCTTTATCTTACTGTTTAGCCTTGTCTCAGCTCCAGCCCAAGTTCCTGCCTTGTTTCAGTTCCTTCCAAGGTTCCAGCCATGCCTCAGTTCCTGCCTTGGTTCCAGCCTTTTCTCCACTCCAGCCTAAGTTCCTGCCTTGCTTTAGTTCCTGCCAAGGTTCTAGCCATGTCTCAGTTTGTGCCTTGGTTCCAGCCTTGCCTCCATTCCTGCCTAAGTTTCAGCCTTGCCTCAGTTCCTGCCTTGTTTCCAGCTTTGCATCAGTTCCTGCCTTGGTTCCTGCCATGCTTCCATTTCTGCTTTCTGCCTGCCCAGGGGACTTATCTGGCGCAGTTGGGGTCTAGCTGCGGCCCAAGGGCTCACCTTCCTTGAGTTTGTGATTCTCTCTAGAACAGTGCTTCCACTAACTTGCAAATCAATCAGTTAAGGAGTCAATCTCTATTATAAAAAGACTATGTTTGCTGAAAAACATACAAACAGCAAACATAGTCTTTTTATAATAGAGATTGACTCCTTAATTGATTGGTGATTATTTGTCTCTCTGGAAGGGATTTTCAGCTGGTATTGATTGATTCCACTAACTTGCAGGCACACCTAGTTAATCAGGTTGTCAGCATTGCCACAATGAATAGGTATGATTTGCATACAGTGAGTCTCCAGTATATGCAGCATATTTTAGAAATGGCTCATTGACATGTATTTGGTGGCACATACAGTGGAAACAACCATTGTACACAAAGCATATTCCAAAAAATAAATAAATGAAAGAACTGCATTACTCTGGGTTTCTGCACATAAGTTCCAGCATTTTCATGTTTGACAGATTTTACAAAACTGGATAATTAAGGAACCAAACTCCCAGACTCCAGTCAAACATTCTCAATGGGGTCTGTGCTGGGACTGCTGCTTTTTAACATATTTATAAATGATCTAGAGATGGGAGTAACTAGTGAGGTCATTACATTTGCTGGCAACATAAAGTTATTCAAAGTTGTTAAATGGCAAGAGGACCTTACGAGACTGGGCATCCAAATGGCAGATGACGTTTAATGTAAGCAAGTGCAAAGTGATGCATGTGGGAAAGATGAGCCCAAACTATAGCTACATAATGCAAGGTTCCACATTAGGAGTCACCGACCACGAAAGGGATCTAGGTGTCATCGTTGATGATATGTTGAAACCCTCCGCTCAGTGTGCAGCGGCAGCTAAGAAAGCCAATAGAATGTTAGACATTATAAGGAAAGGAATGGAAAACAATAATGAGAATATTATAATGACTTTGTATCGCTCCATGGTGCGACTGCACCTCGAATATTGTGTTCAGTTCTGGTCACTGCCTCTCAAGAAAGATGTGGTGGAATTAGAAAATATACAGAGAAGGGCGATGAAAATGATAAAGGGGATGGGACGACTTCCCTATGAGGAAAGGCTAGAGCAGCTAGGGTTCTTCAGCTAGGAGAAAAAATAGCTGAGGGGAGATATGATAGAGGTCTATGAAATAATGAGTGGAGTGGAATGGGTAGATGTGAATCGCTTGTTTACACTTTCCAAAAATACTAGGACTAGGAGGCACACAATGAAGCTACAAAGTAGTAAATTTAAAATGAATCAGAGAAAATATTTCTTCACTCAATGTGTAATTAAACTCTGGAATTTGTTGCCAGAGAATGTGGTAAAAGCAGTTAGCTTACATAAGTACATAAGTAATGCCACACTGGGAAAAGACCAAGGGTCCATCGAGCCCAGCATCCTATCCACGACAGCAGCCAATCCAGGCCAAGGGCACCTGGCAAGCTTCCCAAATGTACAAACATTCTATACATGTTATTCCTGGAATTGTGGATTTTTCCCAAGTCCATTTAGTAGCGGTTTATGGACTTGTCCTTTAGGAAACCATCTAACCCCTTTTTAAACTCTGCCAAGCTAACCGCCTTCACCACGTTCTCCGGCAACGAATTCCAGAGTTTAATTACGCGTTGGGTGAAGAAAAATTTTCTCCGATTTGTTTTAAATTTACTACACTGTAGTTTCATCGCATGCCCCCTAGTCCTAGTATTTTTGGAAAGCATGAACAGACGCTTCACATCCACCTGTTCCACTCCACTCATTATTTTATATACCTCTATCATGTCTCCCCTCAGCCGTCTCTTCTCCAAGCTGAAAAGCCCTAGCCTCCTTAGTCTTTCTTCATAGGGAAGGGGTTTTAAAAAGGTTTGGATGGCTTCCTAAATGAAAAGTCCATAGAGCATTATTAAAATGGACTTGGAGAAAATCCACTTCATATTTTAGGATAAGCACTAAGCAGCATATAATGTATTGTACTATTTTGGGATCTTGCCAGGTACCTGTAATCTGGATTGGCTGCTGTTGGAAACAGGATGCTGGGCTTGATGGACCTTTGGTCTGTCCCATTACGGCAATATGTATGTTCTTATGTTCTAATTATATTTTGGGAATTTTCATCTGAGATCTCTTCTTTTTCCATCTGACTGAACTCTATTCCCACTCTCTATCATCCTTGAAATAATCCAAGTTCCCAGAGTTTAAAATTACCTTTTCAGGTAGAAACTGCTATCCAGATAAGTAATGCTGACCAGGGCCATCCACAAATAATGCAGCTGAAAAACATAAGAGCATAAGTATAGCTATACTAGGGCAAACCGATGGTCCATCTAGCCCAGTATTCTGCTTTTAACAGTGGCCAATTCAGGTCACAGATACTTAGCAGAATCCCAACTGGTAGCAAGATTCCGGAATCCCAAGGAGTAGCAAGATTCCATACAGAATCCCAAAGTGTAGCAAGATTCCCTGCTACCAATCCCAGAGAGGCAGTGGCTTCCCCCATGTCTATCTTTAAAGCAGACTATGGACTTTTCCTCCTGGACCTTGTCCAAACCATTTTAAACCCAGATATGCTAACTTTTGTAGCTGCAGTCTTCCCTAGCACTATCTAGATGGCATTGAGGTGGTCTGGGGCAAAGCCTGGGCAGAAGCGAGACTAGAAATATTAACTGCCACTATCCAGATTACTTAGAATAGGAAAACATTTTTCCTAAATTATCCAGATATTGTAGATACTGATGCTGAGTATCACCATTATCTGCATAATGTCAGTGGTGTCTGCCATATCTGGATATTCAGTGTCGATATGTGGATATCAACCAGCACTGACTATTTACGTAGGTATATCTTTAAACACCGCAATTGGTACTTAAAAGAAAGACCAATCATAGATCTATAAGGATTCAGTGATGAAACCAATGTAAGCATATAGTTCATAACTTTTTAACACAACGCATCAAGGCCCCCAATTATGATAATATAGGATTGTGCAGCGAGTCACAGACTAAGGGAAGGGTAAAACTTAAATATTTCCCTCCCCCATCCCACCACCACCATCACCATTTTGGCTTCCCATAGATGCATCTGGAAAGCCTTAAAAAGAGTTGTATTTTGAGAATTAGCAGAGGTTTGAGAAAATGCTGGTGAGTTACAGCATCTCCCGTTCCTTCCTAACCCTCTTTTGAGATTCATCATGAGCCAAGCCGCCAACTAGGTGCCTTTGAAGCACCAGTCCATTAGTGGCTTGGCCCGAGACTCTTTGGGCTTCCAGAAATGCTTTGAAAAATGGGTTAGGGTAAATGGCTTTAATTCTTCCTATCCCCTTAACCTCCAACTGAATGCAAGTTGCCTTTAAAATTCTGTGGATTCTGAAACACAGTGTTTTATGTAAGATTCCATTCACTATTTTCCTCCTGAAGACTAGTGAGCAACCAAACACAAAACAGGAAACACTTCATTCTGGGACCAAGTTCTGTGACATATGATATGTTGACCCCTTTGTAAAGATTATTTCCATAGTAACCCTATCTTTCAGCAGATAAGTACAGTACAGGTACTTCTTGAATACTGCTATTACTCCTGCAGCAATCCTCAAAGACTAAGACACAGATGCACTCATATTCCAAAGGATCTTGAGTTATTATTTGCCCTGATGGAGATATGAAAGTGAAATGCACCACCCCCACAATCCTACTCAATGTTTGTCTTATTCTATTGAATGCTTTAATATCCTGCATTGAGTAAGTTGAATTTAACCCTGTTTTTTTCCCCCACACATCTTAGTCTATTTGGGGCCTTGCAGCACCAGATAATTAGAATAATTTGAGGTGTAGGTATCATTCATAAGAAAACTGGTGTGCAAAAAGATATTTTTCACTTGATTTTAAATTAATCAGCTACTTTATACGATGACGAGGGGCATTTTCCATTTGACGTCTAAATCCAGCTTTCGACGTTTTGCTGAAAACATCCAAAAATCAAGTGGTGAGCTTGGCCATTTTTGAACTTTAAAAAGGTCTATCTTTTTGTTTCAAAAGTGGTCATTTCCTAGACATTTTTAGATGTTTTGTGGACAGTGCATTTTTCTTTTGCGACCGTTTTCGGAAAAAAAAACACAAAAACAAGCCATTGGGATGTGTGGGAGGCCAGCATTCTTAGTAGACTGGCACCACAGACATCCCAGCAGAGCAGTGGGACACCCCCTAAGGGGCAAAGCAGTGGACTTCACATAAAAGGTCTCAGGTGTACAGCCCTTAAATGATGTATTTCCTGTTTCCGCGAGGGCGGGACACTGTGTGAGGGAAGGAAGAAGCTGGAGGCGAGCCCGCAGTGCTGTCTTGTTCACTGCCGTCGCAGCCACTGAAAATAAAAGGGTTAAACGCGCATGGGGGGAAGGAACGGAGAGGAGGGCTGTCGGTCGGGGAGCTGAGAGCTGAGGGCGGAACGGAGGGAGAGCTGCCTGCAGCATTGTGCCAGCCCTGCGTTTGGGGGGGCAACGCTCCCCTCGCCCACCCCCCCCAAAAAAAAATACGCCCATGGGCCAGACCAAAACATCCAACTTTTAGCCCTGAACGTTTTTCTTTGTTCCATTATAGCAAAAAAATTTCCAAGTTGTGGGAACGCCCAAATCCTGCCCCAACACGCCCCTGACACGTCCTCTTGTGATTTGGATGTACTCAAAGTGCAAAGACAAATGTGCAAAAAATGTGTTTCAAAAATAGCAATGTGGACATTTTTGCAAGAAAAATGTCCACCAGCCGCTTTGGGCCATTTTTGGGACATTTTTCTGTTTCTAAAATGAGCCCCCACGTACCTCAGCTGCTAATTCATTCAGAATTTTACCAATATTTTGCATGTAGCAGCCTTCACATAAAATGTCACCACTTGCAAAGGGGGCCGGTGCGAAAAACATGTAAATTACAATGTTTATGTGCTTTCTGTATTTGTGTGGAGGGTTGGTGAAGGCCTTATGTGGGAAAAAAATGCATTTTAGAAAAGAGGTCTTAAAGAATAAAGATAAGAATCTTTAGGCAAAAAGGCAGGAATGGAGACTATTTTAGCACAATAAATAAAACTAATGTAGAGATTATCATTGTAACAGTATAGTTCTTCAGTCCCTAGTGTAATGCTCAGTATCATATGTTTGAGTTATTTTAAAAAGAGGTTAAATAAGGACAATTAATCTTTGCCAGCCACCATATGCAATGTATAAAATTGCTGCAGCCCAAGCCAGTTCTAGAGACTGATATATTGCAGTGCATAAGTATAATCTCCTAAATATTATACCATTCGAACTTGGCTGACAATGTTAAGGTTTATGTTTTTTTTCCCCTTCAGAATCTATTGATCAATGGTCTATCTTCTCACTGACAGGATTGCCTCTTAAGCAAGAAGACTTCATGATAACTATAACTTTGAAATGTACTCACATACTAGCTGCAGCCTCTTGAGCAAGAAAAAAAGCTAAGGAGCCCTTTTACTAAGCTGCGTAGGTGCCCAGCCCATGCCAAATTGGAGTTACCACCCGGTTACCGTGTGGCCTTTGTGGTAATTTGAATTTTGGCACGTGTCTGCTACGTGCGTCTGAATAATATTTTTTATTTTCTGGCGCACGGCAGCTACACGCATCGAGTGGCATTTGACGCGCGTAGACTATCACCGCCCGGTTACCGCGTAAGACCTTACCGCTAAGTCAATGGCTTGCGGTAAGGTCTCAGACCCAAAATGGACACGCGACAATTTTCATTTTGCCGCACGTCCGTTTTTGGCACCAAAAAAAAGGCATTTTTTGTAGGTGTACTCAAAAATAATTCCTTTTTTTAATAATATTTTTATTGAGGTTTTCAAAAATACAGCAAACAAAAGAAAAAAAAACAACAACTTATACTATACAAAACAATGTTATATATTAAGCTGAGATCAAACATTACGCAATACAGTTAGACAGCTGATGACAGAAAGAGGTCAAGAGTTTTCCATTTCTGAGAATCATAATGAGACCCAGGGATATCATTCACTGAAAGCTGCTCATATTTGTTGTACAATAAGACCCAATTCCACCAAAGAATGACATTGACTGGAGAGTTATCTTTCCAATGCGATATTATTAATTTCAATGCAGTAGAGACCAAGAAGTCAAAAAGCAATTTATCGCTCTCTGCAAATATAAATGGGGTGCAAACTGACTTCCAGATTACATACTTTGGTAGAAAAGAGTCCTGAAACCCAAAAATCCTTTGCAACTTATCCCAAACATCTGCCCAGAACAATACTAAAAAATAATTCTTCGCTCGCTCAAAACACGCTCTACACTACCGAAGGCCATTTTTCAGCGCACCTTAGTAAAAGGGCCCCTAAATTAGCCATCAAGCGTATGTTTGTTGGAAATTAGCTTTAGACAGCTGTCACATCCATGAGATTTTACACCACAAAAATTATTAATCATTCTTCCAGTTCAGTCCTATCAAACTTGGTTGTGTAATGTTGGGCTTAGCAACATAATGCATATATTCTTTTATTCAAGTTTTATTTTCCAATAGCCAGTCCAATCCAATTTTAATTCTCAATATACTGTCATTCAAATAAAAACATCACAGTAATTTACAATAAAATAAGGCATCAACTGGCACCATGTATATGTAATTAGCCTATAAAAATCTTGACAGTAGGTGATGTTTACTGAAGTGCACTAGATTTCTATTTTCTACCGTGTGTTTTGGGCATGTGTCTAAAATGGAATTATTGCCTGGGACATGCGGTAGTTGGGCAGTAGTGCCAATCTGATGCACATTGGACGCGCATAGGTGCCTATACGCCCTTGTAAAAGAGCCCCATAAGCTAGTATTCTATAACCCACACGTGTAACTGCCTGACATGCCCCCAACCCATCCATGCCTCCTTGAATCTGCACAGTCTGCAGTTTGATTGCACAACTTATAGAATACTGATGAAGGGAAGATATGCCCATAACTGCTAATCAGTGTCAATAAAGAAAATTTAGAGGGGCATAATTGAACGAAAACGTGTATCTCAATGGGCGTTTATCTCCGAGAACGGGTCCGTGAAGGGGCGGACCGAACCGTATTTTCGAAAAAAATAAACGTCAATGTTTTATTCGACAATTTGTGAGCTGGGCATTTTTGTTTTTCAGTGATAATGGAAAATGAAAGCGCCCAGCTCAAAAACGAATAAATCCAAGGCATTTGTTCGTGGGAGGGGCCAGGATTCGTAGTGCACTGGTCCCCCTCACATGCCAGGACACCAACCGGGCACCCTAGGGGGCACTTTTACAAAAACAAAAAAAAAGGTAAAAGAGCTCCCAGGTGCATAGCACCCTTCCCTTGTGTGTTGAGCCCCCCAAATCCCCCTCAAAACCCACTGCCCACAAGTCTACACCATTACTATAGCCCTAAGGGGTGAAGGGGGGCACCTACATGTGGGTACAGTGGGTTTGGGGGGTTGGACGACTAATAAGCATTAAGCAGCACAATTGTAACAGGTAGGGGGAGATGGGCCTGGGTCCACCTGCCTGAAGTCCACTGCACCCCCTAACAACTGCTCCAGGGACCTACATACTGCTGCCAGGGAGGTGGGTATGACATTTGAGGGTGAAAATAAAAAGTTGTGAAACATCATTTTTTTGTGGTGGGAGGGGGTTAGTGACCACTGGGGGAGTCAGGGGAGGTCATCCCCGATTCCCTCTGGTGCTAATCTGGTCATTTAGGGCACTTTTTGGGGCCTTATTCGTGAAAAAACAGGGTCCAGGAAAAGTGCCCTAAATTCTAGCTACAAACGCATACTTTTTTTCCATTATCGGCGAAAGGCGCCCATCTCTCCTCGGGTGATAACCACGCCCCAGTTCCACCTTCGCCACGCCTCCGACACGCCCCCGTCAACTTTGACGCTTCCGCGATGGAGTGCAGTTGGAAACGTCCAAAATCGGCTTTCCATTATACCGATTTATTCGTTTTTGTGAGATAAACATCTATCTCCCGATTTGGGTCGAAATCTAGGCGTTTTTCTCTGTCAATTATAAGGTGGTTAGCCTATTATTGCTGGTTAACACCAATCACAGTCACAATCTCATGTATTTATAAGCAGCTCAATCCCAATAATGTGATTCAAGGCGGCTAACATTAATGTGAGTACCACCTCTACAATCCAAAGGAACATCCAATAAAATAAGGTCAATTTAATATTACTTTACTTTTTTATATATAAAAAAAAAAGAGTTTAGATGCTTGTGAAATAAATATACTGCCTTTCTCAGGTTTTTTGCAACTACATTGATATACCGCCTTTCTGAGGTTTTTGCAACTACATTGAAAGCGGTTTACATATATTCAGGTACTTATTTTGTACCAGGGGCAATGGAGGGTTAAGTGACTTTTACCCAGAGTCACAAAGAGCTGCACTGGGAATTGAACTCAGTTCTCCAGAATCAAAGTCTACTGCACTAACCACTAGGCTACTCCTCCACTAGCAACGTTCAATCTAGAAGCCTGCCCTTGCAGATCAGCAATGCGGCCGCACAGGCTTCTGTTTCTGTGAGTCTGATGTCCTGACAGAAACAGAAGCCTGCGCGGCCGCATTGGTGATCTGCAAGGGCAGGCTTCTACATGGAATGTTGCTAGTGGAATAGCAACATTCCATGTAGAATCTCAAATAGTAGCAACAGAATCTCAATGGTAGCAACATTCCATCTAGAATCTCCAAAAGTAGCAACATTCCATGTAGAATCTCAAATAGGGAAAGGGAAATGGGACTTGATATACCGCCTTTCTGAGGTTTTTGCAACTACATTCAAAGTGGTTTACATATATTCAGGTACTTATTTTGTACCAGGGGCAATGGAGGGTTAAGTGACTTGCCCAGAGTCACAAGGAGCTGCAATGGGAATTGAACTCAGTTCCCCAGGGTCAAAATCCACTGAACTAACCACTAGGCTACTCCTCCAAATAAAGCATAAGTAGGTTGTTGTTAAACGAATAATGGTATGCCATTCTAATTTTGGTCAGCTTGAAAAGGGAAAGAGCTCTTAAGCATTCTCTTGAATCAAAAACCCTTGTATGGAGAGAAACTTAGAAGCCCTTTTACAAAGCGTCGGTAAGTCCAATACGGGCTTACCACAATGCTATCCTGGAACTACCGTTGGCCCAATGCAGCTGCCGGCAGTAGTTCCGACTTCAGTGCACGCCATTTCCAGCATGCTGGAAAATATTTTTTAATTTAAAAGCACGGTGCTAACCTGTTGGTAATCGGGCATCACTGCACACTGCCCGGTTATCGGTTGGTTACAGCGGAGCCATTACCGCCACCTCAATGGGTGGCAGTAAGTGCTGCTCCCCACATGGCTACGCGGTAAGAGTACTCTTACTGTATGGCCATTTTAGGGGCTTTTTACCTGCTGCGTTAAAAAGGGCCCTGGTGTGCAAGAAAAATGGCCCCCGCCACTACCACAGGGCCCCTTTTCCCACAGCTTACAAGACGTATGAGGAGAGACTTGCTGAACTAAACATGTATACTCTGGAGGAAAGGAGAAACAGGGGTGATATGATACAGACATTCAAATATTTGAAAGGTATTAATCCACAAACGAACCTTTTCCGGAGATGGGAAGATGGTAGAATGAGAGGACATGAAATGAGATTGAAGGGGGGCAGACTCAAGAAAAATGTCAGGAAGTATTTTTTCACGGAGAGAGTAGTGGATGCTTGGAATGCCCTCCCGCGGGAGGTGGTGGAAATGAAAACGGTAACGGAATTCAAACATGCGTGGGATAAGCATAAAGGAATCCTGTGCCGAAGGAATGGATCCTCAGGAGCTTAGTCAAGATCGGGAGGCGGGGCTGGTGGTTGGGAGGCGGGAATAGTGCTGGGCAGACTTATACGGTCTGTGCCAGAGCAGGTGGTGGGAAGCGGGACTAGTGGTTGGGAGGCGGTTATAGTGCTGGACAGACTTGTACGGTCTGTGCCAGAGCCGGTGGTTGGGAGGCAGGGCTGGTGGTTGGGAGGCAAGGATAGTGCTGGGCAGACTTATACGGTCTGTGCCAGAGGCGGGGCTGGTGGTTGGGAGGCAGGGATAGTGCTGGGCAGACTTATACGGTCTGTGCCCTGAAGAGCACAGGTACAAATCAAAGTAGGGTATACACAAAAAGTAGCAAATATGAGTTATCTTGTTGGGCAGACTGGATGGACCATGCAGGTCTTTTTCTGCCATCATCTACTATGTTACTATGTTAGCATAGTAAAAGGAACCACAATCTGTTGATCAAAAAGTTTTCTTATTTGATGGAATAGGTATCAGTTCAGTTAAGTACATGGGTGCAACTGACCTTATTCGATAGCCTGCGCGTGCAAGTGTGCACGCTTGTTGCAAATTTGTCTACACAACTTTCTAGAATTAGGGGTTACCCCCAGATTCTATATAGCTCAACTTAAGTTGCATGCAGAAATCCAGTCATATTCTGGATTTGTGTGCGCAACTTAATCAGTTAACAAGACAATCAGTGCCGATAATTGCCACTTAACAAGCAATTATTGACAGTAATTGGCTTTAATTAGAATTTACACGCACAACTGTCTAAGCGTATTCTGCAACATGATGCATGTAAATTCTAAGTTGCATATTTGACAAGGGGGTGTGGCCATGGGCATGGAATGGGAGGGTCATGGGCGTTTCTCAAATCTACGCGCATTGTTATAGAATAACTCTGGTCCGCGCCTAATTGAGGAATTGGGATTTACACCAAGTTTTACTTGGCGTAACTGCCCGTGACTAAATTTAGTCACATGGACGGGCACTTGGCGTATTTTATAATCCGTGTGGAAATGTAGGCTTCTTCTGTAAAGTACATCTAAATTTAGGCATACTTTATGGAATACACCTAGGCGTATTTTTTTTTCAGTATGGATTTTTCAGGTGCTATAGATAGAATCTAGCCCTTAATGCCTAGAGTGGTACTTCAACTGTATGTTCACTACCATCATACCCCAGAAAGCAGTCTTAAGGTTCTGGCATTCAGTCTCTCACCAGTGATGAGGAACAAATTGGTCATCAAGGGAGTTTTCTGTATTAGTGATTGATCAAGGAAACAAAGGGGCAGACGATCTGCAAACTCCAAGATGGAAAATATACAAAGCAGATCGTTGATAGATAAAAATGATTTTAATAATATACTAAAATATGCATACAATAGCCCGACACAGGCCGTGTTTCGCCCTACTGAGCTGCTTCAGGGGCTACTCAATGTTTCTCTACTATCAAAGGAGGAGTAAGATGATAAAAGCAACTGTAATATAATATGCAGTTGATATCTTGAAAAAATGACTCTCCCAGAGATATTAGAACAAATGATCAATAGCATACGATCAATAGCATTTCGGCGCTCTGGGAGATAAGTGACTGTTTGATTGATCGTATGCTATTGATCATTTGTTTCAATATCTCTGGGAGAGTCGTTTTTTTCAAGATATCAACTGCATATTATATTACAGTTGCTTTTATCATCTTACTCCTCCTTTGATAGTGGAGA
Organism: Microcaecilia unicolor; assembly: GCF_901765095.1. Lineage (NCBI taxonomy): Eukaryota > Metazoa > Chordata > Amphibia > Gymnophiona > Siphonopidae > Microcaecilia > Microcaecilia unicolor. Next base: position 193,991,045 of record NC_044039.1, on the reverse strand, counting down.
AACATTGAGTAGCCCCTGAAGCAGCCCAGTAGGGCGAAACACGGCCTGTGTCGGGCTATTGTATGCATATTTTAGTATATTATTAAAATCATTTTTATCTATCAACGATCTGCTTTGTATATTTTCCATCTTAGTGATTGATCAAAACATGAATAGAACGATACCCAGATAAAAGATGATCATGGTAAAAGTCTGCCACTAACCAAATAGATGGTGGTAGGACTAGAAATAACCATCTCATCTCTGCGTTGCAGTGTTCTCTCTCACAAGATAAGCGACAAGCGCCAAATGTACAACATCATGAGAGAAGTACGCCTTTTGAAACAGACCTTGTGAAGAAAACAGTGCCATTGAAGGAACCAGTAGAGGAGTTTGGAATCTTATCCTGTGAACTTGGAAAAGAAATGTTTCCTTTGAAACACAACATTGAAATAGTGGGAAAAAATGTGTAAGCTCTACTCTTGATTAAGCTCAAGAGTAGAGCTTACACATTTTTTCCCACTTAGTCAAGATCGGGAGGCGGGGCTGGTGGTAGGGAGGCGGGGATAGTGCTGGGAATGACTTATACGGTCTGTGCCAGAGCCGGTGGTTGGGAGGCGGGGCTGGTGGTTGGGAGGCGAGGATAGAGCTGGGCAGACTTATACGGTCTGTGCCAGAGCCAGTGGTTGGGAGGCAGGGCTGGTGGTTGGGAGAAGGGGATAGTGCTGGGCAGACTTGTACGGTCTGTGCCAGAGCCGGTGGTTGGGAGGTGGGGCTGGTGGTTGGGAGGCGGGGCTGGTGGTTGGGAGGCGGGGATAGTGCTGGGCAGACTTATACGGTCTGTGCCCTGAAGAGCATAGGTACAAATCAAAGTAGGGTATACACAAAAAGTAGCACATATGAGTTATCTTGTTGGGCAGACTGGATGGACCGTGCAGGTCTTTTTCTGCCGTCATCTACTATGTTATATATTACTATGTAAGCTCTACTCTGAACCCTGAGAATAATAGGAATGAGACATATGAATTATCTGTTTCTAACTGAAGCATTTCAAGCATTCCGATGTCCCTAGAAATAATATTCAACAATTTGGTTATTCTAACAAAGCAACAAAAGTATTACTGCTATCAGATCTTTCAGGTTTAACGTGGACCTGTACTACCATCTTTCTGTCACTTATATAAACTGGAATTAGCCACTGACCAATTATTTTGTTGTAAGAATTAAGCAGTCCTTATCACATATTTGCAAAATATTTTGGAAAAATCAATGAAACCCAAACTATGAATATCAATAGAACAAGATCAATGAATGTGAGGAGGAAATGAATCATAAGGATGTGCTTTCATTTGAAACGGAAGGAAATTTCAGCATTGAAAACAGAAACAGAGAAAAATGTACGCAAATAAAGACAATATGACCTATCCAGTCTGCCCATCCAAGCCATCTACTCTCCCTATCACTGCCTTTTAAAACAAAACAATGGAAAGTGAACTAAATTTTGTCTCCTGTTGAAGAATATAACATATGCCATTCTGTGTCCTACCAATGTTCCATCAGACCCAGCATCCTGTGTTCAACAGTGGCCAATCTGGGTCACTAAGGTATGCGTAGCAGATCCTAGGGATGGCCTGTGGGGGATTTATTTATTTATTTATTATATCTCCCCTAGCTACAGTGGGGTCATGTGGAGAGAGTCACTGTGCGACCCCAGTTGCATAAGTCAATAGTGGTTTATAACTGGGGCTGAAAAGCAGGTCCATGTGCAAGAAGCATAATTGCCCAATGGTAGGGCCCGAAGGGTAGATCTATTCCTTGCAGCTCCTTCTAAGAGATAAGCAGTAGCCTTCTTTTTTTTTTTACAGAAAGTATAGGGCTTTGTCACTGAAACAAAATCTCTACCCCCCTGGATTAGCATAATCGTCTTCCCCATTCCCCAGGGCTTTTTTTGAGGGGGTACTTGGGGGTACTGAGTACCGGCACCTTTTCCACTGTCTACTAAACTTGACCCATGGTTCTCGTATTTTAATGAAAGAGCTCAGGTTCTACATACAAATTCTGCCTTGTCATAGATTCTATGACTGGTTGCAGGGGTCCTGGCTATTGTAGGGTGGGTCCCTCAATGATCACTCCACCCCTGAAGGGTGGCCTGGCATTTGAGTACCGGCACCTTTTTTGCTAGACAAAATGCACTGCTATTCCCTAACCTCCTACCCTATCTGTGACTGCACAGTCTCCATGGAGCAGAAGCAATCCCCAGTCATTCTTGCCTCCCCAATACAGTTTTTGACAATGGCACAAGTTGACCAAAACCCAGTGCCATTTTGAATTTTTGCCATACACATACTGACGCTAGCTCAGGCCCTCTTTTACCGCAACTTACCAAAAGAACCCCTTATTAAAGTGTGCTACCGTGTTAACTTGTGCTGCTTTGCATTTACATGTGCTATTTATCGCAAAAGAACCTAATTACTAATCATGCGCATTAACAGAGTAAGAGGCCCTTTCACAAAGACATGTAAGGGCCTATCCACATCCAGCGCGTGCCAAATCGGCTACCGCATGCCCTGGGCAGTAATTCTGAACTGGACATGCACCAAACACATAGTAGAAATTAGTTTCTATTTTCTACCACATGGTGCTTTCCCAGCGGTCAAAGGCAGTGGACGTGCACTGCATGCCTATCACCTGGGTAGCATGTGAGACCTTACCACTAAGTCAGTGGGTGGCAGTAAGGTCTCCGGCTGAAAATGGATGCGTGCTGGTTTTTATTTTGTCACATGTCCATTTTCTGGCCCCTTTAAAAAAGACCCTTTTTCCAGGACATGTCAAAAAGTGGACTGGCGCGTGCCCAAAAGACGCGCTCACACTTCTTTATGCAGGCCACTTTTTGCCGTAGCTTAGTAAAAGGGCCCCTAAGCTCATGTGAATGTAGCTGTAACACATCAAGCCCACAATATTTAACTTTACATAGACTTTAAACCTCTAATTTATAGTCTTTTAAACTTTTTCAAACTTTATTGCCAGGATATTTCATCATCCTATTAATGCTCTGAGACATTGTCTGAATAACGTTTACATTAACACAGTTCACACAGCCATAGTGAGGTTGATATTCAGACCTGCCAACTTTAACCAGATATTTGAAAAAATATCTGCTTGTCTTGGCACTGCTGAATACAGCAACTTAAAGATAATTAGATATTTTTATCCACTTATCTTAGACCTAATATCTGCAGCTGTGAAAAACAGATAAATTTAACCACATGGTGGGCTGAACATCAGTACTATCTAATTCACTTTGAGCTCCATCTCCAGTGTGCCTCTCAGATCTCCTATTTATTAGGATAACTATTGGCTGGATGTTGAGTGTTCTAGCCAAACGTTATCTGTTTGCTGGCACCGAATTTTAAAAGCCGACACTTTATTATTCAGTTAACTCTTGAACTTAATTGGATCAAGGGTTTTGGATATCAATGCCAATGGCATTGATTATGTCTTTCCATGAATTAAAAGATAAAGGCCTGCTGTTTATTCAAAAAGCACTTCAGACTTACAACAACCCGTGTGACTGCTATAAAATTTGATGAAAAGATAGGTCAATAGCTCTCAAAGGATCTCATGTTTAATCGGGGGGGGGGGGGGTTGTTTTTTCTTGTAAAGTTCATATCAACCTTTATTGAAAACTGAAATTGAAATAAGCAAAAATTTGTATAACACTGACAGCAGCAAAATATATATATATTCCATCAACTGAGCTCACCAGCAACTCTCACCAGAGAAGTGGTATGGCTCACTTGTACTATAGCTCAACAGCAACTCTCACCAGAGAAGCGGTATGGCTCACTTGTACTATAGCTCACCAGCAACTCTCACCAGAGAAGCGGTATGGCTCACTTGTACTATAGCTCACCAGCAACTCTCCCCAGAGAAGTGGTATGGCTCACTTATAATATAGCTCACCAGCAACTCTCACCAGAGAAGTGGTATGGCTCACTTGTCTTATAGCTCACCAGCAACTCTCACCAGAGAAGTGGTATGGCCCACTTAAGATTTTATATATATTCCATCAACTGAGCTCACCAGCAACTCTCACCAGAAAAGTGGTAAGTCATATTTAAGGTTTTATAGATATTCCAGCAAGTGAGCTCAGCAACAACTGTCACCAGAGAAGTGGTAGGGCGTATTTAAGGTTTTATAATAGCAATGGTAACTGCAAATGGTGTGCATCGAAATAGTTATTAATCTTCACATAGGCTCCTTTTACAAAGCCACACTAGTGATTCCGGCGCGGCTAATGCGACAAAGCCCATTCGATTCCTATTGCATTCTTGTAAAAGGAGCCCATAATGTTAACTGGAGTACAATATTATGAACGATCAGTGATTATAGATTGAGATAACACTTTGAAAGGTTTCCAAATTCTTACATGATGTTTGATATGTTTTAATCTTTCAGCAATTCTTGTTTCATATTTGTTAAGTAAACAACACAGCATTCCACCAAAAGAAGTAAATGAACTTTGCGATTATCCTTCCATTCATATAAAATTGTTTTCAGAGCAATAGCCGTGAAGATATCAGAGGTTTTTTTTAGCTTCAGTGGGGAGCTGGTCAGCTAAGGAGATGGAATTGAAGATAAGAATGATAAGTGAAATTCTGTCCCAGATAACATAGTGTAACAAAGAGAGGGAACTGAGTAACAAGCAAAGTCCAAGCAAAACAAACAGCACAAAGGGCCTTTAAAAACAAAAGAGACACAGTTCTTACATTTAAAAATCCTTTAATAATGAATTTTGATTGAAGAGAGACCCGACACGGGCCGTGTTTCGGTGCTACCGCACCTGCGTCAGGCGTCACACCAATGACGAGGAGGCTTTAACAGACAAATTCAGAACATCTGATGATTTTCAAGGTGTGCGTGAGCTCTATATTGTATGATATATGGAGGAATATATTATAGACAACCTTGAAAATCATCAGATGTTCTGAATTTGTCTGTTAAAGCCTCCTCGTCATTGGTGTGACGCCTGACGCAGGTGCAGTAGCACCAAAACACGGCCCGTGTCGGGTCTCTCTTCAATCAAAATTCATTATTAAAGGATTTTTAAATGTAAGAACTGTGTCTCTTTTGTTTTTAAAGGCCCTTTGTGCTGTTGTTGTTTTTTTGCTCCCAGACAACATGCCAGAATGTTTACAAATTAGTACAGGAATATATAATATGGTCAAATGTACCTATATTCAAACCACAAGCCCAACAGCATTTAGGGGCCCTTCTGCAAAGGCATGAAAGGGCCTACGCACATCTAGCATGCACCAAATCGGCATTACCACCCAGCTATCATGTGCCCTGGGCAGTAATTCTGAATTTGGCACTTGCCCTGCGGTAGACAGCAGTGTACACACGCTGCATATCTACCTACCACCCAGGTAGCGTGTGAGACCTTACAGATTTTTTTTTTAATAATTTTTCACATCATAGGACAAGCTTCAATATACATTGTCATAGCAATACAGCAAAAATAAACATTACAGAGGGAAAAAAAAGAACAAGTTATTAGGCTATTTTCCATAATATCAAAAACAAAGGAATTTATAAAAATAATTTCCCTAATAACAAAGAAATTATAATATGCTTCCTCAGACCACAAAAAGGAGGGGGGGGGTCATATATATTAGAGAAGATTCTTTTATAATGATACTAGTAAAAAAGGCCCGTTTCTGACACATTTGAAAAGGGCGCTAGCAAGGTTTTCGTTGGAGTGTTCTCCTCTGCGCGAGGCACCCGCCGCCGCGCGATGCGGCCCCCCCCCCCCCCCACCCTACCATCTCATAGTTTTGCTGGCGGGGGACCCGAAATCCCGCCAGCAGAAGACCTCTGTTGTGTGCTGTGCTGACTCCGACGTGATCTTCAGCATTGCTAGCCTGTGCAGGGCGGGGTTCTGTGCGTCTGACGTCCTGCACGTGCAGGACGTCAGACGCACAGAAGCCCTGCCTGCAGAGGCTAGTAATGCTGAAGATCACGCCGGAGTCAGAAGACAGGACTTGTTCTTGCGGGGTTTCGGGTTCCCTGGCGGCAAAGCTACGCGTCGGTGGGTGGGTGGGTAGGGGTGGAGGTGGGTGTTGCTTTGCTTATTTTGTTTCCTTGTTTTTCGTGGGTGAGTTGGTGGAGGGGCGGCGCGGGGGTGGGTGTTGCACCTCCAGCATGTTGGAGCGGGGCTTCTTGTTTTTTGTGGTTTTTCGTGGTTGGCTTTGGGTGAGGGGCGGCGCGGGGGGTCGGTGTTGGACATCCAGGGGGAGAAGTAGGGAAACACGCTCCTCCCCCTGCTTGTTTGCGATTCGTTCGTTGTCACCCTTAACGTTCTGTGGGCAAAGATTCTGAAGTCACTGCACAATGTTAAAGGGTTCGTTTGTCGTCATGACGTTTGACACGAGGGCGGGGCACAAGTCATAGTGGGATGGCTTCACCACCATGAAGTTACGAACCCTTTATCATTGTGCTCTGAGTTCAGAACCTTTGTCCTCAGAACGTTGAGGGTGTGTTTTATTATAGTAGATAGCGGTACAAAGCAAGGCTTAATGCTATTTTTCTATCATATCTTTTACCTTCACTTGTTTAGAATCTAGAAAGGATTTTAAATGGTCTGGAGAGAAGAAAACGTTAGCCCCAAACAGACTATATATTTGCAGGGGATGTTCCACCAACTTCCAAAGTTTTCTGTTTCATTTCAAGAAAGAGCTTCCTCCTCATCTGAGTGGATTTAGTAACGTCGGGAAAAATCCAGATCTTTGCCCCTGCAAATAGTGTAGATGAATTCCTGAAGAATAGTTATAACACTACATTTAAATCTTGTTCAAATACGAATGACACTAAAAGTGTTGCTCTCACTGAAATATTTTCCATAGACTGTTCCAGTATCGCTGATAAATCATTCAAATCAAGTCTTATCATCCAGGATTCCATCACACCCCTTCTCCCTGCCTTTTAAGTGGGGCAAATAGTAAATCTTATTAATTGGGCGAAAAGCTTCAGATGGCATCTTCAAAACGTCTTTCAAATATCTTTTAAACATATCTAGAGGCAGGGTTTTCGGGAGATTTTGGAAAATTCTGAATTCTTAGATTTAAACGTCTGTTAAAGTTTTCAATTTGCTCTACTTTGTTATGTAGAAAAATCTTGTCTTTAATCATAGTTGTTTTAAACTCACTCAGATTATCTACTTCTTGCTGCAAAGTCTTAATTTTTGTTGTAAACTCTTCTTTCATTTTTTCGACCGAACCCTGCAGTTCTCCAAATTTTGAGGCAAGAGTTTTTATCTCACCTTGGGATTCCTGTAGTGAGGTATCCATTTTCTTCAGCATTAGCCAAATCCTTTCCAGGTTCACCTCTGTTGTTTTTCCGGAGTCCAAAGACTCTTGATCCAGAGATTTACACAGCAGGGGGCTCACTCTCAATGCTTCCGACGGAGCTCGCCACACCCTTCCTTAGTGCTGTTTCTACTGGACACAGAGGAACACTCGAAGCGGGGGGAGGGGATAAAGATATTTCATGTAGTAGTAGTCATGTCCCCGTAAAGACTCCTCTTCTCCGGTCGTCTCTACTAGGGGAGCCCTCCCTCTCATACTCGATTGGAGGCCTCTGGTCAGGAAGTGCTCCAAAGTTGGCTGCATCGGTGACGGGGATGAGGTAGGCGGGATTCCCACTCTCGTCGCTCCTTTCCTTTTCGTATGAAGCATTTAAAGACAGAAACAAATCTTCCAAAAGGTAAAAAGATTAACGAAAAGGTAGCAGGGCGTTCGGAGCATTTCACAACACGACCAGATGCATCGCCATCTTGTCACGCCCCCGTGAGACCTTACTGATAAGTTAATGGGTGGTGGTGAGGTCTCAGGCAGAAAATGGATGCTCGCTGGTTTTTATTTTGGCGCACGTCCATTTTCCAGCCCTTTAAAAAAAGGCCCTTTTTCCAGGACATGGTAAAAACTGGCCCGATGCGTGCCTAAATGGTATGCTCGCACTGCGGCAGGCCACTTTTTGCCGTGGCCTAATAAAAGAACCCCTTAGAAAGGGTATTATCCACTCTATTTTGCTTGACCAGAGACCATAAGCTTTTATGAATCATAAAATATAAAGACTTGAAGAACAGGGGCTGAAGCTAATGGTTTGTCTACTTCAGTCCAGAAAATTGACCATTGTTCCTTCCTTAGCAAGAATTCTGTATAAGACGCCTAAATTATTTGTATAGTACTAATATATAGGTGAGCATTTATTGAAAAACAGTTTGTAGAATCTAGAGGCCAATTTACCTAGAAGTAATATTTCCAGGGCTTTTTTGAGGGGGTACATGGGGGTACTGAGTACCGGCACCTTTTTCATTGTCTGCTAAAATTGAGCCAAGATCCCCAAGTTTTAATGAAAGAGCTCAGGCTCTACACACCAATTCTGCCTTGTCATAGATTCTGTGACTGGTTGCAGAGGGCCTGGCTATTGTGGGGTGGGTCCCTCAGTGATCACCCCACCCCTGAAGGGTGGCCTGGCATTTGAGTACCGGCACCTTTTTCGCTAGAAAAAACACACTGAATATTTCTGATGGTATTTTAAATATCTCAGGAGAAGAAGTTGCAGTGGGGATAACATTATTAATTCTTAAACAGGAATATAGTTGCATATATTGAAAAACTTGTGAATAATGGAGAGAAAAATTATATTTTGTTACTCTGCAAATGGAATAAAAGATTTTTCTTGTACACTATATTTTATTTATTTATCGAAATTTCTATTCCACACAATCCTACGTTCTTGGCAGATTACAAAAATCACATACACAATCATTAAACTACATCTCCAGGACAACAAAACAAAATCACTAAACAAAGATTCATTGATAAGTGATTGATCCATTGCAGCCATGCGTCAACCCTTCAACCCTATTTTCCATTACATTAAGGAAGGGATCCTCAGGAGCTTAGCCTAGAATGGGTGGCAGAGCTGGTGGTTGGGAGGCGGGGCTAGTGCTGGGCAGACATATACGGTCTGTGCTGGGGCTGGTGGTTGGGAGGCGGGACTAGTGCTGGGCAGACTTATACGGTCTGTGCCACAGCCGGTGGTGGGAGGCAGGGATAGTGCTGGGCAGACTTATAGGGTCTGTGCCACAGCCGGTGGTGGGAGGCAGGGATAGTGCTGGGCAGACTTATATGGTCTGTGCCAGAGCTGGTGGTTGGGAGGCGGAGATAGGGCTGGCCAGACTTATACGGTCTGTGCACTGAAGAGGACAGTACAAATAAAAAAGTAGCACATATGAATTTATCTTCTTGGGCAGACTGGATGGACCGTGCAGGTCTTTTTCTGCAGTCATCTACTATGTTACTATTACAGCCTCCTGCTTTTTTTCAGATGCTTTTAAAAATAAAAAATGTTTTTAACTGTTTTCTTAAAGAAAGCAATGTTTCAATTTTACACCCGCAATGTGAAAAATAGTAGCACGGAAACCTAACACACTCACTGATCGAAAACTTGGAATATCCCATAAATGCTTATTCTCAAACCTTAAAGAACATATAGGTTTAACAAATTTTAAGAGTGGAAGCAAGCAAAGATGGACCTGCATTATTCAATGCTTTGAAATTTTATTTATTTATTTGTAGCATTTGTATCGCACATTTTCCCACCAATTTGCAGGTTCAATGTGGCTTACATTATGCCGTAATGGCGATCGCCATTTCCGGGTAGAGAATTACAAATGATATTGTATTAAGGCGCATACATGGTAAAGCAGAAAACAAAGTGGTAGTGCATAGACGTTCCTGAGTGAAAGAGTAAATGACAACATAAGTTAGATGGTCAGCTATAGAAAGTTCATTTCCGACATGAGAGATAAAGTGATAGTGCGTGTTGCGTAACTTTCATTAATAGCAGCAAGGTTTTCAGTCACGTATAAAGAGTTCGGTTTTGTCTAGTTCATGTAAAGTCTAGTTGTCTAGTATTTAGGATACATCGTTATGGTATGCCTTCTTGAATAGGCCAGTTTTCAGTAGTTTTCGGAAGATAGGTCGTGCATTGTTTTTATGGCCTTTGGTAGTGCGTTCCATAGTTGTGCACTTATGTAGGAGAAGCTGGATGCATATGTGGATTTATATTTAAGTCCTCTGCAGCTGGGGTAGTGGAGATTGATGTAAGAATCTTGAATCTAATCCTATAAAGAATTATCAGCCAGTGCAATGATGCTAATGTAGATGTTATATGTTCCTTGCTCGATTTTTCTGTGTCACATTTTGGGCTACCTGGAGTGTTCATAGCATATAGCCCAGCAACCCAAACAATAAAACATTGCAATAATCAAAGTGGGAAAAATAATAGCTTGCAAAATAGCCTGAAAATACTCAAAAGAGAGTAAATCCTGTAACCTACGCAGTACTCTTAGGGCCCTGTTTACTAAAGTGTGCTAGTGTTTTCAGTGCTAGACACCCACATATTCCTATGAGTGTCTATAGCGTTAGAATGTACTAATTTTTAGCATGAGCTAAAAACACTAGCGCAGCTTAGTAAACAGGGCCCTTAATTTTTTTAAAAACAGTCTTGATAATATATCCAATGTGACTCTTCATAGACAATGTGGTATCCAATCATACCCCAAGATATCTTTCAGAATCGAAACGGTACATCCATCTACCTGAAAACCTAAAGGACAATTTGTCCATTCCATTCTTGACAAAATTAAATCTTGTGTTTTTCCAACATTCAATTGACATCTATTGGCTGTCATGCAATTTTGAAACATTTTAATTATATGTGATAGATACGCGAAAGAGAATTCAATAGAGTTTTCAACCTGGAAAAAGAAATGCAAATTGTCTGCATAAAGTTTATAATGCAGACCAAGAGAGGCCAAAAGTTTACAAATAGGTGTCATATATAGATTGAATAACACTGGAGACAAGGCCATACCTTGTGGAATTCCACAGGAAATAACTTTACATGCAGAGATATCAGAACGTGTCTTCACTTGAAACACTCTGTGCCCCTGTCACCACACTGCGATAAAAGGGGGCCCACAGTGGCGCCAGTGCATGGGTTTGTCGCTTTTCAAGCAGTGCCGTTCATAAAGGAGCTGAAAGGTTTCTTTGATTTAACATTTTCCAGGTCTTGTTAAGCAAACCCCAACACTGGGAGAAGACTTTTCCTAAAGAATCAACAGCACTGTGCCATACAGGGACTCCTGAGGCAGGCCAGAGTGGCCGAAACACGATTCGTGTCGAGTCCATTTTTTTGAATAATAAACTCTTGCTGTGAACTTTTCTTGAGCCCAGTAGAAGTTTGATTGGCATAATCTATTTTGTCACCTTCGCTGTGCCCTTCTCTTGGATTTTCCATTGCGGAGGTCTGCTTTCTTCTGTGTTTGGCGTTCTTTAAATATAGTAATTCAGTTTTGGACCAGTTGATTGTGTAACCAGAAAGAGATCCAAACCGTTCGATCAGACTAAAAACCTCTGGTCCTGATTGCTCATGAGAAGAAACGTATAGAAATACATCTTAAGTATATGCTGATACTTTAACTGAGTTGCCTGTTAGAGTGGTGCCTTTAATGTTTTCTGAGGAGCGAATAGAAATTAACAAAGATTCAAGGGACAAAATTTTAAAAAAAAGTAAGGATAAAGGACAGCCTTGTCTGGTACTTCTTCATGGGAAAAAAACGTTGTGATAAGAGGGAGTTAATGACACAGGATTCAAATATAGGACTTTAATCATGTTAATAAATGAGTTTCCTAGATTAAACCAATGTAATACAGAAGACAAAAACTTCCATTCAATATAGTCAAAAGCTTTCTCAGCATCCATGGAGATCACACAAGCTCAGCTCTCCAGAATGCCGAGCCACCTGTAAAACATGACAAAAAAGTTCTTGTGTTATCTGAAGCAAGTCCTTTCTTTACAAAGCCTGTTTGTGAGGAATGAATTATTTTATTTAAAACTTGAGCTAGGTGATCAGCAAGGATTTGGGCATATATTTTACAGTGGTAATTCAAAAGGGAAATAGGTCTATAAATTTTAGCTAAGAGGGGATCACGGCCTTGATTTTCTAGAACATTAATAGTAGCTTATGTAAAAGTGCCTTTCCTTTGCTGACTGGAAATATAATTATGATTATAGTTTAAGTAATTTAGGTGAGCTATATGAATCAGTGTGTGATATGACTTATTTGCTGGTCATGAAAAAAGTCACAATATGGAAAATATGAATGAGTTCCCACAGGTAACTGAGGCTTTCACTTTCTTGTTTCATCCTTAGAAAGACATGCCTAAGGTAATACTAAGGTGCCCTTTTAACCAAGCTTCGTTGAAGAGATAACACCAGTTTTACCACATCGTAGACAAAAGTAAAGGCCTGCACTAATGTCTCCTAGGTTAAAAAGATACCTGCCACAGTAAAAACAGCACATTAACTGCCTAATGTGGGAGTGGATAGGAAATGGGCATGATAAGGGTAAGCTGAGGTGTGGCTGGCTGTGACACCTAGCGCACAGCAGTGGTGTAGCTAGGTGGGGTCACAGGGGCCTGGCCCCCCCCCCCTCAAATTTGCTCTGAGCCCCTGGTTGGCTGGCAGGGATCCCCAACCCCCACCAGCTGGACTTCATCCAGCGCTGATCTGCGGCAGCGCTGCCGCATTGCCTGCCCTCCTCTCTCTTCCCTTCACATCAGGCATGCTTCTTTTAGTGAAATTGGCTCAGTTTCACTAAAAGGAGCATGCCGGATGTGAGGGGAAGAGACAGCAGGGCAGGCAATGTGGCAGCGCCGGAAACCAGCCCTGGACGATGTCTTCAGCTGGCGAGGGGTGGAGACACCAGCTAGCCAAAGTATTTGCGGCGGCGGTGCTTCAGCTGGCACCAAAGTGTGCCCCCCACCTTGGGCACTGGCCCCCTCCCACCTTGAGGTCTGGCTACACCCCTAGCGCACAGGTTGGTACCTTACTACCAGCAGTCCAATAGCACAGTGCACTGTCACTGGTGATTTGGCAATGCTACCCCAAACTCCCCTGCTCAGACCTCAAATTCCTGATGACAGTCAACCCCCCTAGCTGACCTATGATGTCCCTGATGTATCCATTGATACATCAAATCCCCTCCCCCACTCAGATACCTGATCCCCCTGATGCCCCTTATATAGAAGAATGCTCCCTGGTACTGTTGCCACAATTTGGGTTTCTGCCAGGTACTTGTGACCTGGCTTGCCACTGTTTGGAAAACAGGATACTGGGCTAGATGGACCACTGGTCTGACCCAGTATGGCTACTCTTATGTTCTTACTGCGAGTCCACAAAATCCTGAGTGGAGTAGAATCAGCGGTGAGTTTTTTTCTAACGTAAAAGGTGCCGGTACTAAAAATTCAAGGCACCCTTCAGGGGTGAGGTGATCACTGAGGGGCCCACCCCACAATGATCAGGCCCCCTGCAACCAGTCACAGAATCTATGAGAAGGCAGAATTGATGTATAGGGCCTGAGCTCTTTCACATAAACTTGGGGACCATGGGTCAATTTTAGTAGACAATGAAAAAGGTGTCGGTACTCAGTACCCCCAAGTACCCCCACAAAAAAAGCCCTGAGAATCTGTAAGTGTACATAAGTATTGCCATACTGGGACAGACCAAAGGTCCATCAAGCCCAGCATCCTGTTTCCAACAGTGGCCAATCCAGGTCACAAATACCTGGCAAGATCCCAAAAAGGTACAAAACATTTTATGCTGCTTATCCCAGAAATAAGCAGTGGATTTTCCCCAAGTCCATTTTAATAATGGTCTATGTCCTTTCGAAAATGCTCCTCCACTTTTGCATTCTTTTTTCTTTGTATGAGTTTACATGTAGAAATATTCTGTTCTATTTTTAATAATATAGTTCTTTTCCGTGTTATTTTTTTAAAATTGTACACCGCCTTGGCTTGTTTACTCAGAAATGGAGATATAGTAAATATTAAATAAATTCTAAGATACTTGCTCACTGCTGAAATTCAGATAATGGGCCTCTTTTCCTTTGAAAGATCCAGAGTGACAGATTTATGCTCACGGAGTAAGGGTACTCGTCACTCCACTGCTGGGTCGCTCAAGAACAACTATTTCAGTGTTATGCCAGAAGCATTACTGCAGGGAATTTAAAGTAGTGTAGTTGCTGTGTTACTCCACTGGAATGCACAGAAATAAAGATTAGCAAACTAAAAAGAAAGAAAAATACAGAGTAATACTTTTTTTAGTGAACAAACTTAATACATTTCTTGACTAGCTTTCAGGAGCTAACATTTCCTTGCTTGGGTCTGGACAGAATTAACAAAAGATGACAGATTTCTCTGCTCATTATCAGCTATGAAATTCCACTGCATGTCAACTTCTGATTATCCACCAGCCCCCCCCCCCCCCCCTTTCACCCTTCCCCTTTTACACTATCACTGGAATGATTTTTGAATTCACTTACATTTTATAGTATTGCCATCTTTTGCTTATTCTGGGGTCCTTTTAATAAGCTGCACTACGAAATGGAATTAGGACTGGATTCTATATAATATGCAGTGAGTAGCCTGTGTTAAATTGTGCGTGTGGTCATCGTATGCATGCTACTCAATGAATGAACCAATTAGTGATGATAACAACCAATTACCATTAATTGGCAATAATTAGAATTTATGCAAGCTTCTTTTTAAGCATATCCTAAAATGAGATGCACATAAATTCCAACATGTATAGCTGAAAAGGGGGTGTAGCCCTAGGAGGAGTGTAAGAACAAAAGGATAGTGGGTGAAGGACCACGGACTCCAGAAACAAGGGAAACAAACTTGGTGCTTCAAACAGATTCATCATAGACTCGACACAGAACTGTATTTTGACCTGCAGCCTGCTTCAGGAGTATCTTTGGCCCCTTTTACCAAGCGCTGGCAAAACGGGGCCGGTGCTGGCATCGTGTTTTGCACACGCGCTCAGGCTCCCTTTTACCACAGCTTGTAAAAGGGAAGTCTCTGCTTCCTGCGGGAAATGGCCGTGTGGCAAGTAAAGCACTTGCCGCGCAGCCATTTCGAGGGGGATCCCTTACTGTCACCCATTGAGGTGGCGGTAAGGGCTCCTACATTAACCTGATGGTAACCGGGTAGCACGCAGTACTGCCCGATAACCGCCGGATACACTCCAGTGCTACAAAAATAAATACATTTTTGTAGCGCTGCAAATGACGGTGCACTAGGGGTGGAAAGTACCGCCGGGCTGTTGTGTTATCCTGGCGGTACTTTCTGTATAGCGAGCAGTAAGCCCGCATTGGGCTTATCGCCGCTTAGTAAAAGGTGCCCTTGATGATGAATAGATTACAAAATCTTCAATGTCGTGTATTTTCAATCTTGTGACACAAAAGATGGGTCTTTAAAAAGACCTTTGTAATGGTATCACAAAAAGTAGAAGAAATAGGGTGGATTTCTCCTGGGAGGAGTGTAGGCGTATCAGGGATGTCAATCAAAAGGATGTGTGTTGTTATAGAATTCAGGGGAATGTGCGTATATTTAGGCACCGTTATGTACAGCAGGTTTTCTTACTGTAGACACGGTTTATAGAATAGCACTATGTGCGTTATTCTGACACGCCTACATTTTAGACTCCATATGCAGAATTCGACCCTTAGCGGGTATTTCCTGTGTGCTAAGCCCATTCCTAGCATGGCCGTCAAAAAGGACTTTTTTCTATTTGTTTTATTTCTGGCTGTACACGAATGTTAGCATTAGCTTGCAGCCTTTAAAAAACAAATCACTCGGGGAGCAGTTACCACCTCCCCTTTAGGAGACGCTAAGGTGCTCCTGCATTATGTACTCACTAATCAGTTAGCATGCTAGCTGGTTAGCATGACTATGCTTATTCTCTACCCTTGAAACACTCCCTGCAAAAAATAATGCTACGTGGTTAGTGTGTGCTGATGATAAAACTAATGCAGAGCTCTTTAGCGCATCCTGCATTCAGCCATTTTTGTTGCGTTAGGTGCATGTTAGCTCAAGAAAGCTGGCCAAGAAATGTATTACATTAGCATAATTGAAAAGTATCAATTTATCTAATCTGTTCTTGCTATCCTCTTTATGGTCCCCACCACATGTTCCTTCATGTGGCCCCTACCCTTCCTACCTCAACTTAACCATTATTTGTATTTGTTTTATTTCGGAGTCTATCAACACCTCTCCGGTATCATGTAAGCCACATTGAGCCTGCAAATAGGTGGGGAAATGTGGGGTACAAATGTAACAAATAAATAAATAAATAAAAATCTAATTTTTTTTTGCATTTTTAAGATTTGTTTTTGTTTATTAACTTTTATTCCCTGCAAGACTTTGTCTTAGCTTTCACTTCCTCTGTTGGAAAAGGAACAAATGCCCAACACGTGTGGGCTAATTGAAATTTAAAATATATTTCCTTTAAACAAATGTTCCCCACTCAAGTGATTCCAGGAACTCCTTTCTCTTGCTTTCCTAATAGAAGCGTGTGTGTGTGGGTGTCATATTGTCTTTATTGAAACTTGCAACAAGACAAACCAAGCATACAAACAAGCGATAAAACAAGCAATAAAACCCGCTAACTAATACATAAATAAAACCTTACTGGCCAATACCCCCGCCCCTCAACAAACCCTCCCACTCAGGGAGGCTGAAACGAAAAACCCCTCCAATGCCTTGCCCACTGTAGTCCAGAACAATGCTCCTTCTCCCTCACTGCCAGCTGCTGGACAAAATGTACCACATCCCCTGCCACCTCCTGTACAGACAGCCACTTCCGATATAATGAAGCTTGGCAGCGTGCCTGCCACAGGAAGTAACAAAGGGCTGCAGCGATGATATACAGTGTCTCCCTACACCACCCCTTTCCTTTTGGAAACCCTCCATAGGCCCATTCTGCATAAGATAGCTGGTGGAAGAAAGGAATCCCTAATTGGCGGGCTACTGCCTGACAGACTTGTTGATTGAACGGGCACTTGAGGAGGAAGTGGTCCATTGTTTCATCCTCCGTCACGCACTCCCCCCTCGGGCACTTACGATCATTGCTGTTTCTATTTTTCATGTTAGCTCGAACATAAAGCCGGCTGTGGAAAGTCAGCCAGGCCATGTCCGCAATCTTCCGGGGGAGGCGTGATGAATTGAGGAAAGCCAGACCTTCCTCCTGTAGTGGACCTGGGCAGTCCCTCAAGGCTAGACGTGTTGAAAAGTGTGTCTGAATAATGCGGTGTTGTAGCTGCCTCCTGTCCTCCTTCTGGATTTCCTGTACTGTGATACCCCATCTCTTCACCAATCTCAACAGAGGTGAGATGTACTGTGGCAAGTATCCCGCCTTCCCTCGCAGGGGCATTGCCTGACCTCCCCTCACCCAATCCCTCAAGTACCGCTGAAGCCAGGAGGCCATGCAGTCTGCCCAAGCCGGCCTCCCTTCCCGCAAGACCCCTCCCAGATTTTGTTGGAAAAAGAAACAACTAAAATGTACCACAGGGTTGACCATTCCCAACCCCCCCTCCCTTTTGGGCAAATAGGTCACCTCCCTCCGGATAATATTCATCCTGTTCCCCCATAGCTGTTGGAAAAACAAGCTGTATACTCTGGCATGTAACGATATAGGCAGTAAACAGACCTTGGATATGAACAGGAGAAGGGGTATCAGATAGGTCTTAATGACATGCAGTTTTTCCACAAACCGCAACTTATATGATTTCCACTGGGCCACCCTTTCCTCGACTCTCCCCAGCCCCTTCTCCCAGTTGATCGTATCATAGTCCTGTCTGCCTACCCAGAGACCCAGGATCCGTACTTCATCCCTTGCTACTGGGTACTGACTGGGAAGTTTGAAAGCTGGTCTGCCCTGTCCTACCCAAATTGCGGAGCTCTTTTCCTGGTTTATCTGGGCCCCCGCAGCCTGTGTGTATTCTGCCATCCAGGTCTGAACTCGCTCGGCTTCCTCCTTGCTACTGATTACTACTGTGACATCATCTGCGTAGGCGACACATCGCCATGTGTGTGAACCCAAAGAGATGCCCTCTAGTTGACCGCTAAACCCTCCACTCAACCTTCTGAGGAAAGGATCTAAGGAAAGGACGTACAGCAAGGGGCTGAGGGGACACCCCTGCCGTACCCCTGACCTCACTGCAAAGCTCTTGCCCACCCAACCATTTATTAGAGTGCTACTCCTTGCATTGCGATACAAAGTCTGGATCCACCCTATAAACTGGTCGGGTATCCCATAGCACCGAAGCACTAGCCATAGGTACTCCTGGGACACCCTGTCAAAAGCCTTAGACTGATCAAGGGTCAGCAAATACTTTCCCTTTGTCCCACCTTGACTCCTTTCCACTATTTCACGGATGGTACAAACTGCTTCCACTGCCCCTTTCCCCTTCACCGAGCAAAACTGTGCTGAGGACAAGAGACCACCCACTGCCCCAGCCAGGCGGTTGTAAATAATCCTGGCCATTATTTTCCTATCTACATTCAGAAGACTTATGGGTCTCCAGTTCTCGATAAGTTCCAGATTTCCCTTCTTTGCGAGGAGAACCAAAATAGAACACTGCTGTGAAGGGGCCAAACGCCCGTTCTGCAAACAATTATTAAAAATTGCAGCTAACACTGGAATCAGGACCACACGGAATTTTTTGTAGAACTCTGGGGTCAGCCCATCGGGACCCGGAGTTGTACGTGCTGATAGCGTATCAATAGCATCATCTACCTCTCCTGTGGTAATGGGCCTAAGCAGTTGTTCCATCTCCCCCTCCGAAACCTTTTCCAAGCCTGGGGCACTCTGCACGTATGATAGCATGAAGTTAGAAACCAAGCTCTCTTTCCCCCACAATTGGGTGTAAAACCGAATGACCCTGGCCTCGATTGAACGTTGGTTCGTCAATCGCTGCCCTGCTTCATCTCTCATAGCATAAATGACCTTGTGTCCTACTGCTACCTTGCAATTCTGGAAAGGATCCGGGGAATACCGATGCCCATATTCCCTTTCCAGAAGCAAAGCAGCGTATCGATCATATTGCAACAGCCTCAACTGGGCCTGCAAAGCTTCTATCTCTCCCTTCTCTAGATGGTTGGAGACCGCGTGGTCCAATTGCTTACGAAGACGACAGCACTGTGCCTGTAACCCCAGACTCTGCTTCCTGGCTAGGGACCGGAAAAGGGCCTTGACTCGCCCCTTTACCATGTCCCACCAGGCTCCCTTATCATCCATCACCTCCCATAGTGTTTCTTGGTCTGCTAAAAAACCCTCAAATATTTGTCTGTTTTCCTCTACTTCTAATAACTTTGCACTCAGTTTCCAAAATCCTGGGCCTTTCTGCGCCCCTTCGCATATTGTTAAGACTGTGGAAACTAAGGCATGATCTGAATATTCCGTCCATCTATTCGGCTGCCCCTGAAACTTAGCCAACCCGCCTACAAAGAGCCAGTCAATCCGGCTCTCCGTGTCTCCCCTTCTAAAAGTGAACCCCTTCCCTCCCGCCACCTCCAGTCTTGCCTGTTTTACAATTGCTGCCAGCTGGAGGCTGTCATAACCCACCTGACGCCTGGACCCCTTTCTATCTGCTTGCTGTAAGACCATATTAAAGTCTCCTCCAAATACCACCAATTTGCTTGTATATAAATACGGTTTCACCCGGAGCAACAGCTGCTTGCGTTCCCAACTAATCTGGGGCCCATAAAAGTTAATGATTCGCACTGCTACCCCTCTAATGAAAACGTCTAAGACAACACACCTCCCTATCTCCACCTCTATTTCCCTCGTAATCTCCACTTCTCGGGTGGCAAAAAGAATAGCCACCCCTGCGCATCTTTCTTTGGCCAGAGACCAGAATGAGGGCCCCCCTTTCCAATCTCTCTTGGCCCGGTGCAGGAGCTGCAAAGAATCCAAATGAGTCTCCTGCAACAGGATGCAGTCTACCTTGCACTGGGTCAAATCGCTAAAGGCGACAAATCTAGTTCTCTCTGCCTTTATGCTGGCTACATTCAGAGTTGCAAAGATTAAGGACAAGGCAGCCATGGTTTATTTCTTAAATTTCTTACCCCTCCTCATCTCTTCACCGCAATCCCTCTTCACAGATATTCCTGCCCCCATCATTTCTTCAGGATCCTCTATAATTTCTTCTAATTCCAAATCCTCCCACTCTGAGTCATCTTCCCCGGCTTTCTTTCTACCCTTTTTTTTCTTGGTTTCCTCTGGACCAGCCCTTTCCCCTTTCATCCCTTCCTTACCCTCCTCTATTTCCTGCATGAGGCCCTTCGTTAAACTAGTAGGATGTGATGTTAGACTTGGGGGTAACACTGCTGGCTCCTCTCTGTTAAGTCTTTCAGATGATTCATTCCTTGCTCCCCTCCCCTCCCTCCTCTTCTCCTCCAAAACCTCCCTTTGGGGTGGATTCATCTCAAGATCACCCTCTCCTTCACCTGAAACCTGAAACACTGCATATCGATTACTCTGGCTCTTCTCCAGAATATCTGTTCTCCCCGCTCGGGCTAGCCCCCTCCCCTCCTTCCTCCGACCCCCCTTCCCTCCATGTTTCCCTACCAGGGTCCATGCTTCCCCTTCTTCTCCCCCCTTCTCCCCACCTCCTTCTTCCATCCTTTCACAAATACCCCTTCTTTGAATGTGATCCAAACCTGATGCCCTTTTCTCCCCCTTTCCCTTTCCCTTAGTGCCTGCCTCTGTATGAATAGTGGTATTTGATTTATCCATTAATCCCTTTAATGCTTCCCGCTTCTGTCCTTGTATCCTTGTAGTTTCTGCTTGTGCCCCTTCCTCCCCCCTCCTCTCTTCCTCTACCTGATTGTGCGATGCTTGTGGGCACTTGCTAAAAGGGTGCCCCAAGCCTCCACACAGGTTACAGCGTATGGTAGTGCAGTCGCTGGTGTCATGATCTGTACTACCACATCGCGAGCACTTTAACACTGTACATGACATGCTTAAGTGACGGAAAGATCCGCACCTGTAGCACTGTCTGGGTTGTCCTGCATAAAAGCATTGAATTCGATCCCTTCCAATGTATGCGGCTGAAGGTATATGTTGGGTGACATAGCCTGCCTGTTTTAATTTTACAAGGGCACTCCACCCCCCCGCCCACACACGACTCTGGTCTGGTATTTTGCTTAATGGGGTCCTAATTTCGGCATACCGTCCCAACCAGTATGACAGGTCTGCAGCCATAAGAGATTCATTACGTACCAAAATGGTAATCTGGACTGCGTCCTGTCTACTGATGGGGACAGCCTTAAAATCCACCCATCTACCCTGATGCTGCACCTCTGTGTACTTTTCCCAAAACAGGTCCAAACCGCGCCCTGTTAAGAAACTAATATCATATTCAGGGATTCCCACAGGGTGTATGCATGCATACAAATCTTCAGGGATAAAGCCAAGGGAGAATACCATTCTTAAAACAACCTCTCTAGGTGGTGCTACCCCTGTGCCCACCCAACGCAGCTGGACAACATTTCGACGTTTTGGGGTAACACCGCTCCCGGGACCCCGCAACGGACCAGAAAATGGATTTCCCCTTGTCTCCATGTCTGACTCCTGCCTCCCCTCCTCCTTCCCTGTCTCTGCCCCTCCTCCCCGTACTACTGCTGCAAAGGATAAAGGGGCTGATACCAGTATGCTCCCCCCTTCCCCACTCCCTTCCTGCCTTCCTCCCCTCCCCCTCTCTTCCCCTCCCTCCTCTCCCATGTCCACTAACCCCACTATGTTCAGTTCACTTGTGCTGTTTCTGTCTCTTCCCCCTCTGCAATATTCTACTTCCAGTCCTTTGCCAGTTGCTGCTGTTCCCAAGCACTCGTTCCCTTGCTCTGCAACTGTCCCACTCAGACCAGGTCTGGGATCTGTCTCCTCTTGTAGCTGACACTCTCCTCCATGCACTTTCTCTGTTTCTGACACTGTCATACTCAGTCTAAGTCTTGGCTCCGCCTCCTGGTGCAGCTGACACTCTCCTTCATGTACTCTCTCTGTATCTGGCACTGTCTTACTCAGTCTGGGTCTTGGCTCTGCCTCCTGGTGCAGCTGACACTCTCCTCCATGCTCTGTCTTACTGGGTCTGGGACTTGGCTCCGCCCCCTGGTGCAACTGACACTCTCCTTCATGTACTCTCTCTGTATCTGGCAATGTCTTACTCAGTCTGGGTCTTGGCTCCACCTCCTGGTGCAGCTGACACTCTCCTCCATGCCCTGTCTCACTCGATCTGGGTCTTGGCTCCGCCTCCTGGTGCAGCTGACACTCTCCACAATTCTCTCTCTCCTTTCTGGGACTCCTGCTTTGATGGGCATGAGTTTCTGAGAAGCTCCCTTCTGCTCTTTCTTCTTGTTTCTGAGTGGCAGAATCTATTGGGAGCCCCTGCCTGTCACTGAGCTTCCCCCATGATGTCATCAGCACTTCTGATTGAGATTGGATGGCAGCTCTTGGACAGCCCTGCTCAGAGGTCTGCCCTATCAATTCTGTCCATGAGTGACTGTGGTGTTCCCACGATGTTCCCGCCCTCTGTCCACCATATTTGCTCTCAGCTTCTTCCATCTCTTGTAGTACTCCACTACTCCATTCCTGTACTTTCCCATCCTCTTTAGTCTCTGTCTCCATCTGCAAAACCCCTTGTTTTTGCTCTACTTTCCCTCCCGTTGTTCCTGGTAACTTCTGTACTTGCTCAGTGTGTAGTGATTCTTCTCCTACCTCAGCATTCAAACTGTTCTGATTCTCCAGGCTGTCTTTCTTCTCTGTCTCTCCCAGCAAACCTGAGCTCTTCTCTGTGGGTTCGGCTATGCCCTGCCAGCTCTCTAAGTATAAGGGACGTTTTTGAATTTTTTTCAGTTTCATAGCTCTTTTGTGTTCCAAACTTGCCAGGCTCTCTTGCTGCATGCAGTGCTGGAGCCCCTCCTTATCCACAGTACCTGCCACAACTGGACTAGGAGCCTCTGTTCTACAAGGCTGGTAAGTGGATGGAGCACCTAGCTCTTGGGAATCCTGTAGGAAATAAAATACTGGTGATAACTGGGAATTATTTGTGTCAGTCTTGTCTTTTCCTCCTTCTGGCTGCTGCTGTTTCACTTCCCCTGCTGTCCCTTCCAGCATAGCCTCTGGGGTGTCTGGAACCACGGAGTCCTGTGTGTCTCTGGGTTCTGCTTCCTGCTGGATCTGGGACTGCGTCTGGGTCTGCTGCACGCGCTCCCTGTTCAGGAAAACCTCACGAAGGGGATTATCTCTGCAGTTCTTTAGTTTTTGCAGCTGCCTTTGTTTTGCTGTAAGCCGCTTCTGGAGCGCTTCAACTCCCTTAACATACTTGTCTCGTGGGCCAGTGGAAGCCAGGTTACACATAGTTTTTGCTAGCTTCAGCCGCTTCCTCAGTACCTCTATTTCACCTTCTACTCGATTCATTTTCTTCACTGATCTAATTACCTCTTCAGGAGTCATATGCTGGGCCTCTTTCTTCTGCCAGGCCCTAGGCCTGGATTCCTTCTCCTCCTCTTCTTCCTCACTAACGTCCTCTTCAGACTCTCCGCTATTCTCTTCCACCACCTCTCCTCTGATACTGGATGCAGAGAACCCTGCTCTGGAACCCGGGCCCTGCCTTCTTGCCCCCTGTTCTTCACCCAGCTTAGGAATGTTATGGCCAGGACTTACAGTCAGGGTGAGCTGGCTCCTCAGCAAGCGCTGCTGGGCTCTGGTCCTTCCTCCGTCCACAGGCCTGGGCTCTCCTGGTTCTCCTGGTTGCATGCTTGGGGCTTGGGTGGAGGAAGCCTCCCCTTCATAGTGTTTCTCAGCTCCAAGTGTGCTAGGCCTTTCAGCCTGGGGCCCTCCTGCAGGGGGGCCCCCTCCCCTCTGCATTGTTCAGCAGCCACAGGGTACAGCAGCTCTCCTTTCAGCACCTCTTCACCACAGGTCTGTACTCTGTGTGTGTGTGTGTGTGTGTGTGTGTGTGTGTGTACAGTAGTATTGGGGGGTAGGGGTAGGGCAAGAAAGGAAGGGTGGATATCCTGGTACAGATGCATTTAAGTCCATTACAAATGTATTGCCAGCATTTTTGGACGATTCCCCTTGGGAATACAAAAATTACAATTTTTTGGAATAATCTGTGAAACATATCTTTAAAAAGGTTTTGCAAACCTCTGGATGCTATCACTAGTTCATCTTAAGCAACAGTGGCACGGTTTTTATAGCAGACTGTAAAAAGTTTTAACCAGGACCAAATGGGACTGAGTGCTTGTTTGTCTTACCTTTGATCTTCCATAAAAAGTTCGGCTTGCAGAGGGATAGGAAAGAGGAGTAGGAGGGTAAAACGTGGGGCCAGGACTCCCAGAAGAGGGCTGGAAAACAGATGTTGTTCTTTAGCTCCCCTTAGAAGGCACAGCAGCTGGAAGTTAGGAAGCGAGGAGGTTGCGTAATTTTGCTTTCTGGAAAGGGAGAAGCAGTGGTATCCATGTGTGAATGAACTGAACTGACCCAAGATTAAGGGTGTGGGAACAAATGAATACTTAAGTACTAGTATTAATAACTGCAATGCAAAGTATTATGCTAATGATAATTAAATTTTATTTTAATGTCCGATTTAATTTTAACCCTGTAGTTCCTGGCATATGTACCAGTCTTTTAGAGGTCCTTTTACTAAGACGTGATAATGGATTTAGTGCACACTAATGATGAAATACCCATTATATTCATATGAGTGTCTTAACATTTAGGACTAAATTCTATATAATATGTCTACAAAATCTATGCGATAATCATTTCCGCCTAAGCATATTCAATAGGCGGTGCCTAGATTTAGGCGCAGTATATAGAATATGCTTAGTTGATATCCCAGCATCTAAAAATAGGCTCCTCCATTTACACCAATGAAAACATGGCATAAATCCCTGTGCGTAGATTTATATCCACTGGGTCATATTCTGTAACTACATGCGTAAAAGTGGGAATGCCCACAAAATGCCCATTTCCCCGCCCCTTTTAAACTGCATGCATTAGAATTTAGGCGCAGTTCATTAGCGAGCTGTGCACGTAAATTCTGTTGCCAATTAGTACTCATCATTGCTTGCTAAGTGCTGTTATCAATGCTAATTAGCTTGTTAATCCAATTAAGTTACGCACACTGTTATAGAATACGCCTGGATTTCGGTGCGGATCTCCTAGCACGCTATGTAGAATCTGGCTAATTTTGTTAGAGCATGCTAATTGTGTGCTAATTGTTACAGCATGCTAAATCTGTTAGTGCACCTTAGTAAAAGGACCCCTTAATGGTTTTTGTATGTTGCTTAGAACCTGTGACGTTTGTGAGCCCTAAGCCCAGAGGTGGCTGTGTGAGAATCACGGAGAATCACGGAGTCCCATAGAATCAAGAGTATCCCAAAGAACTGGACTGGATTGCAAGTGGAGGTGAACTGAGGTAGCTTTATTGGCAGCAAAAGTAACACAAGACAAAAGGGGCAAACAAAAGGCCCAGAAAAACAAGAGAGGGAAAAGAACAAAAAGCAGCCTAGCTGTACATCTTACACTAGCTAAAGTAAAGCAAAACATACAGCATACAATAATGGCAAATAGGAGGACAGTCTAGCCAAACTGGAAAAGCAAACACCAGAGCACAAGAGGCTAAGCAAAGGGACTTAGCTGGAAGCGTTAAGACTACTGGCAGTCAGATAAAGGTTCATTCTGTCACAGTGGTGTTCCTAGCCTCGACGACACCCAGGGCTGATTGCCGATGCGCCCCCCCCCCCCCGCGAAGTGACACCTCCCCCCCCCCCCACCGGGGGTGCACGCCGCTGGGGGGGGGGTGCCGTGGCACGTGCCTGTCGGCTCCGAGTTCGCTACGCTAAATTCTCTCGTTCGCTGCAGCTCCCTCCCTCTGCCCCGGAACAGGAAGTAACCAAAATAAATACAAGAAAGTCTCAGAATTTAGAGGCCATTTAAATAAAATTTGGTAAGATTTTGCAGTTACTGTGGATTAACAGGCTTGCTGGTATTTTACAAGTCAGTTATTCACTGCATGTCAATTGAATGGCAGATAAATCAATGCAGTCAGTTATACCTATTCAGAATTGCATTAACTTTGCCATATTATCTGCCATGCTAACAATTACTGTGCATTCACTGTATGATGTGATTCCTGCTAATTCTCTGTCCATCCTCTTCCCATTCTCTCCCCTTCTCATGTTAGCAATTAATGTAGAAATTACTGTGAGTTAAATGCTAAGTCCCCTCATCATACTCAAGTTCTAGATTGCAATTGAGGTTTTCTCCATGCTGAATCTACAGGGAAATTCTTGAGTAGAGAGGCATGTTAGTCCACTTTTAAAGGTAATCAATAGAAATGGAAAAGAAAATAAGATGATACCTTTTTTATTGGACATAACAATACATTTCTTGATTAGCTTTCGAAGGTTGCCCTTCTTCGTCAGATCGGAAATAAGCAAATGTTGGTAGATGACAGTATATATAAGTGAAAC
Organism: Microcaecilia unicolor; assembly: GCF_901765095.1. Taxonomy (NCBI): domain Eukaryota; kingdom Metazoa; phylum Chordata; class Amphibia; order Gymnophiona; family Siphonopidae; genus Microcaecilia; species Microcaecilia unicolor. The sequence continues at coordinate 193,964,613 of NC_044039.1, read as the reverse complement.
ATCAAAGCATTTCAGTGACAGTCTAGCAGGATGAGGGTGGATAGGTGAGAGACAGGAAGAGTCAGGTGGATGAGGGACAGGGAGATATGCATGGAGATAGGAGGGTGACAAAGCAGTACAATTTTATGGTTTATAATGGGCTAGAAAACCCAGATCTTTGTTAAGTCCTGTCTGGTGGGTGTCAAAATATTTAATCATTCTGACGTCAAAGGTCTTACATTTCTGTATTGTTTTAAAGTTCCCTTTCAGGATTCTTACCATGAAATCACTGGTACAGTGTTCTGGTTTTGTAAAGTGCGTCCTACAGAGGTGACATCCTGATTGGTACTAGCATTTTTCATATGGTGTCTGTGTAAATTAAATCTCTTCTTTAGGGTATTCTAGCCCATTATAAACCATAAAATTGTACTGCTTTGTCATCCTCCTATCTCCATGTATATCTCCCTGTCCTTCATCCACCCTACTCTTCCTGTCTTTCACCTATCCACCCTCATCCTGCTAGACTGTCACTGAAATGCTTTGATGTTTCACTCATATATACTGTCATCTACCAACATTTGCTTATTTCCGATCTGACGAAGAAGGGCAACCTTCAAAAGCTAATCAAGTCTAGAACTTGACAGTTGTAATAAAATGACCTGCCAGGGGGATCCCAAAAATTTGCTTTCTCACTTTCCTTTCTCCAAACCAGGGAAGCCGTATTCCCTTTAATTTGTTGTTTGTTTTTTTAAAGCTTGCATCACAAACATGTTAATGAATATAAGATGCATTGATTTCACCATTCATAATAATTCTTTGCATACCTGACACAAGCATGTTTTTATTATTTCTTCCAGTCTCCTTCTTGTTAGCAGAAATGTTGGTTGTAATTTTGCATAACTATTTTATGAGAAGCATTGGTAGTAAATTATATTTCCTCATACTTGGAAATGTCTTGCAGGCTTAAAAAAATTAGCTTGTTTTTTTTTATGTCTGAGATAGGCTCATCCCTTTTTGAGCTCATATCTTGCCTCCTTCATATGATAAATATGAAAGGAAGGGTTTCTATGTCAGTAACTATATCAATCCTAATATTTAGGGCAGGAGTGGGCAACCATTGTCCTCGAGGGCCAAAACCCAGTTGGGCTTTCAAGATTTCCTGAATGAATATGCATGGGATCCATTTATACACAAAGGAAGCAGAGCATGCAAATCGATCTCATGCATATTTGTTGTGCAAATCTTGAAAACCTGACTGGATTGTGGCCCTCGAGGACTGTGGTTGCCCATCCCTGAATTAGGGGATAGTAGGTTTATTGGACTTAAATGTACTAAAGTACAAAGCAGTGCCAACTGGTATAAACTGAGGCAGGAAACCACACGTGAAATAGGCAAAAGGGGGGATAAAGGGTCATGGATTTGATATACCGCCTTTCTGCAAGTACAACCAAAGCGGTTTACATATTATTATCATTATTATTATTATGACATTTGTATCCCACAGTATCCCAAACAAGCTCATACAGTCAGATAATTTTATATCTCTATCTATCTATACACACACATAGATAGATAGATAGATAGATAGATAGATAGATAGATAGATAGATAGATAGATAGATAGATAGATAGATAGATATACATATAATATGCATGTATTTTCTCTGTCCCTAGTAGGCTGACAATCTAAGTTTTTTGTACCTGTGGCAATGGAGAGTTTTGAGGCCCCTTTACAAAGGCGTGTCAAAAAGTGGCCTGCGGTAGTGTGGGCACATGTTTTGGACACGCACTGGACCATTTCTCCACTGCGTCTGCAAAAAGGAGGTTTTCGGGGTCAGGAAATGGATGTGCGGCAAAATTAAAACCAGCGTGCGTCTATTTATAGCCTGAGCCCTTAACGTCACCCATTGACTTAGCGATAAGGGCTCACACGTTACTCGTACGGTAACCGTCCAGCTCACGCCAACCGCCAATTACCACCGGGAATGCCCCAGTGGTAGAAAATAGAAACTTATTTTCTACTGTGGGTTTTCGGCGCACGCCAGACTCGGAATTACTGCCAGGTGGTAATGCCGATTTAACACATGCTGCATGCATGTAGGCCCATACGCGCCTTTGTAAAAGGGCCCCTAAGTGTCACAAGGAGCTGCAGTGGGAATTGAGCCCAATTCCCCAGGCTCTCAGCTCACTGCATTAACCGTAAGGCTACTTCTCCACTCCATTGTGAAATTTTGGTTTCTTGAAACCTAAGTCAAACTTCTGTTTATCTAATACACAATCTACTTTTTCAGCTCTGGGACCTAAGGCATCACAGATGTGTGCTTTTGTGTTTCCATAGGGTAATGTGATAGTAATAAGATGTGGATGTAGAGTACAGACACTTCCGTATTGTCCTAGAAATTCAAAATATTACCAGTTTCAATGCAGCTGCCTGCTCAGCTACCACTCTGGTTGTTTTTCTAAGCCCTCTTACCATCTTTGGTAAAGATCCATTGGCTGAGCTGTTTGCAAATAGCTTTGGAATGAAATTTACTTTCAAATGAGCTCCACAATATTCCAGTCCATTCTGAAGTTTTGGTTCCCTGAAATGTAAGTCAAATTTTTGTTTCTGAAATACTGACTGTACTTTCTCAGTTCTGGGTCCAAAGGCATCACAGATGTGCCAGACGTCCGAGCACTGATCAGTGTTTGAAGCCCATGGGTGCTTCTCCTTTGAATTTTACACACAGATTAACACAGGTTGTACAAAAGAAGAGTGCTAACTGCATACCCATTGTGTGTGATACCTTATGCAAGAGAATTTCACTTTGCAAGGCAAAGTTGATAGCATAAGTACATAAGTATTGCCATACTGGGAAAGACCAAAGGTCCATCGAGCCCAGCATCCTGTTTCCAACAGTGGCCAATCCAGGTCACAGATACCTGGCAAGATCCCAAAAATGTACAAAACATTTTATACTGCTTATCCCAGAAATAGTGAATTTTCCCCAAGTCCATTTAATAACAGCCTATGGACTTTTCCTTTAGGAAGCCGTCCAAACCTTTTTTGGGGATCTTGCCAGGTATTTGTGACCTGGATTGGCCACTGTTGGAAACAGGATGCTGGGCTCAATGGACCTTTGGTCTTTCCCAGTATGGCAATACTTATGTACTTATAAAGTAGTAGTAGTAGTCTTTGGGATTCCAGAAGCTTGCTACTCATGATTGTGCATGGAATCTTGCTACTCTATGTCCTTATCCCTTATTTGTCCTGTTTGTCTGTACTGATTAGATTGTAAGCTCTGTCGAGCAGGGACTGTCTCTTCATGTTCAAGCGCACAGTGCTGCGTACATCTAGTAGCATTATAGAAATGATAAATTGTAATAGTAACAGTAGTAGTATTTTCACCACAGCAGTAAAATGGCCAATTTTTCTTTTTTTGCATTAATGGCCATGTGCTAATGTCGCCATTAGCACACAGCCATTAAAACAATTACCATGTTAATGTGCAGTAATTTAGCTAGCTGGCTATGGGATTACCAGGACAAGTCTATGAAGTCCAGCTGAAGATTTTTAAAAAAGGATATAGGTTCTCAATGAAAGGGAAAGGGAAATGGAACTTGATATACTGCCTTTCTGAGGTTTTTGCAACTACATTCAAAGCGGTTTACATATATTCAGGTACTTATTTTGTACCAGGGGCAATGGAGGATTAAGTGACTTGCCCAGAGTCACAAGGAGCTGCAGTGGGAATCGAACCCAGTTTCCCAGGATCAAAGTCCACTGCACTAACCACTAGGCTACTCCTCCACTCATTCCACCAATAAGAGCCAACCTCATCAGTGATGTCACAATGGCTTGATTTACCGATACTTGGCTCACTTCTGATATTGTGATGTCATAAGGGAAAGGGGGAAAGGGAAATGGGACTTGCTATACCGCCTTTCTGTGATACTTTGCAACTACATTCAAAGCGGTTTACATATATTCAGGTACTTATTTTGTACCAGGGGCAATGGAGGGTTAAGTGACTTGCCCAGAGTCACAAGGAGCTGCAGTGGGAATCGAACTGTAGCTGCAAAAGGAAATAGAGTCTATATTTTTTTTTTAATCTTAAAAACTCTTTAAGTATTTTAAATGTAGAAATATTTTCTAGACTTTCTACCATTGGAAATACCCAAATAACAATCTGATTAAACTTAAAACATGCTAAAGCTTTAAATTTAGCTTTTCAGCAAATTCCTGTTTCTCCATTTTCTAACAATAAAAGCAACACTTTTGTTGCCAGTGCATTAACGAGATCCTGTTTCTGCTTTAAGGCTGAATCAAATCTTTGTTCCTCTCACCGAAGGATTAAGACGTTTGCTATTTTGGTAATAAGATGGGGGTAGATGTACTTACACTGCAGCAGTGATCCAAGATGGATGCTTGCAGAGGGAATAAACTCGGTTACCTTAGATGAACTTCTTTCCATGCAATCAGTACACCAGACAACTGCAAGTCATAGTAATGCATATCATTAAGTTTAAAGACAGTGCCTACGCACACACATTTGGAGTTTGATACAGCATGTTTAAACTGATTTGCAAACAGGCTTTATGTCATTTTCAAATATGCCGGTTTATAAAACAATAAACTATTTTGCTCAGGCACTGATTAGCCTTCAGGGTAGTTTATACTGGTTAATTATTAAGGATGTAGTTCTATAACTGGGCACTTTCATTTGGGCACTCTGAGGTTAAATGGTAGGTGCCTATTTCATAATGCCACCAAGATGCATGGGGGCCGATATTCAAAGTGATTTAAAGAGGCAGGACCCTCTCCTGCCCGCTTAAATCACCTGTTGCCACCCAGTCCCCAATGTTCAGCAGCACTAAAGCGGGGAGTGCCGCTGAATATCACCTCTGACAGGGGCGAGCCGGGGGAGCGGCACTGGGGCAGGAGCCAGGGCTTATGCAGGTGCTGGCAATATTCAGCCGAGGCCCATATAAGTTAAGAGGGCTTGACTAAATATCAGCTGGGCTTGCATAATTATCCCCCGATATTCAGTGCAAGTGGCCAGACATATCCCGGCACTGAATATCAGGGGATAATTTAGCCGGTGACGATCAGCATTTTAAAGAAACCCTGACCACTGCCGGTTGAGTACTGGGAGGATAGTTTCTGTTATAGGATACTAGCATCACCCAGTATCGGTACAGCTAACATTTAGGTGACAGCAGTTACACCAGTCATAAGTGTAGGTACCTAAATGTGGCAAGGACAGGCTTAGCACTCAGTATTCTTTAAATATGCATAGAAGTGGGAGCCCCGCCCATGCTCCGCTTTCATTTGCCTATTAAAATCAGCCTTTTGTTTAAGCAACCATTACTAAAAGCTAGATATACTAATTTAAAATGAAAATTTGGAATCACATCTAATTTTTTCTTTTATGCATCTTATTATTCTTGAATGTGGATCATATTGTGGCAGACATACTTTGGTACCACAAGACTGTATCCAGATTTTATGAAAGGCTCTATGTTCGACAGAGCCTTTTGTAAAATACCTCTGGAACTGAGCAAGTCTACAACTTGTCATCTCAGTTCCAATCTGGGTGTTCAGTATAAAATGGGCCTTTCAATATAATAGCACATTTTAAGGATTAAAAAAAAACTTTATCTTAATGTATAATATCACAAAATTGGGCAGTATCAAAACTATACAACCAAGTGCTCCTATATCTCGCTTCCCTTTGCTATATGTTTCCTTCACAATGGGTCATTCTTACCACTTTTTATTCTTATATAGGTCTCTTTCTGATACAGTCTTGTGGTACCAAAATATGTCTGCCGTAATAAGATCCACATTAAAGAGAATTAAAATACATAAAAGAAAAAAATTAATTAAGGATGATTCCAAATGTTCATTTCAAAGTTTGTATTCTTCTCACTCTGGAATGGCGAATGCCATAACGGAGCATTGTAAGCCACATTGAGCCTGCAAATAGGTGGGAAAATGTGGGATACAAATGCAACAAATAAATAAATAAATAAATAGCTTTTAGTAATGTTATAATGATTACACAAATTCTTTTTAAAGCATCTACACTATTATGCCATGAGGTCGAAGTCCTGCACCATGAGTTCAAGTCTCATTTCTCCCACTGACTTTTAACCTGACCTTGAGCAGTTCACTGTAGAACCTCTGAATTCAAGCTGCATAGCATGCACATGGAATAGCAGCCCACACGTTGGGATAATTTTATGTATAAAAGCCCACCTATATCAAAGTTCCGAAAAAAAGCAACCATAGTTAGCATTTTATAAAGGCAACAAAAGGAGAGTGAGTGGGTATAACCTCTGCAGCTCACCAAAGTGAATCAGAAGAGCAAAGAGCAAGGACAGGGCCAAGGAATGTTCAAAAAGGAAATAATAAATAAATAGAACTGTATTAAAAGCTTTATTATTTATTTTATTTATTAGGATTTATTTACCGCCTTTTTGAAGGAATTCACTCAAGGCGGTGTACAGTAAGAATAGATCAAACATGAGCAATAGACAATTACAGCAGTAAAAATATTCAAAAACAATACAAAGTATGGCATGGTATACTACTTGTTTCTCAAAATCTATCTTCTTTTTGGGGACCTCTGGTTATAAATCAATTTCTTTGCACTATTACCAGATGGTGCTTGGCTATTCCTCTCTCAGCATGTGCATGGAATAACTGATTTTATTACCCAGGGACCTCAATGCTTCCAAGCTTGGCAATTCTACATAGAATAATTGCTCTTTATTTCAAAAGAGCGCCAATGCTATCACTGGAGCTATAGTCTTATCATAGGTCCCTTTTCTTTTCTTAGGACGGACGATAAACAAACCAATGTAAGAAAAACTCAAACTCTGAGAAAAAAACATTGGTTTATCAAATAAAAAGTGTTTAAAACATACGTTTTTTGAACATTTCCTTCCTGAAGCAGCAAAAATGTTTGCAAAATGAGATGTTCTTGTAGAAGGTTAAGATGAAAGTTTCAGTATATCATTGCAGCAGGGGCGTATCTGCGTGGGGCCACAGGGGCCTGGGCCCCCCGTAGATTTTGCCCCGGACCCCCCTACCGCCGTTAACCCTCCCTCCCTTGCCTACCGCCGTCACCTACCCCGAGGTCCGCTTCCTCCGGCTTTTTAAAATATTGCTTCAGCTGGCGGGGGACCCCAACCCCCCGCCAGCCCAGCCGCGATCTTTAACTTTTTCATCCTCGTCGTGCAGCGCGCTGTGAAAGCTGCATGCATCTTTGGATCCAGTTGGATGGAGTCTGTCTGATGTCGCAGCACGTTGTCTGATGTTGCGACGTCAGACTCCATCCAACTGGAACTAAAGATGCATGCAGCTTTCACAGCGCGCTGCACAACGAGGATGAAAAAGTTAAAGATCGCGGCTGGGCTGGTGGGGGGTTGGGGTCCCCCGCCAGCTGAAGCAATATTTAAAAAAGCCGGAGGAAGCGGACCTCGGGGTAGGTGACGGCGGTAGGTGGGGGAGGGAGGGAGTGTTAACGGCGGTAGGGGGGGGCTATAATGTGCCCCCTCACTCTAGCCCCTGCCCCCCCTACCGCCGAACCTCAGATACGCCCCTGGATTGCAGTAGTGAAGATACCCACTGAATAAGAGGAGAGCACCGGGAAACACACCAACCGGCTGAAAAGATCAAGGGGCTGTAGAGGGACAGCACAACTAAAGCTACAACAGAGCGGATTTGAAGATCGAAAGAGATAAGCGCCAACCCCCTAAGAGAAAACCTACACTGGCTCCCGCTTAAAGAACGTATTACGTTCAAAATCTGCACTCTAGTTCATAAAATCATTCACGGTGAGGCCCCGGTCTACATGTCAGACCTCATAGACTTACCAACCAGGAACACTAAAAGATCAGCACGCACATTCCTGAATCTCTATTACCCCAGCTGCAAAGGACTAAAATATAAATCAACATATGCATCCAGCTTCTCCTACATAAGCACGCAACTATGGAATGCACTACCAAAAGCCACAAAAACAATACACGACTTAACTAACTTCCGAAAATCACTAAAAACCAAACTGTTCAATAAGGCATACCACAATGATCCATCCTAAATACCAGACAACGAAACTCATACCAGACCTGGACAAAACCGAACTCTTTATACTTGGCTGCCTCAGTTACTCTGTCATGAATGAACTTTAACACAATACCACTTTATTTCTCATTACGAATATGAATACTCTATACTTGACTGCTTAATCTACTCTGTCACTTATGAACTTTAATGCAATACCACTTTGTATTTCTCATTCCGGAAATGGCGATCGCCATTACGGAATACTGTAAGCCACATTGAGCCTGCAAATAGGTGGGAAAATGTGGGATACAAATGCAACAAATAAATAAATAAATAAGTGCAGAGCTGGTTGTGGGCAAATTGAGTGCTATAACTTTCAGGTTAGGGATTAACTGCAAAGAATTGACATGGACTATGAATGTTAGATTTCACTTTAGATAATTGAGATTATTTTTCTCACAGCATGGGTGTATTTGCATAGAGACGGGTTGTTTGATAAAACAATGTTTTTTCTCGGAGTTTGAGTTTTTTTACATTGGTTTGTTTATCGTCCGTCCTAAGAAAAAAAAAAGGACCTATGATAAGACTATAGCTCCAGTGATAGCGTTGGTGCTCTTTTGAAATAAAGAGCAATTATTCTATGTAGAATTGCCAAGCTTGGAAGCGTTGAGGTCCCTGGGTAATAAAATCAGTTACTGCATGCACATGCTGAGCGAGGAATAGCCAAGCGCCATCTGGTAATATTGCAAAGAAAATGGTATACTACTTACAATGTCAACACAATACGTAATAGATCATTATAATTGATAGTGAAGGGTAAAGCAAAGATTTAGCATATAGATAGGTAAGAAAGTCGGAAGACTTAGAAAGTAAGGTGATTGATTTAAAGAAAGTTGCACATGAGGTCAGAGAAATAGTTAAATATTATCTCAGCTAGGGTAGGAGTGGATAAATGTGTATTATATGTATTATATTTATATTAGCATATAAATCTCATCAAAGAGCCTAAAATGGCCATGTTTCGGTGCCTTGCCTGCATCTTGGGGGGGGGGGGGGGGAGTCCATAAAAATGTAAATATATAAAAATCACCATAAAGAACAATGATGTTAAAAATAAATAAATAAAACAATTAGTAATGGTAACGTATACATTCAAAACATAACATCTTAAATAGCGGTCAATAGCTAATCCCCAGATCTTTCAAACTTTCCACCATCCATTATAAACAGTCAAAAAATTACACCAATTTAATTGTCTATGAATCTTGTTTCATTATCACATTTCCACTGCACTAAGATCATTTCTACAGCAGCTGGAAAATGGCCGATTTTCCATTTTCGGAATTAATGGCCGAACACTAATGTTGCCGCTAGTACATGTAAACGATGGATTTTACAAAACTGTACGTGGAATACGAGCTAGCAAAGGAGCTGTTCTTCAAAACTCTATCTTTTGTGAAATCTCAGTGGTTTTCTAACAGCGCTTGCTCAAGGGGTTGTAGGACCTCCTCCCCCAGCCCCACCTCTTTCCGCTGACATTGGCTCTACCTGCTGTTGTACAATGACAAGAACATGTTCCTTTGCTCTCACTGCTGTGCCCTTCTCCACAAATGATCACCAGCACAACTCTAGGGGATGCATTTACTAAGGTGTGCTGAAAAATGGGCTGCGCTAATGTAGACTCAGGTTTTGGGCGTGCGCAGATCTATTTTTCAGTGCGTCTGTAACAAAAGGCCTTTTTTTATTTTTGCCAAGAATGGACGTATGGCAAAATAAAAATTGGTGTGTGTACATTTTGGGTCTAAGACCTTATCGCCAGCCATTGGCTTAGCGGTAAGATCTCACATGGTAACCATACAGTAATCGTCTATATGCATAGAATGACGATTACCGCCCAGTTTCCGCCGCATGCAGGAAAATAAAAATTCTTTTCTGGCACGCGTAGCGGACGCACGTAAAAAACAAAATTATCACCCGGGCCTCGTGGTAGCCGGGCGGGAACTCCAAATTGATGCGTGTTGGGCGTGCGTAGGCACCTACACAGCTTAGTAAAAGGGCCCCTAGGTTTCATCTCAAGAACAGGAGAGAAGAGAGCACAGCAGTGAATGCAAAACACACTCTCGCTGCTGTGAAGGCTGAGCCAGTGGGCAGTCTTTTGGTGCCCTTGAGCTTCAGCACCCTGAGCCAGTGCCTTACCTAGATCATGCCTTGAGCTGGCCCTGGTTTTTAATGCCACAGAAGTAACCACAATGTTCCTCTCAGGCTCTTCTCTCAAGCCCCAGCCCAAAGGAGAAGTTATGTGTGACAGGCAGCAGGTCAAAATGCTGGCAAGGAAATTTTCAAGGATATTGCTGCTCTAAAATTCCGAATACACATATACCTTGAAGAACTGACCAAACCATGCCCAGAATACACCTTTTTCCTCCTTTAAATCTGTGTGCACCTCCAGTAAACACCTATGAGTGGTGGATTTCCTGAAATTGCATGTATGTCCATATATATGCATAAGTCAGTTTTTGCACATGTAAATGGTGCCCAGTCTTTCTAAAATCACCTCCATGATGTACCTTGAGCAGAGCATTCCAGGATAGACATTTTTAGTGGATTGTATTGAAATTGTACGTTAAAACAATGATGTCATTGAGTATACCTTTAGAAAAAGTATTAAGCACTTCAATTTATTTATTTATTTGTTCCATTTGTATCTCACATTTTCCCACATATTTGCAGGCTCAATGTGGCTTACAGTATGCCATAATGGCGATTGCCATTTCCGGGATGAGAAATACAAACTGGCGTTGTATTGAAGTTCGTAGCTGATGGAGTAAAGTAAAGCGAGGTAAGCATGGCAGGAGGGCGCCATCCTCTGGGGGGCGCCCAGCAGCACCATGCTTACCTCGCCCTCTTCTCCCCAGATCCTTGTCCTTTTTTTTTTTTAAAATTTACCTCTCCAGCGCGTGCAGCGCTGCGTATGCTTTGTAGCGCTATAGAAATGCTAAATAGTAGTAGTAGTAGGAGGCGGCGCTCTCCCGCCCCGACGTGTCAGTCTCTTCCCTTCGCTCGGTTCCGCCTTCTTCTGACGTCATTTCTGATGTCAGAAGAAGGCGGGACACTGAGCGAAGGGAAGAAGACACGTCGGGGCGGGGGAGCGCCGCCTCCTTCTCACTAACGCTACGCTGCCGCGCGCCGGAGAGGTAAATTTAAACAAAAAGGAAAAGGATCTGGGGAGAAGAGGGCGGGTAGTGTAGCGATCATTTTCGGGGGGGGGGGGGGCGCGCCAGTGGGGCCAACTGCAGGAGGGCGCCGGAGACCCTAGGCACGGCCCTGCTCAAGTCCCAGGATCATCTTGTTTGTACATTTGTACATACAGTCTACTACTATGCTGCTTTCATTTTATGTTACTGTCCAAGTGTATGCTGAGTTAGCTGCAAGGTTAGACACTGCCCCTTAGAGAGTCTAGAACATTATGACATACACAAATGCACTATCTAGTATATCGTATGTTGCTTCCCATTTCAGGATTAAGACAAGGTTGGGGGGGGTTTTCTGTGAAGGCCCAAACAACAGAATCGGATAAAGAAAGAACTAACCCTTTGAGAATCTAGAATATTAAGACACAACTAAATGTTCTGTTTAACTTTAGCATTTAATATGCAGCTTGCCCACATAAGGATTAAGGCAAGTTTTTGTTTCTGCGAAGGTCTAAATAGAAGAGTCACAAACTCACATACGCTCATTCCCAAGTTAGCCACACTCATTTCCCAAATATATGTGGTTTAAGGATCACAAGCAAATGTTGAAAACCAAAGCTCCGGGGGCTTATAAGATGTCAGAGGATCACTTACAAAAATAAAATCTTTTTACCTCTCATCTTTCAAGTCTACTACATATTGTGTTTATCAACATTTTCTTTTGGAAATTAAAACTGGGCACTCTCCTTTTTCTTAGAAACTTTGATCACTGAAACTTCTGCAGCAATGAATGTGCCTCTATTATTTACTAGTAATTACGGGCTCAGTTCACACAACTTACACCCCCCACACACACATACACACACACACACACACTCAATTATACTTCAGACTACTCATGTTTTTACAAATGGCAATTATTATTATTTTTTTTTAACTTTAAATTTTTATTGACAGGCATAAAATTGTACAACATTAATACATCTACACAATTTTTATTCCCCCCTGCTCCCGCTCACCTTGCCCTCCCTCCCTTCCCCCCCCCCCTTCCCACCCTCCCCCCCCCCTCTCTCTTATTCTTATATCATTTGAGTCAAATCTCTTAACTGAGTCCATAGTTCAGACATTGCGCTATATCTACCCACTTTCTTGTCTGTGAGTTTTTCCATTTCCCCAATGAGGGATAATTTCAAAATCCAGTCTTGCTCAGAGGGCGCACCAGGCTTCTTCCAGTGTTTCGCAATAACACTCTTAGCCGCAGCGAGGCACATTCTTTTAAAGCGCCTCTGCCATTTTACTCCCCGCCTATTTCCCCCACCCAGCAAACACCACTGTGGATCAAACGGAAAGGGCTTGCCCGTATGTTTTGCTATCTTAGCTGTAATAGTCCCCCAGAACAATTGCAAACCCCTACAGGACCACCAAATGTGCAGAAAGGTGCCCTCTTCCGTCCCACATCTCCAACAAAGGTGGGACACCTGTGGAAACATCACATGCAGTCGATGTGGGGTATAATACAATCTCGTGAGAACCTTGTATGCGTTTTCTTTTAACAACACGTAATTTGAAGCTTTTTTTAACTTCCATTATTATCGCCTTCCATTCTGCTGTTGTAAACTCTTTCTGCAGATCCTGTTCCCATTGAAGCATATAATTACACTTCTCAAAAACTCTACCTCGTATAAACGTAGGGTTCTTTTTACTAAGCTACGGTAAGTGCTAGCTCGTACTTTTTAACCTGTGATAAGCACTACTGTAGGATGTGCTCAGGCATCCCACAGTAATTTTTGGGATTGGTGTGCATTGACACACGCTAACTGATTAGTGCAAGATTAGCGCATGAGCCATTACCACCTACAAAATAGGTAGCAGTAACACCTCACATGCTAATGGCCATGCAGTCATGGTGAAATTAGCACATGGCCATTATTGGAAAAAGCAAAGATACTTACCTGTACCTGGTGTTCTCTGAGAATAGCAGGCCGATTATTCTCACATCTGGGTGACATCATCCATTGCAGCCGGGTGTGAACGCTGACTAGCAAGTGAAGAAGAAAGTTCTAGCAGCGTCCCATCACACATGTGCAAGTGCCTTCCCACCCAATGTGTGAGTGTGGTTACTCCAGTCAGGTGAAAAAAGCAAAAAATCTATTATTAGTTCAACTCCTAGGGGAGGTAGGAGGCTATGTAAGAATAATTGGCCTGCTGTGTTCGGAGAACACCAGCTACAGATTAGTATCTTTGCTTTCTCTGAGGACAAGCAGGCCTTCTTATTCTCAGATCTGGGAATCCCTAGCTACGAAGCTCACTGAAAACAAGAAAGCTAGGAAAATTGGGTCTCGAAACAACGAGACTAAAACTTCAATGAACCTGAAACTATCTACATACTAGCTGTTTAGGTGCAGCCTGGAACAGAAAAAAAACAGAGCCTAGGAAGGTGGAGTTGGATTCTAGACACTGAACAAATTCTGCAGAACTGCCTGTCTGAACCGACTGTCGCGTCAGGTATGCTGATCCAGACAATAGTGGGATATGAATGTGAGGACTGAAGACCACATTGCAACCTTGCAGTTCTCCTTTATGGAGGCTGATCTCAAGTGGACTACCAACGCAGCCATGGCTCTGACATTGTGAGCCGTGACATGTCCTTCAAGAGTCAAGTCAGACTGGGTATAAGCAAAGAAGATACAATCCGCTATCCAGTTTGAAAGTGTGTGTTTGCTGATGGCCACCCCCAACCTGTTGGGGTCAAAAGAAACGAAAAGCTGGATGGACTGTCTATGGGCTTGAGTCCACTCCAGATAGATAGCTAAAGTTCACTTGCAGTCTAAAGCATGCAGTACACTTCTACCAGGATGGGCATATGGTTTTGGGAAAAATGGTCAAACCAACAAAAAGAAGGTCCAAGTCTCCCGCAAAAAACACATAAGACAACAAAGAGAGTGGAAGGAAAACCAAAATAGACCAGATAAAAACCATAAAGAGTAAGAGCACCAAAGAAGTTTATTAGGACCCTACACGGTCCGTGTTTTGGCCAACCGGCCTTCTTCAGGGGTCTAAAATCAAACAAAATATAACAAATCAAAATGTGTACAGTCTTATGCATATACAAATACAAATATAGAAATGGAACTATACAATTCAAATATATCAAAAACATAAAACAAGGTTAAAAACGAAAACATCTAAAAACACATCATACATGCATTTAAAAAGTAATGCCAAAATATTTCGAAAAATAAAGAATAATATGACATATGAGATGTTGAAAATATTCTAAGAACAACACGGCAATGAAGAATAAGATGACAATGAAAAATTGAAATTAAAAATAAAATTAAAATCGCAGAGGTTTAAGAATACAAACTGATAAATGCAGTAGTGCCATGATAGACACCCAAACACTTGTACAGACAGTATAAGAATGGGGACATATACAAATATAATAATATAATATAATTCAAAACTTTCCCATATCATAATTACATCTTCAGATCTTATAATTGATGAATAAATGAAATTTAGATGCTAATAACTGATAGCTTAACCTCCTTAAAAACAGAGGCATATAGACCACATACCGTTATGACCTACCTTCAAATTGATGTATACAGATGTGCCTCCAGAATTCTCATGGAGTGAAAGGCATAAACTGCATGAAAAACAAAGAATAAAAAGTAAAAAATTAGAAAATAGTGAAAGAGAAAAATGTAGAGACAGAAGAAATGAAAATAAAATGAAAATGAAAACTATATAAACAAATAATCAGTAATAAAAATAAAACAAAACTCCAAAGTTGAGATATGTGTTAACTATTGGCCAAAAACTAAAACAAAAATATGAATGATGAAACAAATATTTCACAATGTCAGGAAGTATTTTTTCACAGAGAGAGTAGTGGATGCTTGGAATGCCCTCCCGCGGGAGGTGGTGGAAATGAAAACGGTAACGGAATTCAAACATGTGTGGGATAAACATAAAGGAATCCTGTTCAGAAGGAATGGATCCTAAAGAGCTTAGCCAAGATTGGGTGGCAGGACCGGTGGTGGGAGGCGGGGATGGTGCTGGGCAGACTTATACGGTCTGTGGTGGGAGGCGGGAATGGTGGTTGGGAGGTGGGGATGGTGCTGGGCAGACTTATGCGGTCTGTGCCAGAACCGGTGGTGGGAGGCGGGGCTGGTGGTTGGGAGGCAGAGATAGTGCTGGGCAGACTTATACGGTCTGTGCCCGGAAAAGGACAGGTACAAATCAAGGTAAGGTATACACAAAAAGTAGCACATATGAGTTTATCTTGTTGGGCAGACTGGATGGACCGTGCAGGTCTTTTTCTGCCGTCATCTACTATGTTACTATGTTACTATGAAACAAATATGAAAATATGACATCATATATACTGTAGTAACCTGAAAATATGCTGGCTCAAGGCTAACATTAACATATGCCAACCATTGACCTAAAATGTTTGTCAACCAAAAAAATTATATAGATGTGCAAAAATATATATGCAGTGGTATCCTGAAAATGTGCTAGCTCAGGGGTATCATTAAAAACAAACCGTGAACAGCCATAAAGTAAAATGACAATAAAAGAGCCACTCGATGAATTCAAAGCAGACATACTAAACATCACTAGCTTCAAAGATAATACGTCACATAGAATACTTGAAATAAACCATTTCAAATAGAATAATGGAACGGACACTAACCAAGTAGCCTGTATATGGATCCGTCACGGTGAGACTAAAAATGGTAAGTCACAAACCTAACGTGCCACTATATAAGATAATCTGCCAACAGAAGGCTATGTTGCGCGGTCATTCAGAACATCATATGGATATAGGTGCTCCCACTACCATAAGAAGTATATATCGCATACCCCACAGACCTAAAATGCCCCCAAATGAAAAAGGATCTCAAAACTAACCGCTAGGGCTTAACAAAGGCTAGGATGGGCATAAGATCGTTGAAAGCATAGAGCAAAAAGCGCTGTTATTTAAAGGGAACGGACTAAAATATGTTAAAACCATCTCAAAAATATGTTTGTTATAAAAAGTGGTGAGGGATATAAAAATGTGAAACTGAAAACTAACTACCACTACGTACTTCTATAAAATGCTGTAACGCATAGCCTCAAAGGATAATATCTACCTTATAATTGAAAGAGAAAAACGCCTAGATTTCGACCCAAATCGGGAGATAGACGTTTATCTCACAAAAATGAATAAATCGGTATAATGGAAAGGTGATTTTGGACGTTTTCAACTGCACTCCATCGCGGAAGCGTACAAAGTTGACGGGGCATGTCGGAGGCGTGGCGAAGGTGGAACTGGGGCGTGGTTATCGGCCGAGGAGAGATGGGCGCCTTTCGCCGATAATGGAAAAAAAGTATGCGTTTGTAGCTAGAATTTAGGGCACTTTTCCTGGACCCTGTTTTTTAACGAATAAGGCCCCAAAAAGTGCCCTAAATGACCAGATTACCCCCAGAGGGAATCGGGGATGACCTCCCCTGACTCCCCCAGTGATCACTAACCCCCTCCCACCACAAAAAATGATGTTTCACAACTTGTTATTTTCACCATCAAATGTCATACCCACCTCCCTGGCAGCAGTATGCAGGTCCCTGGAGCAGTTGTTAGGGGGTGCAGTGGACTTCAGGCAGGTGGACCCAGGCCCATCCCCCCCTACCTGTTACAATTGTGCTGCTTAATGCTTATTAGTCGTCCAACCCCCCAAACCCACTGTACCCACATGTAGGTGCCCCCCCTTCACCCCTTTGGGCTATAAGAATGGTGTAGACTTGTGGGCAGTGGGTTTTGAGGGGGATTTGGGGGGCTCAACACACAAGGGAAGGGTGCTATGCACCTGGGAGCTCTTTTACCTTTTTTTTTGTTTTTGTAAAAGTGCCCCCTAGGGTGCCCGGTTGGTGTCCTGGCATGTGAGGGGGACCAGTTCACTATGAATCCTGGCCCCTCCCACGAACAAATGCCTTGGATTTATTCGTTTTTGAGCTGGGCGCTTTCATTTTCCATTATCACTGAAAAACAAAAACGCCCAGCTCACAAATTGTCGAATAAAACATGGACGTCTATTTTTTTCGAAAATACGGTCCGGTCCGCCCCTTCACGGACCCGTTCTTGGAGATAAACGCCCATGGAGATAGACGTTTTTGTTCAATTATTCCCCTCCACGTCTACACTGAAACCCAAAATGTCAAATGGTTGCCAACAGCCATCTGGCCGAAGTAAAAATAAAAGTGTAAATCAGGATAAAAATAAGGATAAAAATAGTAAATACATTTTACATATCTACCTTAGCGTGTATATATGCACATCCAAGCGTGTATATATACAGTGGTGGAAATAAGTATTTGATCCCTTGCTGATTTTGTAAGTTTGCCCACTGACAAAGACATGAGCAGCCCATAATTGAAGGGTAGGTTATTGGTAACAGTGAGAGATAGCACATCACAAATTAAATCCGGAAAATCACATTGTGGAAAGTATATGAATTTATTTGCATTCTGCAGAGGGAAATAAGTATTTGATCCCCCCCCAACCAGTAAGAGATCTGGCCCCTACAGACCAGGTAGATGCTCCAAATCAACTCGTTACCTGCATGACAGACAGCTGTCGGCAATGGTCACCTGTATGAAAGACACCTGTCCACAGACTCAGTGAATCAGTCAGACTCTAACCTCTACAAAATGGCCAAGAGCAAGGAGCTGTCTAAGGATGTCAGGGACAAGATCATACACCTGCACAAGGCTGGAATGGGCTACAAAACCATCAGTAAGACGCTGGGCGAGAAGGAGACAACTGTTGGTGCCATAGTAAGAAAATGGAAGAAGTACAAAATGACTGTCAATCGACAAAGATCTGGGGCTCCACGCAAAATCTCACCTCGTGGGGTATCCTTGATCATGAGGAAGGTTAGAAATCAGCCTACAACTACAAGGGGGGAACTTGTCAATGATCTCAAGGCAGCTGGGACCACTGTCACCACGAAAACCATTGGTAACACATTACGACATAACGGATTGCAATCCTGCAGTGCCCGCAAGGTCCCCCTGCTCCGGAAGGCACATGTGACGGCCCGTCTGAAGTTTGCCAGTGAACACCTGGATGATGCCGAGAGTGATTGGGAGAAGGTGCTGTGGTCAGATGAGACAAAAATTGAGCTCTTTGGCATGAACTCAACTCGCCGTGTTTGGAGGAAGAGAAATGCTGCCTATGACCCAAAGAACACCGTCCCCACTGTCAAGCATGGAGGTGGAAATGTTATGTTTTGGGGGTGTTTCTCTGCTAAGGGCACAGGACTACTTCACCGCATCAATGGGAGAATGGATGGGGCCATGTTCCGTACAATTCTGAGTGACAACCTCCTTCCCTCCGCCAGGGCCTTAAAAATGGGTCGTGGCTGGGTCTTCCAGCACGACAATGACCCAAAACATACAGCCAAGGCAACAAAGGAGTGGCTCAGGAAGAAGCACATTAGGGTCATGGAGTGGCCTAGCCAGTCACCAGACCTTAATCCCATTGAAAACTTATGGAGGGAGCTGAAGCTGCGAGTTGCCAAGCGACAGCCCAGAACTCTTAATGATTTAGAGATGATCTGCAAAGAGGAGTGGACCAAAATTCCTCCTGACATGTGTGCAAACCTCATCATCAACTACAGAAGACGTCTGACCGCTGTGCTTGCCAACAAGGGTTTTGCCACCAAGTATTAGGTCTTGTTTGCCAGAGGGATTAAATACTTATTTCCCTCTGCAGAATGCAAATAAATTCATATACTTTCCACAATGTGATTTTCCGGATTTAATTTGTGATGTGCTATCTCTCACTGTTACCAATAACCTACCCTTCAATTATGGGCTGCTCATGTCTTTGTCAGTGGGCAAACTTACAAAATCAGCAAGGGATCAAATACTTATTTCCACCACTATATATATATATATATATATATATATATATATATATATATATATATATATATATATATATATATATATATATATATATATATATATATATATCCAGATACACGAACACTTGTGTGCCGTAAGAACTACAAATATCCAAAAAGCTTACCGCTGGTGCTGTCTGGAATCTAACATAAGCGTATATACTAGTAAAAGCCAGAAAGAAAACAGGATGACGTGACCAACCGTTCAAGACAATTAATGACGTATACGGAACTAATCAAACTGGAAATACCAACCGACCCGAACTGAAGACATATTAAAACTGTCTCAAAAAATGTAATGATATGAAATATAACGCCTATTATCTATTTTATGTAAGGTAGTGAATAGTAAGAATATAAATAAAAATAATAATAATTAAAAACAAAAGACAGGTGTATATAATATCCAACACCTAAAAATAAATATGATATAGCCAAAAAAGATATAGTGACGTTTAAATTTAACATGGAGAGAATTTTAATACTACCCCAAACTAAAAGCATATTATCTCAAAAAATGTAAAAAAAAATGTAACATAAGATACCAACTAATTGTTTTTTGAAGGCTAAAATAAAAATAAAAAATAATAATGATAATAATAATAATAAACAGAGGCAAAAAGGTATATATCATCCAGAGCCTAAAAATTAAATGTAATATGGCCGAAATATATTCAAAAGAGCATAGTAATGTTTAATTATAACAGGAGAGAATTTTGATAAATACTAACCAAAAAATATATATTCATATATATATATATGAGTCAACAAAATAAATAAAAATTGAAACCAAAAATAAAATGAAGATAAAACATGGGCAAAAATAATAATAAAAATAAAAATGAAAAAATGAAAATAAGAATTAAAATTAGAATAAAAATGAAAATAATAAAAAGGCGTGAAAATGGTTATTCAGAAAAACCCTTTCACAACTCCGCTACTACCTTTGATCACTGTCTACTGCACTGACCACTAGGCTACTCCATTCACTTGTTTGCTTCTTTCTTAGAAATGGTTATGATATCTGGAGCTGTCATAGAGCCTGGTATCTACTGTCACTGATACACCTTTGAGGGGAACTAAGAGGGGGTCATGCCTTAATCCCTCCAGTAGTCAGCTGGTCAGTTAGGGCACCTTTTTCTGACTTAGTCATGACTAAAACAGGTCTAGATAAAAGTGTTCTTCTTTTTTGCCTTGGACTTTTTTTCTGTTCCTTTATCGCTGAAAAATGTCCAGATTTTAAGCCTGTCCAAGACCCACCCAAAGCACATCTCCAATATACACCCTTGCAATTTAGACAAACTGCAGAGTAAAATGTCCCAATTCTGAGTATCAAAAATACCAAGAGGTGTTTTTGCAAGATGGTAGGCCAGCTATTTGGCCGGCGCCATTCGATTATGCCCCTCCACGTGTCACTTTTGAGACTTTTTCTCTTTTGAAAATGAGTGCCATAGCAAATGACAGCAGATAAAAATCTGCATGGTCCATCCAGTCTGTTCAACAGTCATATTACCAGAGCATTATTGAACCTACAATCCAATACTATTATTACAATGTTTCAATTGCTAAGTTCCACTATACTATGTCTTTTCCTGCCCCACTGATATACAAAGACCCGCATTCATATAATATGACGGCGGAGGTTCCCTCCGCCCACTCGCTCCACTCAGGTGACTAAGGCCCATTGATGTCAGTGATATTGAGCAACTATCCCTCATTGACGTCAGTGGGATACCAAACTTGCCTACTGTCAGCAGTGTTAGCACTGGGGCCTGTGCTTATGTCATGTTCCTCACCTGTTCGGCGCTCCCCCCGACTGGGACCGGCCACGGGCTCCTCAGAGAGGAGGATCAGGCTTAGGAAAGGTTGGTTCGGTTTCCTAAGTCCAGCAGCCGTCATCTAGCTTGGAGCAAGACCACAGCCATCTTGGTTAACTCAGAGGATCAGCCATGTTTCGGTTTTCCTAGTCCAGCAGCCGTCATCCAACTTGGAGCAAGGACAGCAGCCATCTTGGCTAGCTCAGGAGGGGGCAGCCATCTTGTAGTAACGAGAACAGGAAGGAACTCCATATTTGGTCTTGGGAGGATCTCCTATGGGGGCAGCCATGTTGGATACAGCTGAGTATGGTTGGCTCTGATTGCTTCTCTATTTAAAGCCCTGCCTTCAGTCCTTCTGTGCTTCGGCTACTACTCTGTTCCAGGGAAGTTGTAGTGTGTGTGGATCTGTTGTCTGTATTCCTGGTTCTGGACTTTACTGTTTGTTCCTGACTACCCGTGTTTGCTGCCAGCCCTGACTACTGCTTGTTCCTGACTATCAGTGTTTGCTGCCAGCCCGGACTACTTCCTGATCATCTCTGCTTGCTCCTGCTTCTTTCTTTAGGCCAGTCCGCCAACCCCTGTGGTTCCTGAAGTCCCGTTGGCCGCCTGCAGCTGGGGGCTCAACTCCCGGTGAAAGGTGGTCGCCGCGGGTGAAGTTAGGGGTTGTCCAGCTGTCCTTTGGAGGCCAGTGGTTCATCTGCCTCCAGCAGGACCCAAGGGCTCACAATATTCGAAACGAGACAGCTGATGATAGAAGATACAATTACCAAGACATTTCAGATGTGTTTGACATATGTAGAACTTTGCAACAACAACAACAGATGCTGATCCAATAAATGTTGGTAACTATCAGTACAGTCGTTTGTGTCACAGCAAACTTGGAAAAAGTCAATCATTATGGAATGCTGCAATTTGAAGCTCCAAATCATTCCACAATATCTGATATTTGTGCAGGTGAATCAATCATTATACTGTGCCCAACCAGATGGAATTCCACATATCATGCAGTAGCTAGACTGTTTAAGTTGAGTGATAAGCTAGCTGAAATCTGTAAATAGCTGGGACTGCTGAAATTTAGTCATGTGGAGTTAAAGTTTTTGAAAAAAATATATAAAAGCAATGGAACCACTACACACGTTTAGATGAATTACTGTGAGACCGTGAAGTTTTCCAAAGTAGCTCAATTTCATTTTAAACGTAGAAAATTCGCTTTTCACAATTTTCAGTACTGTACTCATTGGTGAATGCATTGTTTTCTAGAACTGGAGCTTGATTCAAGCATTTACTGGCCTTTAATCCAAATGGCATGACTGAGGTGACCATCAAAGATGGCGTCCTTGCCGCTATTTGTGTTCCGCAGTACAGAATGAAGTGGGTTCCTCCAGAAAAAAGAGAGGAGTTCACCCAGTTGTTTGTTGACACTGTTGTGAGGGCTAACGGATGAGACAGCCAGTCCATGAGTCAACCCACAGAAAGATTGCACAATGATGACTATCATTACCAGGAGCCAGAGGCAGAGGAGGCCAGTGGAACTCCAAACTCTTCTGTTACTTTTAAACTCCAGCTATGAACTACCTTGCTGGTCAAAGTTCTTTAGTTAATAGTTTACATTCAATTCCTGCTATAAAGAAACTCTTAATTGGAGTCAATATAATACTCCCGTCATCTGCTCCAGCGAAATGACTGTTCAGTGCAGCTGGGCAGATAGAAACTCCACGTCACAACAGACTATCAGACCATATGTTTGAGAAACTGCTACTACTGAAACAAAACAATTTGTTATGTTTCAAAGACAATGATTTTTTGATTTAAAATCATTTGCTGACTGATTTTCATCTGAAATTACAACTGACTTACTGATTTTGATTTCAAATTCATTTTGTACTTAGTGATTTTGATTTGTAATCTTTGTCAAAATGATTTTACCCAACATTGATAGGGGATAATCTTATTAAGCTTTTTCTGCATGTAAAACAGATGAAAATTGGTGTCTTGAAAATGCATGGGAGTAGACACCCATACAACTACATGGGAGATGTTTAATAAGCTACACTAGAGGAGTGTGGTAGCCGTGTTAGTCCACTCTTAAGGTTATCAATAGAAATCAAACAAAATAAAACATGGAAAAGAAAATAAGATGATACCTTTTTTATTGGGCATAACTTAATACATTTCTTGATTAGCTTTCGAAGGTTGCCCTTCTTCGTCAGATCGGAAATAAGCAAATGTGCTAGCTGACAGTGTATATAAGTGAAAACATTCAAGCATTACTATGACAGTCTGACAGGGTGGGAGGATGGGGGTGGGTTGGAGGTATGCATGGGGACATCAAAACATATCATTGATATTCTAACAGGATGGGTGTGGGTAGGTGAGGGGTGGGGTGATCAACAGAGACATACAGCTTTATGGTTTATAATGGGCTAGGAACCCCAGGTCCTTGTTAAGTCCTTTCTGTTGGGTGTTAAAATATTCAATCATTCTGACTTCAAAGATCTTACGTTCTTGTATGGTTTTAAAGTTACCTTTCAGTATTCTCACTGTGAAATCACTGGTACAGTGTCCTGGTTCTGTGAAGTGCTGTCCCACCGGGGTGGGGGCCCTAATGGCTGTATTGTTCATGTGATGTCTATGCAAATTGAATCTTGTCTTAAGCATCTGGCCTGTTTCTCCAATATAGCATCCTTCGTTACATTTTTTACACTGAATGATATATACCACATTGGAAGATGAGCAAGTGAAAGATCCCTTTATGTTGAATATCTTTCCTTTGTGGGTAACTGTGGGGTCCTGTGAAATATTTTGGCATAGTTTGCAACTGGATAAATTACAGGGACGTGTGCCCTTCTGTTCCTTTTCAGTCTGTGATGGAAGTTTACTTCTGATTAGCTTGTGTTTTAAGTTGGGTGGTTGTCGGAAGGCCAGTACTGGTGGGGATGGGAATATCTCTTTCAGTAATTCATCCTCCTGGAGTATAGGTTGTAGATCTCTTATGATTTTCCTCAGTTTTTCCAGCTCTGGATTGTATGTCACTACAAGGGGAATTCTGTCTGTGGATTTTTTCTCCTTGTACTGTAACAGATTCTCCCTGGGTGTTTTGAGGGAGGAGGCAATATTCTTGGAGATTATTTTGGGGTTGTAGCCTTTCTGTTTGAAGGATGCACTCAGGCTTTTAAGGTGTCTGTCTCTGTCCCCTGGGTCAGAGCAGATACGGTGGTATCTTGTGGCTTGGCTGTAAATGATGGATCTTTTTGTATGTGAAGGATGGAAGCTGGAGTTGTGGAGGTAGCTGCATCTGTCTGTGGGTTTCTTGTATATAGACGTTTGTATACAGCCATCACTGATTGAGACCGTGGTGTCCAAAAAATTGACTTTTTCTGGGGAGTAGTCAATTTTGAATCTGATTGTAGGATGGTATGTATTGGCAAAGTACCTCATGAAAGACTTCAGAGGAAATTGGAGAGTCATGGGATAGGAGGTAGTGTCCTATTGTGGATTAAAAACTGGTTAAAAGATAGAAAACAGAAATTAGGGATCAATGGTCAGTATTCTCAATGGAGAAGGGTAGAAAGTGGGGATCCCCAGGGGTCTGTGCTGGGACTGCTTGTTTTTAACATATTTATAAATGATCTAGAGATAAGAGTAAATAGTGAGGTAATTAAATTTGCTGTCAACTCAAAGTTATTCAAAGTTGTTAAATCGCAGGAGGATTATGAAAAATTATAAGAGGACCTTATGAGACTGAGACTAGGCATCTAAATGGCAGATGACGGTTAATGTGAGCAAATGCAAAGTGATGAACGTGGGAAAGAGGAACCTGAATTATAGCTACACAATGCAAGGTTCCACATTAGGAATCACTGACTAGGAAAGGGATCTAGGTGGCGGCATTGATAATATGTTATAACCCTATGCTCAGTGTGCAGCAGTGGCTAAATAAGCAAGTAGAATGTTAGGTATTATTAGGAAAGGAATGGAAAACAAAAATAAGGACATTATAATGCCTTTGTATCGCTCCATGGTGTGACCACACCTAGAATATTGTTTTCAATTCTGGTCAGCACATCTTAAAAAAGATATAGTGGAATTAGAAAAGGTACAGAGAAGTGAGACAAAAATGATAAAGGGGATGGGACAACTTGCCTATAAGGAAATGCTAAAGCAGCAAGGGCTCTTCAGCTTGGAGAAAAGAAGGCTGAGGGGAGATATGATAGAGGTCTATAAAATAATAAGTGGAGTGGAACGGGTAGACGTGAATCGCTTATTTACTCTTTCCAAAATACTAGGACTAGGGGGCACACAATGAGGCTACAAAGTAGCAAATTTAAAACGAATCAGAGAAAATATTTCTTCATTCAATGTGTAATTAAACTCTGGAATTCGTTGCCAGAGAATGTAGTAAACTTAGTTAGCTTAGTGGGGTTTAAAAAAGATTTGGATGCCTTCCTGAAGGAAAAGTCCATAGACTTGGGGAAAATCCACTGCTTATTTCTAGGACAAGCAGCATAAAATGTATTGTACTTTTTTGGGATCTTGCCAGGTACTTGTGACCTGGATTGGCCACTGTTGGAAACAGGATGCTGGGCTTGATGGACCTTTGGTCTGTCCCAGAATGGTAATACTTATATACTTATGTAGGTACTTAATCACTTAACCCACTGTTCAAATACTGACACACTGTACAAAGGCTATCTAACAACCAACCTTGAGAAATCTCAGCTGGTGACTCATTTCACATAAGGAGACACAGCCTTATGTCTCTCCAAAATCGTCATTGAATTTTTAACATTTTTACCATATAATCTATACTTAGTTTAACTCAAGAGGACCCATTGCCGACATTGCCCATGTTGGCAGCAGGTCCTCTTGAGTTACGCTAAGTAGTCTATAGAATTAAGCATAAGTACAGGCTATATAGTAAAAACTTTAAAAAGTTCAAAAATAGTTGTTTCTAATAAAATGACGATTTTGGTGAGACATAAGGCTGTCTCCTTATGTGATACGAGTCACCAGCTCAGGTTTCAGAAGATTGGTTGTTTTTGGACAGTATGTCGGTATATAAACTATGGGTTAACCTCCAAATTCTATATATTGCGCCTTAATTTCTGCATGGAAATCGAAGCGTATTCTACAACAATGCACATAACTTAATTGGTTAGGTAGCTAATCAGCATTGTTAATTGGATGTTAACAAGCAATTATCAGCACTAGTTAGCATTAATTAAGATTTGCACATACAACTCACTAAGTGTATTCTGTAACATAATGCACGTAAATTCACGAGGACGGTCTTCCACCGTCAGAGCCGTGTTCTACTGAGGAGTACCCAACGGAAATCTGAAAAAAAGAATCCAGCCCCAAGCTAAGTACCTATCCAGACAACATTGACATGTTTATTGATTGCATTTACACGTTTTTACGCAACACCAGACATAAGAAGAGATATAAGGAGAGAGGGAGGGCTGAAGTGCTATGATGTTGGATTTCGCGTGTTGCCTTTCAGTAATCCAGCCAAAGCAACATGTGTTTTACTGAGCACTTACAAATCATAATTTGAACATTATCACTTTTATTTGCACATATATCACAGCATACAAAAAAATAAAAAAAGAATATAGGTATTTAAACAACGGTTTCTAAAAGTCATATATGATAGTTAAAATTTAATCCAACAATTCATATAAGTAGGAAACTCACAGTCTAAATTCTCCCAAGGTTAATTATTTAAAATTCAGAAAAATATCACTATTATATATAGTTGACAAAATCTTTATTTTCAAAAATGTAAACACAATATTTTTATGCTTCTATAAATACACACACAAATATCGTATAAAACTACATAATAATCATTCATACTCACTCATACATTCATTACCCATAAAATATAAAACACAGGATCCAGGAGACATCCGGTTGAGTTGATATACTCTCTGAGGTGGTCTGACTGACTGATTCCCGGAGAGGGTGGTGGATATGTGGAATGCCCTCCTGCGGGAGGTGGTGGAGATGAAAACGGTAATGGAATTCAAACATGCATAGGATAAACACAAAGGAATCCTGTTTAGAAGGAATGGTTCCGTGGAATCTTAGCAGAGATTGGGTGGTGACGCCGGTAATTGGGAAACAAAATGGGAGCTGGGCAGACTTCTATGGTCTATGCCCTGATTGTGACTGAATAACTATGGATAGGCTGGAATGTAAATTTTAAGGGGCTTCAACATTAGCTTCAGAACTTTAGAACAGTGCTGGGCAGACTTCTACGGTCTGTGCCCTGAAAATGGCAAGGACAAATCAAGCATACATATAAAGTATCACATACCATGTAAATGAGTTTATCGTGATGGTCAGACTGGATGGACCGTACAGGTCTTTATCTGTCATCATTTACTATGCATCTTTAATTTGTTTCACCCCATTCCATGTTACCTGTGATTGCAGCAGATAATGCATGTTAACTGCTATGGTGCCCTGTTAGCTATTAGAACAACACCCGCGTTAACATCTAATGCAGCTTAGTAAATGGGTCCCTCATATTGTATACATTAGATTAGCTCTCTTTCTGAAATAAAGATGATGTGTTCTGTGCCAGATTTATAGTTATTCCCCCAGGCCCGGTTAACTGTGTCAAATTTTAAGCAATCGTAAGGAAAGCTAATAAAAAAAAAAGCAACAGAACCATTTTTACGTGGAAATAGTAGATGCACACTTTTCCTTGGAAAAGCATGAGCTTCCAGTAAGGTCCTGCAATGTGATTGATAGCCTTGCTGCTATAGTACAGAAGGATTTAGCCCTATTCCAAGTGTTAGGAAATTGAGGAACTGCTTTGCCCGAAGACTTACAAAACTGGTGTCATCTTTCTCAAATTAAGGAGATTTTTTTTTTTATATCTTACAAAAATTCTTGCCTCAAAAAATATGAGAAGTTGGGTTAGTAACAACACATTTTTATAATAGTTTGCTCAGTTCTTATGTGTCTGTCATTTTCCACTCTCTGAGCAGAATATTGATTTTCTGAGTATTTCTGCAACAACTGAAACCAAGCTGCGAAAGAAACCAACTTAAATTTATCTCATGCTGCCAAACCAAAAATTTAATGAGAAAGGCTCACTAGATCACATTAAGTACATTGGTGGTATCAAGGACGCTAATGCAAGTCAAATGTTTTTGAGGGAACTAAGCCACATGCTCCTTTCTCCAGCCCCAGGCAAATAAATACTTATGCCCTATCTGGTTCCAAATATGAACAATAGCTCATCTACCTACCTTTCCACTATGATACAGTGCTACAGCTGACCTTTAAACATTAACCCATCACAATAAGCCTTCAAATATTGGTGTTTTTATCCCAATTTTCAGAAAGAATATCTCTTGAAAAACAGAGGCCATTACATCAATGCTACAAATTAATCTAAATATTCATTATACTCTGGCTCTCAGAAGACTGCTAAACAGTTGACAAGTTCTATTTACATCTGCAAGGATTCTACAGCAATAAGTTTGCAAGAACCTCTCAAAAATTGTTCACCTTTCAAAAGAAATTCCTCATTTTCAACAACACAATTTTTTAGCTGGTAATTTGCAAAAACATGGTTATCCAGGTATAATTTTGAGGTTTATTTTTCAATTTTGAGGAGTGGCCTAGTGGTTAGGATGGTGGACTTTGGTCTTGGGGAACTGAGTTCGATTCCCACTTCAGGCACAGGCAGCTCCTTGTGACTCTGGGCAAGTCACTCAACTCTCCATTGCCCCATGTAAGCTGCATTGAGCCTGCCATGAGTGGGAAAGTGTGGGGTACAAATGTAACAAAAATAAAATAGATACTATTGGAGATTCTACATGGAATGTTGCTACTATTGGAGATTCTACATGGAATGTTGCTACTCCACTAGCAACATTCCGTGTAGAAGGCTGCGCAGGCTTCTGTTTCTGTGAGTCTGACGTCCTGCACGTACGTGCAGGACGTCAGACTCACAGAAGCAGAAGCCTGCGCGGCCACATTGGTGATCTGCAAGGGCTGACTTCTAGTGGAATAGCAACAGTCCATGTAGAATCTCAAATAGTAGCAACAGTGGACGAGTGGCCTAGTGGTTAGTGTGGTGGACTTTGGTCCTGAGGAACTGAGTTCAATTCCCACTTCAGGCACAGGCAGCTCCTTGTGACTCTGGGCAGGTCACTTAACCCTCCATTGCCCCATGTAAGCCGCATTGAGCCTGCCATGAGTGGGAAAGCGCGGGGTACAAATGTAACAACAAAAAAATATAGATTCCCTTGTATTTGCTTTTTGTTAATCAACATATGTATGTTTGCTAAAATGTTTTAAATGAACTTTTATTAATATTGTTTTTCGGTTCTTGGTATTCACACATAATTCATATTTTGCATTTACACCATCACTTCTTACATTGTGTCTGCGTACCTCGTGATGATTTATTTTGAAGGATTTCTTTCCAATTCTTGGTTAGTTGAAGGCATTCTTGGAGCAATTCTGTAACTGGGTGCCAAGATGCAGGCATCTCAATGAAGCATGTTTAGCACCAGTTCTCTGATAGTTTCCAGATGTGCCTAAGTCATTATAGAATAGAAGTGCAAAACCGCACTGGCATGCCACAATTTAGGCCTGCGCCCTTAAAACAGGACAATGGCTGGTGTAAGTTGGCATTCCTAAGTGCGCCATGCAATGTATTTTACAAGTTGTACACATCACTTGGTGATATGCCGATGGTCCATCCATGGTCTGCCGCCTTGCAGTTATGCACTAAGCAACTCTGGCACAGACATTATGGAATAGCACTGAGCACTTATGCTTGCAACTGCCAATTATTGGTGCCTCTGACATGTGCGAGTGCCAGTATTGTATAATGTTACTTGTGTACTTGGCACCTCAGAATAGGCGTTGAGTTATAGAATGAGGAGAGTCTGCCTTTAGCTTCATGGTTCAGAGTACTTTTTAAGTATGCCAATAGCCCGCATCATACCTTCCCTTGCTTTATTGATTAATTTGTGTGTGTATGTTTGTATGTAGCAGTCTGAGAGATTCAGCAGTAAGGAGTATTTTCCTGAATCCTCACTGCTTCTGCTTTATTCCACCAATAGAATAAACCATCTGGCTGACCTCATTTGTAGGCAGGCAGACTGGTCTTCAGCTGAATTTTCTGATTTTCCAGATGAATCTGGAAAATGCAGTAAAGTGGTAGAACAATAGGAGTGTCCAGTGTAATCACCAGGAGGTTCTGGAGGCACCACTGATTATAAAACAGAGACTCTCCCTAGGAGCAATGTCTTAGGTTTTACTTCTCTTGGCCTTTGAGCTTCCATTTGCTAGGGAGAGCCTCAAGCCAAGGCTCTGAAGTAGTGCACAAAGGGTGGTATAGTAAACGCACTGAAATAAAATAAAATACAATGAAGAGCCTCTTCCTGGTCACTAAGTCTAGTAAACTATTAGGCTAAAGAAGTGAGATAGAAGAGCACAGATCAGGATTGCTAAAGGATGGGAGCCCTTCAGTATCCCTTCTATTCACAGAAAGGAGAAGGGAATCTGAACTACCTTGAGAACACAATCAAGCAGTGGCGTACCAAGGGGGGGGGCGGGGGAGCGGTCCGCCCTAGGTGCACGCCGCTGGGGGGGTGCCGCGCGCCTGTCGGCTCTGCTCATTCCATACTCCCTCTGACCCGGAACAGGTTACTTCCTGCAGCAGGTAAAAATGCTCCCGGGAGGGGGGTGTCCTTTTGCTGGGGGGAGGGGGGTGTCCTTTCACCGGGGGTGGGGGGGTCGTGCTGCACCTGGGGGGGGCGCATCAGCGATCCGCCCTGGGTGTCAACCACCCTAGGAACGCCACTGCAATCAAGGCACCCTGGCCACAACCCTTGTGGTTCAGAAACATCTTAAGGGCTGAAGCATTAAAGTAATTATCACATCTGCAGGACTGTTGTGTGGGTCCAGGTATAGCTAATAGGATCCCAATCAGAGAGTCACTATTCAAACTCATGGCATGATGATCAGAAGCAAACACGGGTGCCAGAGGCTACTTGAACTGTACTAGCACCCGCGTTGGCTCCCAACCCATGATCAGAGCCAGTGAACAAGTGAAACAATGAGCATACTGGCTCTGATAGCATTTAGCATGCAAATGCATGTTAAACAGGGCATTAACTATTCCTCCCCAATGCTCAGCGGGCAGCGCAGTAAACAAGGGTGCTGCTGCCGCTGCAAACCCTACACCAGCTCGGAGCTGGTATTAGGGTTTGCAGAGCATTGGGGAGAAATGGGGAGCCCTTGTTTAGGGAGCATTGGGAAATCCAGCATGCATCTGCATGTTTGCAGGCCCTCCAACTCCTCAGGACACAGAGGGTTAGGGGGCTGGAAGTCCAGTGGACCTCAAGCCCCCATTGGTGATCTAGTGCCCCCAACCCCCCCCCCCCCCCCCCCCGGACAGAAATCCCCCAGACAGAGAGGGCTAAAGGTCTGGAGGCCCAGCAGACCTCCAGCCCCCTTCTGGTGGCCTAGCGCTCTCTGAACCCCCCCCCCCCCCATACCTTGAAGATGGAGGAGTGAGTAACACTCCCTCCTCCTTCCAGCACCGCCTCTAAAATGGAGGGCTGGGGAGGGCTAGAGGTCCACCGGACCTCCAGCACCTTGCATTCATACGTTTGACAGGTCCAGACTTTTTTTTTTTACAGCCCAGACCCCCCACAGAAGTACCCCCATGATCAAAGCTAATAGCATGCACAAATTTGCTTGCTATTAACTTCGATCATAGTGATGTTATTTTCCCACGCTGTTCCAGTGCTGTTTCAAACAGTGCAGGAAAATTGATCATTGGGGCTTCAGGCCCTCTGAGTTTCATCCAGATTGTCAGCGAACTATAAGTGATAACAACTGCTAAGAAAGCTGTTAATTTGTTAAAGAGAACTCATAATTCAATCAGTAGCTAGCAGTAGGACAGAGAACAAGGGAACTGTGTGTAATTCCCCATTATATGGAGATTATTGAGTGATGACAGCTTTCCCTGGAGTCACTCGGGGGAGAGCGTGGGATGACCATGAGTGGGAGGGAAGCCCAGCCCAAGGGGAGTGTTGTTGAAATAAACTGCAGAAAGAAAGTGGGTTTGTTGTTTGATTGACAGGGGAGGTAGAGCTGGAGGTAATAAAGGCTCCTGCCTGAAGGGAGAAGGGGTCTCTGGTTGCCTGTACTCTCGCTAGGACCCTTGGTAGAGAGGGGGATCCCAAAGCGGCTAAATAAACTCAGGCTGAATTGAAGAGAAGTTGCAGCCCATACAAGTGGCAACTGAGATGGTGTGCAAAACTCTGGGTGGGTAAGGGGAACCAAGCCCAAGAGTAGAACTAGAGCAGGGGAAGCCTGTTCAAGGCCAGGGTGCAGCTCCAGAAGTGCATCGCTAGTAGGAGGACAGCCTCAAGGGTCTGTGCCTGAAGGAAGAGGAATGAAATCAGAGAAGTTCAGGGGCAGCCTTGGATTATTACCAGCCTCTGGGAGGGGTAAAGGACAGGAATATCTGTAAATGTGTAAATACTAAAGTCATTAAGAAGAAAAAAGGTTTGGTAAAGAGCTTGACTCGTGCTAAACCATCTGTATGGTTCTGACTGGGCGTGGAGATTGGTCTCTAGTGGAAAAACCCTGGAACTGGTGATTATAGAGCCTTGATAAAGGCTGGTAGCTATGAATCCCAGCAGGGAAAGTACCTTTAGAGGCTTCTGTGAAGACACAGAGAGTAGAAGCCCTTGGGAGCAGAGCAGCTCAGGGCAGAAGGAAGAACAGCAGCCCTTGGGAGCAGGCATAGCTCAGGGTAGAAGAATATGGCCTTTGGGGGCACTAGTGGTACCTAGGGCCGAGAAGAGCAGAGGTAGCCCACTAGTGGGGAAACCTGGAACTGGTGGTTGCAGAGCAGAACCTCAGCAGGGAGAAACCCCAGAGGCTCCTCTTGAAGAAAGGACCAGCGATGGACAAGGCCTTCGGGGTGCAATCGGCACTAGGGGCCCAGCGAGGGTGAAGGCTTCCTAGGTGCAGCTAGCCCTAAGAGAACAGCTGGTCCCCAGAGCCCAGGGAGAGCCTCCAGGAAGCTGTGGCTAGGATAGGTTTAGCCAGCCTGGGATCTAGCACAGCAGCTGCCAGCCCAAGAAGTCTCCAGCTAGAGAGGTGAGATCTGAGAGGACTGGGAGAGGGTGGATTTGCAAGGAAAGGAGAGGAGGGACCTAAGCCACACAGCCATGCCCATGCAATGATTTCACTAAGCAGCAGGGAAGAGCTTGCAGCTACTGCCTTGGCAAGCAAGACTGACAGGGTCTGAACAATGTGTGAAGGACTAATTCACTGATTCTGAATACCTGAGTCAAAGACTAACTATTAATACTAGAGTGTTTTTGATTTAAGAGGTTACGTGCCAGTACTATTGGTGTTTGTTTATATTTACTTTAAGAACTTAAGTGCCATGATTATTGGTGTTCGTATGTAATAGCTGAATATATATAAATCTGTGTTTTTTATTGAAAATGTTTGCAAACTAATACATGCAAGCAATGAGAAATGTAGAAATATATCATAAAAGAATCAATCAGATCATAACATTCAAATTCAAGCCCACATCAAGGGGAGATCAATAACCAAGAGCCATCACAGAAAAGCAAAAGAAAAAAATTAAAAAGCAGATTCTGCAAACACAAAAACAATCAGTAATTCTCAATCTATCCTGCTACAATAAACCAGTAAACATTATACAGAAGAAACCTTAGTAGAAAGAAAAATTTCTAAATGTGCAGGATCTAGAAACAAGTAGGTATGGTTCTCATAAGTAACCAGGCATTTACAAGGGAATTTAAGAAAGAAAAGGCCACCCACAGCCAAGGCACGTGCCTTTAGCTGTAGGAATGCCTTTCCATGAAGCTGAGTAGCTCTGGCCATGTCAGGGAACATCATAACCATGTGTTCATAGAACGGAACATTCTTTTTCTTGAAATAAGTTCTGAATATGTTCAGTTTCTTTTCAATAGAAGACATAGTTACCAACAAAGCAGCTCTTTTAACTATATTTTCCTGAGATTTCTAGAAATTTCGGTAGATCCAAGCTGTCAGGAGAGTTCAAATTAAACTCTCCCTCCTGATTGGTTTGCTTTATCTATCCCCTTAGGCAAATAATACATACTAATAGCATCACCAGCATCAAAGGTAATTTGCAAAATGTCCTTAAGATACATTTTAAACAATTCAATAGGGGATAAAAAAAAATGTGTTACAGGAAAATTAAGCAAGCGTAAATTAGCAGCTCTCTGCGTATTTTCTAAGTTCTCAATCTGGAAATGCATTAACAAGCTATCTTTAGCTGCTGCAGCTGCTTGACAAATCCCAACATTAGGAGCAACTTTCTCCACAGTTTCTTCCATTTTAGATTCTATTGAGCCACAGTTTCCATCACCTCCTCTATAAATTTAGTAAAGTAAGAAAGATTGTCTCTCAAGCCCATGTCCATTTTCAAAATCGCCTCGTATATCTCTCTCAGAGAAATAGCTTCTGAAGAGGACGACTTAGGAAAACCAGCACATTGAAAAGAAACACTAGTCATTTTTTTTAAAGGAAACTCCTCCTGCATTGGAAGAGTTAACATAAGAAGGAGCAGCAGCATCTCCTGTGTCATGACCTCCCGACCCTGGTCCACTTCCTACATTAGTCTCATCTACTATCTCTGATAAAACCACAGTTTGTGGTGGAGGGAAAGGTCCTCCAGATGATAGAGAAGCTTCCGGGGAGCAAAGGGTTACTCACTGTTAAAGAAGGTTCTGGCACCTTAGATGATTTCAGGTGAAGGTCCATTGGTCCCCTGACCACAGTAACCGCCATAGGTTTCTTCTTTGCTGCCTTTTGCTTCCCCATATGAGTGGAGCAGAATGCCATGCTTCACACTCCTCAATGGCTCTGAAGCGGCTCCAAAAGGGCGGGACCTACCCCTTTGGTCATGCCCCTTCGGGTACGCACCCATGTCCATGCACCTGTGGCCACATACTGCAGCAGGGACTGCTTCTTAAATGATGGTAACAGGGCCTCTCTTCTACATCAGAGGAGCCTCCGGGCATCCCAGCAGGTGCCTGAAGCAGAATCTCAGATCACTCAAAGCTCTTCCAGTGTTCTGCGGCAGGGTCCACCTCTTAAATGATGGTAACAGGGCCTCTCTCCCATGTCAGAGGCAGGGGCGTATCTGGACTCTGGCAGTAGGGGGGGCCAGGGCCAGAGGGAGGGGGCACATTTTAGCCCCCCCCCCCCCCCGGCACCACTGACCCCTCCCCCCCGCCATTGCCAGAGCCCCCCCTGCCACCAACAACTCCCCCCCTGCCACCAACGACTCTCTCCACCTCCTCTCCCGCCGCCAAACCTCCCCCACTGACGTTGTTTACCTTTGCTGGCGGGGGACCCCAACCCCCGCCAGCCGAGGTCCGCTTCCGCCTGCTTTTAAAAATAATTCTTCTGCTGGCGGGGGACCCCAACCCCCGCCAGCCGCCAAGGTCTTCAAAGTTCTTGTTCGTTATCCTCCTCCGTCCGTGGCCATGCTGTACACTGTTGATTCGGAGTCTGACGTCGCACCACGTTGTACGGAACCCCACTATCAACCCTTCTCCATTGAGAATACATACTGACCATTTATCCCTACTCTCTGTTTTCTATCATAGGTTGGCTACAGATACAAGAGTGTCGTGAAAATCAATTGGCCATTTGGAATTTACAGTAACGAATATTCTATGTTTTAATATTATTTGTAAATTGGTTGCTGCGTGCATATGTCATTTGTATCAATAGAACGTATAATATCTATGGGTGGGGGGTTGTTTGTTTGTTTTTTTGAACAGAGAACCTGTTGTTAAACATTTAACAGCACACCACTGAATGACTCCATAACTGTACAAATAAATAATCACATGAATAAATGTCATGCACAGATATTTAAATCTCTGGGAGCCTTTGGATTTTAAATAAAGACTGTTGGCCTTCTTATAACGTCTGCCTCTTGCTTTTATCCTCCACATTGGATTTGGTGGTCCATTTGCCTTGTTGCTTTCTAACTTTATCTGGGCACCTACTTGGTTAGCAGACTAAAAATTGTCGCTAACCGGTAAGTCCTTTTTCCACCCTGACTCTGTCCCAGTTCGCCCCTGCACTAACCAGACAGTGCCATGGCAGTCGTAGTGGTAACAGTGTCTAATTAAGGGTTGACCAAGACAATTTAATCGTGCAGAGGCCTCTCTTGTCTGGTTAAATTGTTTTGAATATCTACCCCTATATGTAGAACCAGAAATATTGGCCACTACACATAGAGATTCCAGATTTTGAAAATGGCATCTAAAATCTAGACGTATCCAATTAAAGCGCCTAAAGATGAAAGATACTGGCAGAATTTTATGATTGATGGGAACTTGTTTTCTTTAGATTTGCAATCTAAAACTTTAGGTGTAGAATTGGACAACTCTCTGTTCTTGCAACAATACGTCTCCCAAATTATGAAGAAACATATTATATTCTTAAGCAGCTTAGATACTTAGGGGCCCTTTTACTAAAAGGCTGGTGTTTGGCAATGGGCTTGCCGCGTGTCAATCTGGAACTACCACCGGGCTACCACAGGAGCTTGGCAGTAGTTCCCACCCCCAGCGCGTGCCACTTTCAGCACTATATTAATTTTTGAGATTTTTGTAGTGCTGGAACTTAACTGGTGGTAATACTTTGGGGTTTGCACGGGAGCCCTCACTACCATCTCAATGGGTGGCAGTAAGGGCTCCCACCAAAATGGCCATGCAGTAAGTGGTTCACTTACCGCATGGCCATTTCTTTTCTCCAAAAACAGCCATCCTTTTGCCCAATGCGGACCCCTTAGATTAGTGGTTCCCACATCTGGTCCTGGAGGCACCCCAGCCAGTCAGGTGTTTAGGATATCCACAATGAATATTCATGAAAGAGATTTGCATGGATATCTTCAAGACCTGACTGGCTGGGGGTGCCTCCAGGACCAAGTTTGGGAACCACTGCCTTAGATACTTAGATGCTTTTCGAATATTGGTCCAATCCCTTGTACTATCTCGATTTGATTACTGTAATCTCATTTGGATCTGTTGTTCTAAGGCACTAATTAACCCTCTACAGGTAATGCAAAATACAGCAGTCAGATTAATATTTGGTTTATCAAAATTCACGTCTGTTAAAAGTTATCTGAAACTGCATTGGCTGCCAATACTAGCTTGTATACAGTTCAAGTTAAATATCACGGCTTTTAAAATACTTTATGCAGATTCCCCTAGTTTATTTTTATTTATTTATTTTATTTGTTGCATTTGTATCCCACATTTTTCCACCGTGATGGTGATCGCCAATTCCGGTATGACAAATACAGAGTGATATTGTGGCAAAGATCATGTGTGACAGACACATTAGGGAATCAAGGAGGAAGAGTTAAATTATGTCCAGTTCGAGTATTAGTTTCGTTGTGTTGCAGGGTTCAGGCATTTAAGTTGGATCAATAGGGTATGCCATTTTGAACAAGTTAGTTTTTAATGATTTCCGGAAGTTTGATGGGTCATGCATTGTTTTCACGACTTTTGGTAATGCGTTCCATAGTTACGTGTTTATATAGGAGAAGCTGGATGCATAGGTTGATTTGTATTTGAGTCCTTTGCAGTTTTGCAGTTTTTGTGTTTCTGGTTGGTAGGTCTATGAGGTTTGCCAATGTATCCTGGGGCCTCACCGTAAATAATTTTATGAACCAGAGTGCAGATTTTGAACGTAATACATTCTTTGATTGGGAGCCAATGCAGTTTTTCTCGTAGGGGTTTGGCGCTTTCGAATCTTGTTTTTCCAAATATAAGTCTGGCTGCGGTGTTTTGAGCAGTTTGGAGTTTCTTTATGATTTGTTCTTTGCATCCCGCATAGATTCCATTGCAGTAGTCTAGGTGACTTACTACCATTGATTATACCAAGTTGCAGAATATTTCCCTCGGCAAGAAAGGTTTTACTCGTTTGAGTTTCCACATTGAATGGAACATTTTCTTTGTTGTAGTTTTCACTTGGCTTTCTAGCGTGAGGTTTCGGTCGATTATAACTCCGAGAATTTTCATGCTGTCTGAAACAGGAAGGGTGTAATGTGGGGTGTTTGTATTGGTGGGTTTGTTCGTGTTGTATTGGGATGAGAGGATGAGACAGTGTGTTTTTTCTGCATTGAGTTTTAGTTGAAATGCATCCACCCATGAGTTCATGATTTGCAGGCTGAGTTTGATTTCGTTAGTGATTTCTGTTAGCTCGTGTTTGTAAGGGATGTATATCGCAACATCATCTTATATGAAAGGTTGAGGTCTCGGTTGGATAAGGGTTTGGCTAATGGGGTCATCATTAGGTTGAAAAGGGTCAGTGATAGTGGTGATCCTTGGGGTACTCCACATTCTGTTTTCCATGGTGATGATATGTTCGAATTTGATATTACTTGGTGTGTTCTTGTGGTTAGGAAACCCTTGATCCCACGCTTTTGCCTTGGTTGTTTATTAGCGCAGACCCAGCGAGGTGCAAATGGAGGGATCATGCTGTATGGCAGGTGGATGAAAGGGGAGAGAGAGAGAAAAACAGGGTAAGATAAGATGGGAGAGGAGTGGGTCCGGGGAAGGATTCATTTGGGACTGGGGAGGCTTTTATTTGGGGTTGGACACTTGCTGGACTCAGCTAATCTTGGATTGGACCCTGCCTCACCATTGATCAGCCTTCAACCCAAGGCCTCTCAGCAGGTCAGGTAAAACAAATATGTTTAATTGTGGACTTTTGGGTGGGGTGGGCACTGCCAGAGAGGGGGGAGAAAGGTATGTTTCTGGGCAGGGATGGACTCAGTGCCCAGGTTAAAATAATAATTTTTAAAAAGGTTGTATGTTTTATGTTGGTTTTTGGGTGGGGGTGGTCTCTGCAGTGCCCAAGGCATTAAAAAATAAAATGTTTATATTTAATACTGATGTGCTTCAGGGTGGAAGGAGGGAGAGATTGGGAAGAGCAGGGGATATGCCAGACTATGGGGGTACAGGTAGAGGGTAGGACAGGGCTGACGCTAGGCTACAGGGAGAGGTGGAGGACGCTAGGGTAGAGCTGATGCCTAGCTGCAGGGATAGATGGTGGGGAAGGGAAGGATAGAGTTGATGCTGGGCTATGGGGGTGGATTGGTGGGTTATGGAAGGGCAGGGAATGGCTGATGTCGGGCTACCGGACAGTTTTTAATTTTTGGTCCTCTATTCTGTAATTGATAAAAGTTGGTATGTGTTCTGCATGTGACCGAGGTGAGAGATTCTGCTGGCATGTGGTTTGTGTGGTGTTGTGAATTTTCCAATGAAATGCGTATTCCTGCTATGTATATTCATTGCTGCCTTTATAAAAGTACTGTTGTTGGTATTTGTGATCAGAATTGTTGTTAAGGAGCTTCTTTGCAAGTTTTTAGTGTTACTTCACAAGGTGCCTGGCAGTGAAGGGATTTTGTAATGCTATTGTTGAGGTGCTACCAGAATTTGAATGTATTTTTCCTATGTAATAATATTGCAGGATCCTGCCATGTGTGTTGAGAGGTTTGCCGTTGTAGTAGACTTATGTATGGTTAATGTTAAGATTTGGGATAATGTAATTATATTTAAAAATATCAATTTTTCCATTAACATAGTAACATAGTAGATGACGGCAGAGAAAGACCTGTACGGTCCATCCAGTCTGCCCAACAAGATAAACTCATATGTGCTACTTTATGTGTATACCTGACCTTGATTTGCATCTGCCATTTTCAGGGCACAGACCGTAGAAGTCTGCCCAGCACTAGCCCCGCCTCCCAACCACCAGCTCTGCCACCCAATCTTCGCTAAGCTTCTGAGGATCCATTCCTTCTGAACAGGATTCCTTTATGTTTATCCCACGCATTTTTGAACTCCGTTACCTTTTTCATCTCCACCACCTCCCGTGGGAGGGCATTCCAAGTATCCACCACTCTCTCTGTGAAAAAGTACTTCCTGATGTTATTTATTTATTTCATTTGTATCCCACATTTTCCCACCTATTTGCAGGCTCAATGTGGCTTACAATACATCATGGGTAGTGGAAATATAATAGAAAATAGACTGCAACTGTCCCTGACACCTTCAAACATGCTGTAGTCACACCACTTCTCAAAAAACCATCACTTGACCCTACTTGTCCCTCCAACTACCACCCCATTTCCCTCCTACCCTTCCTCTCCAAGATACTTGAACGCGCCATTCACAGCCGCTGCCTTGATTTTCTCTCCTCTCATGCCATCCTCGATCCGCTTCAATCTGGCTTTCGGCTCCTACACTCGACAAAAACGGCACTATCTAAAGTCTGCAATGATCTGTTCCTTGCCAAATCCAAAGGTCACTACTCCGTCCTCATCCTCCTGGACCTATCCGCCGCTTTTGACACTGTCAATCACAACCTACTTCTCGCCACACTGTCCTCATATTGGTTCCAGGGCTCTGTCCTCTCCTGGTTCTCCTCTTATCTCTCCCACCGTACCTTCAGAGTACATTCTCATGGTTCTTCCTCCACCCCCATCCCGCTCTCTATTGGAGTTCCCCAGGGATCTGTCCTTGGACCCCTTCTTTTTTCAATCTACACCTCCTCCCTGGGCTCCCTAATCTCCTCTCATAGTTTCCAATATCATCTTTATGCCGATGACACCCAGCTTTATCTCTCCACACCAGACATCACTGCAGAAACCCAGACCAAAGTATCGGCCTGCTTAGCCGACATTGCTGCCTGGATGTCCAACCGCCACTTGAAACTGAACATGGCCAAGGCCGAGCTTATTGTCTTCCCTCCCAAACCCACTTCTCCTCTCCCTCCACTCTCTATCTTAGTTGACAACACCCTCATCATTCCCGTCTCATCTGCCTGCAACCTCGGAGTCATCTTTGACTCCTCCCTCTCCTTCTCTGCGCATATCCAGCAGATTGCCAAGACCTGTCGCTTCTTCCTCTATAACATTAGTAAAATTCGCCCTTTCCTCTCTGAGCACACCACCCGAACTCTCATTCACTCTCTCATTA
Organism: Microcaecilia unicolor; assembly: GCF_901765095.1. Taxonomy (NCBI): domain Eukaryota; kingdom Metazoa; phylum Chordata; class Amphibia; order Gymnophiona; family Siphonopidae; genus Microcaecilia; species Microcaecilia unicolor. Next base: position 193,923,543 of record NC_044039.1, on the reverse strand, counting down.
CCTCTCGCCTTGACTACTGCAACCTACTCCTCACTGGCCTTCCACTTTGCCATCTATCCCCCCTTCAGTCCGTCAGAACTCTGCTGCACGTCTTATCTTCCGCCTGGACCGATATACTCATATCACCCCTCTCCTCAAGTCACTTCACTGGCTTCCGATCAGGTACCGCATACAGTTCAAGCTTCTCCTATTAACCTACAAATGCACTCGATCTGCAGCCCCTCCTTACCTCTCTACCCTCATCTCCCCTTACGTTTCTACCCATAACCTCCGCTCTCAAGACAAATCCCTCCTTTCAGTACCCTTCTCCACCACCGCCAGCTCCAGGCTCCGCACTTTCTGCCTCGCCTCACCCCATGCCTGGAATAAACTCCCTGAGCCCATACGCCAGGCTCCCTCCCTGCCCATCTTCAAAGCCTTGCTCAAAGCCCACCTCTTCAATGTCGCCTTTGGCACCTAACCACCATACCTCTATTCAGGAAATCTAGACTGCCCCCACTTGACACTTGACATTTCGCCTATTAGATTGTAAGCTCTGTTGAGCAGGGACTGTCCTTTTGTTAAACTGTACAGCGCTGCGTAACCCTAGTAGTGCTCTAGAAATGTTAAGTAGTAGTAGTAGTACATTTAGAGGCATATTTTCAAAGCACTTTGGGAGGCTAAGTTCCATAGGTTTCTATGGAACTTTGGGAGGCTAAGTGCTTTGAAAATATGCCTCTTAGTGTTACAGAAAATTTTTGGCAACATGATAATGATAAGACATGATAGTAGTGTAACAATCAAATATTATAAGACATTTCTAACTATGTTAATGAGGACTAACACTTAAAAAAAGCCTTCCTTTCTGTCACATCAAGACACACAACTGTAATAGCATAGGTCAGTGGTTCCCAAAGTTTTTCTTGAGTCTGCCCCCCTTCAATCTCATTTCATGTCCTCTAGTTCTACCACCTTCCCATCTACGGAAAAGGTTCATTTGCGGATTAATACCTTTCAAATATCTGAACGTCTATATCATATCACCCCTGTTTCTCCTTTCCTCCAGGGTGTACATGTTCAGGTCAGCAAGTCTCTCCTCATACGTCTTGTAATGCAAATCCTATACCATTTTTGTAGCTTTTCTTTGCACCGCTTCCATTCTTTTTACATCCTTAGCAAGATACGGCCTCCAAAACTGAACACAATACTCCAGGTGGGGCCTCACCAACGACTTATACAGGGGCATTAACACCTCCTCTCTTCTTCTGGTCACACCTCTCTCTATACAGCCTAACAACCTTCTAGCTATGGCCACCGCCTTGTCACACTGTTTTATCGCCTTCAGATCCTCAGATACTATCACCCCAAGATCCCTCTCTCCGTCTGTACATATCAGACTCTAACACATACGTCTCCCGTGGATTTCTACTCCCTAAGTGCATCACTTTGCATTTCTCCACATTAAATTTTAATTGCTAAACCTTAGCCCATTCTTCTAGCTTCTGCAGATCCTTTTTAATGTTTTCCACTCCCTCCAGGGTGTCCACTCTGTTACAAATCTTAGTATCATCTGCAAAAAGGCAAACTTTACCTTCTAACCCTTCGGCAATGTCACTCACAAATATATTGAACAGAATCAGCCCCAGCACCGATCCCTGAGGTACTCCACTACTCACCTTTCCCTCATCCGAGCGAATTCCATTAACCACCACCCTTTGGAGTCTGTCCGTCAACCAGTTCCTAATCCAGTTCACCACGTCGGGTCCTATCTTCAGCCTGTCAAGTTTATTTAAGAGCCTCCTGTGGGGAACCGTGTCAAAAGCTTTGCTGAAATCTAAGTAGATTACGTCTATTTAAGTATGTATGTGGTTATGTTGATGCAGGGCAGCTGATGGGCAGACTATTTAGAAATCCATCATCAAGTGCATTCTAAGGCATTATTTTGTAGTATCACAAGAATCACTACTCATACCCATATTAGCCCACCCATATTAGCCCACCCATATTAGCTCTGGGCCCACCCAAAATCTCAGGTCTGGCTACTCCACTGCCTCCACCTCCTCCCCACTTTATGGTGATACCATGCCCCCACTCCCCCTCCCCCAATCAAGCAAAACACACCTCCCCCATCTCTTTTTCATGCAGGACAGCCCCCCCCCCCCAGTGGCAGGAGCAAAGCCAACTCGTTCCTGCCCCTTGCGACTGCCTCCAAAAAATAGCTGCCACGACCTCTTACGACAGCCTAACGGTATTACCTTTTTCCAGATTTCTAAATCGATGTCCAGTGTCATTTTTAAAAAGTTTTCACTTTTTCTTTGATTATTAGTATGCTTCAAGTGAAATTCTGCTAATGTTAGCATGGTAATTAATGGATTTTTCTTAACTATCACTTAAAGATAATCAAAGGCAAAGTATTGTTTAATGTTATAAGATGGCTAATACACTCTGAGTTATATAACCATTGTTGTTTTCTCAGAAAGTACACTTAAGGATTCAGCCACAAACAATACAATCAACAGCTGTAAATTATAATCATGGACAGAATCCTAAGCACAATTACTCATTTTAAAGCTATCCCACCATTAGTCAGACACTGTAATTCAATCTAGGGTAGGGAAGTAGCAATTAAGATTACATAAATACTGATTGTAAGCGATGCATCAAAAACAGTGAATTGAATTAAAATGATGGTTACAGAAAAACTATCTTATGCTGGCTACAAATAAAGAGTTATTAAAAAAAAAAGTTTCCTCTGTCTTGAGTCAGCCGGCAACCCTTTTGGCATGATTCATTGGGAAGAGCTTTGTGTCTTCTTCCAGTAGTGACATTTCCCTGTAATTAAGTTATTAGCTGTGTATGCAGTGGTAGTTTCAATGTATTGCGTTGCTTCTGTAATGAAAAAAAAAAAAAGAGGCTTCATAGAAAATGGATTTTCCAGAGTCAGTGCCATGAGCTCTGAAGCAGCTGTGCCCATGATCAGGCTCTGAAGGATGTGCTAAGTGTAGTTAAAGAACACAACCCAGAACCAGATGGTAAAAGAATACTTCCCGCTGTTGTAGTTTGGATCAGGATTCCTTTCTAGAAATTCCTGGATGTTTCAGAACTAGAAAGGTCATTTTGGGATTGTTTAGTATGAAAATTTGTGTCCTTTCCCCACAGCCCCTCAAAATGTTAAATATATACTGAAACTAGGATAAACGCATATCACCAGATTCAGCAAAGGGTTTTCCCACAGACGCAGAAAGCAGAATGTCTTCCGTGTAATAGATGTTGCAGGCAAGAAACTTTGTCTTCTCCAAGATCAAGCAGGATTAATTACCCCTACAAGTGGTAATTCCTAGCAGAGGGTAGCCTTATATAACTGTACATACCTTGAATTCCTAGATAATCATTTAGGAGGTACTTTTATATGATTTTTTAAATGTATTTATTGGGCTTTATTAACCGTCTTTATGAAGAGATTCACCCAAGGCGATGTCACGCAAGGTGTTTTTGTGTATGAAGGTTAGATTCTGTAAATGACACCCAAATTTAGGTGCCAGGAAGATCCATACTGAGCCAGTATTCTGCAAAGGGTGCTCTGTGCTGAACGACCTTTACAGAATACTGCCTTAGCACACCTAGAACCTAACTTTGGGCGTAAGCATTTACATCTGCCAAAAGATGGTGCAAATGCTGATGCCTAACTAATATCGGTGTAGAGAGTTTTCTGATTGAAACCAAAGAAAGCAACAAAGAGGAAAAGTAAATCACTGTAAATGATAAATGAGTGAAATGGTAGCTCTCAGTAATCACCGGGCTATCCTGCCTTACTTTAAATAGGAGCAATAAATTGACCTTCCCTCTAGTCTCAACAAATTGGTCCTCTTGTGCATACATGTAGGTGTGTGATTTAGAGAACAGGCTCTCGAGCGCCAGGCCAGTCATCAAGTGATATGGGTTGGGACTGCTTACCATCCTAAAGAATCTACCATCCTGCAAGCTGAAGTGCCTTGGGCGGTGAATGAACCCATGCAGGTGGATCATCTTTCACTCTCTGCCCAGGAAAAGCAATGCCATTGAGCCCAGGCCCTGTGCCTGTACTGCGGGGTCAGGGTCACTATGCTCAGAGTTGCCCAAAGAAGCTGGAAAACTGGCAACCCTAGTCCTGGCTAGGGAGGCAGCACCGAGGCCTATGACGGATTCTTCCCAATCACAGATGCTGGTGCCCGTCACCATCGCTATTCACCCCGAGATCTGCATAGAAGCACCTTACATTCTTTCTTATTTTGACAGTGAAAATTTATCATATATAGAGTTCCTGAAGAGGTTTTTCGAAACCCTGCAGAGTCGGACTCATTATGATTTCACTTTGAAAGTACTGTTACATCTAAGAGCAACATCAGCAGCACATTGAGATGGTCTTCAAATGAATGCATCACAAACATCTCTATGACAAGCTGGAGAAGTGTGCCTTCCACCACACGGTGTTACCTTTCTTGGGATACATTATCTCCGACCAGGGTTTGAGGTTGGATCCTAGTAAACTATCTGCTATTCTCCAGGGCTTTATTAATTATTATCGCCAATTTATTCACAACTATTCCACAATTGTAACACCCTTGATGGCATTAAATAAGAAGGAAGCTAATCCTCGGCTCTGAACCCCCGAGGCTTGTCAAGCCTTCGGACAACTCAAACAGGCTTTTACTTCAGCTGCTATTCTGTGATGTCCTGATCCAACCCAGAAGTTCTATGTGGAAGTCGATTCATCTTCAGTTGGTACGGGTGCCATACTATTGCAGGCTGATACTGGGGGCAAGCTCCTGTCCTGCGCATTTTGTCCCTGGAAATACTCCCCAGCAGAGAAGACCTACCCTATTGGGGATCAGGAATTACTAGCCATGAAACTGGCTCTTCAGGAATGATGGCATTTGCTGGAGGGATCTAGTGTACCTTTTGTCATCTTTACAGACCACAAAAACTTAATTTATCTCCAAAAAGCTTGATGCCTTAATCCCAGGCAAGTTCAGTGGTCCTTATAAGTACATAAGTATTGCCATACTGGGACATATGAAAGGTCCAACAAGCCCAGCATCCTGTTTCTAACAGTGGCCAATCCAGGTCACAAATACCTGGCAAGATCCCTAAAAAGTACAAAATATTTTATGCTGCTTATCCCAGAAATAAGCAGTAGATTCTCCCCAAATCCATTTTAATAATGGTCTATGGACTTTTCCTTTAGGAAGCCGTCCAACCCTTTTTTAAACCCCACTAAGAATTCCAGAGTTTAATTACACATTGAGTGAAGAAAAATGTTCTCTGATTCTCGTATTAAATTTACTACTTTGTAGCTTCATTGCATGCCCCCTAGTCCTAGTATTTTTGGAAAGAGTAAAAAAACGATTCATGTCTACCCATTTCACTCTGCTCATTATTTTATAGACCTCTATCATATCTCCCCTCAGCCGTCTTTTCTCCAAGCTGAAGAGCCCTAGACCCTTCAGCCTTTCCTCATAGGGAAGTCGTCTCATCCCCTTTATCATTTTCGTCACCCTTCTCTGTACCTTTTGTAATTCCACTATATCTTTTTTGAAATGCGATGACCAGAATTGAACACAATATTTGAGGTGTGGTCCTATTTAAGGTATCTTCCCTGTTTTGGTGATATCTTTGAAAGATACCTTATTCCGAACCATGCCAGCCTTCCCCCAGTTTCTAGTTTAAAAACTGTTCTATCTCCTTTTTAAATGTCAATGCCAGCAACTTGGTCCCACCCTGGTTAAGGTGGAGTCCATCCTTTTGGAATAGGTTCCCCCTTCCCCAGAATGTTGCCCAGTTCCTAACAAATCTAAAATCCTCCTCCCTGCACCGTCTCATCCATGGATTGAGACTCCGGAGCTCTGCCTGTCTCTTGGGCCCTGCATGTGGAACGGGTAGCACTTCAGAAAATGTTACCCTAGAGGTTTGGGATTTGAGCTTTGTATCTAAGAGCCTATTCAGAACATCTCTCTCACATTTTCCTATGTCATTGGTACCCACATGTACCAAGACAGCCAGCTCCTCCCCAGCACTATCTAAAATCCTATCTAGGTGACGCGTGAAGTCTGCCACCTTCGCACCAGGCAGGCAAGTCACCAGGTGATCCTCACATCCACCAGCCACCCAGTTATCTATATGCATAATGATCAAATCACCAACTACAACAGCTGTCCTAACCCTTCCCTTCTGGGCAGAACTCGCTTCACCTTGTCCTATCAGCCTACTGACAAGAATATTAGAGCCGACATACTTTCCAGGTCCCTGGAACCAGGAGAAGAGGTGGATAGGCTGCAACATATCATCAATCTTGCCAACACTGTGCCTGTGGCTGTAGCGACCATATCCCCATGCAAGACTTTTGTGCTTCGTCCACGGTGGGAGGAAGTTCTGAGGTGGGGACATGAAACAATTTATCTCCCGGGTCTACTGGTGGCCATCTCTGGGAAAAGATGTCCAAGATTTCATCTTGGCCTGCCCTGGATGTGCCCGGCAGAAACCTGACCACACTCATTCTCAAGGATTGTTGTGACCGTTGCCTATTCCTAGGAAACCATGGATCCATCTTTCCATAGACTTTATCACAGACCTTCCTCCCTCCGAGGGTTATACTACCATATGGGTGGTGGTAGACCACTTTTCCAAATGGCCCACTTCAACCCTCTTCCCGGTCTACCTTTGGCCAGGGAATTAGCTTGACACTTCATTTCTGAGGTCTTCTGCCTATGTGGGTTACCCATAATGATTACCTCTGACCATGGGGTGCAGTTTGTCTCCACATTCTGGCGTAGCCTTAGCAGGGCCTTACAAGTGAAACTGTACTTTTCTTCTGGATGCCATCCCCAGACCAATGGGCAGATGGAGCGGATGAATCAGAGTTTGAAATTGTTTTCAAGCATATATGTTTCCACGCTCCAAGATGACTGCGCCCAGTTACTACCATGGGCTGAATTTTGTCACAACAATCGAGTCTGCAGCTTCACAGGGGTATCCCCCTTCTGGATTGTGTATGGACATCATTCACGCATTTCCCTTACCTATACCACCAACTCCAGAGGTGCCTTCTGCCAACGAAGCTTTAGCCTCCTTCTCACAAATCTGGCAAACCACTCAGGATCTCCAGTGACAAATTGAGCTCTAGACCTAGTGACAGGCGAAAAAAAGGAGGCGCCTGGCACCATCTTATCAGAAGGAAGACTTGGTGTGGCTATTGACAACATCTCTGATTGAAGGCCCCCTTGGCCTGATTTGCCCCTCGGTTTATCGGTCTTTATCCGGTCCTTTGCCATATCAACCCCGTCACGTATCAGCTAGCATTACCTAATAGTCTCTGAGTACACAATACCTTCCATGTTTCATTGCTCAATTGTGTGGCTCTAAGGAAAACGTCCCAAATACCAGCACCCACTGCAATAACATCTGAGGAGGAATATGAAGTTCAAGTGATTCTCGACTCCCACAGGGAAAGGTTTTGGACCTGAAGATAACTCATGGGAACCGGCTTCACAAATCCATGTACCTGTTCTTATGAAGTGCTTCCATCGCCTGTTCCCCCAAAAAACCCAAACCCTGAATCCATGGTAGGAGGATCCCTAGAGGAGGGAGTGCTATCACAGTCTTACTGTGACTTCCCACGACTGCATGAAACTTTGCTCAACAGTCCTGGATGCTCAGTCCACTACACAATCAGTAGTGCTCTCCAGAACCTACCAAATGCCACAAGCATGTTCAGGACATCTGCCCAGGACCAGTGTGCATACACACTGTGCCAGAGCTGATGTCTTGACAGCGGGACATCTAAACTTCTTCCCAACTACGGCTCGGTGCCTTTGCGTCAATTGGCCTCTGTTCCTGCTCTGGTGACGCTGCTCTGTTGGAGACTAGGAGGGTTCCTGAAGTGCCTATCTTGTTGGTGTGAGCGGGTTCCTGAGTTCCCTTTTCCGCATCTAATAGCCTCCTGTGTAGTTGGTGACTCTTCTACCACAGCTCCTTTTACCCTGTGGACCAAGGGCTCATGACTTCAGCTATAACAGTGACTTAAAATTCTGTAAAGGTGAAAGGCATGCTTAGAGTATGCTTAGAGTATTTTTTTAATGGTAAACTGTTGCACCTGGGGTTAATTCTATAAGAAGCTGCATAGATTTAGATGGCAATTAATGCACAGAAATGTCAGTATTCTGGTCACTCTTGTGAGTACACACGTGCATATATGACATTAAGCTTACTATGCACTATTGTATAAGTATGTGCCTATCTTCAACAGTGCTTACTTTCCAGGTAAGCATTCATGCAAAAGTCGGGCAGAGCATGGGCAGGACATACACTTACATGCACTGTTCCTTCTAATCTAAGCAGGAATCCTCCAACTGCATTGCTGCCAGTATGGGGAGGTGCTTCAATGTTGTGTTTTCAATCACTAGGGACAGGCAGGTTCCCTGGAGTCCTGCAGAACTTGCCTGTCCTTCACTATTGAAAATGTAATAGTGAAACAGCACCACCCACAGGCAGGACTATAGGTGGAGGACTCCCATTCAGCTTAGAGGGAACAGTGCTTATATGCATACAGTAAGGAATACTATCATTTACATGCATATTTCTCAGATCTAGAATGTTGTTTGTTCATATGTTCACAGTTATGCTTGTATTCTACAAAGAAAGCAAGAGCCTTTATAGAAAAGGCACTGGATAAGTACACTCATGGGACCTAAATAGGCCCCCCTCTAATAAAATTACCTGCCACATGGGAACAGACAAAACTCTGAGCTGGAAGCAGATGGAAAAGGGCAGATGATTTCTCCCAGTCACACTTGTGACAACTACCTGCTCGTTTGGACTCAAGCTTTGGAGGAATAACTGAGAAGGTGATTCTACCTACCTCTGTGGTATTTAAAACCACCTCAAAAAGCCAAAATCTCAGCTCTTTAACTGACTTCTCTTAGATGTCAGTTTTTTAAATCTGGCATTTACACAAGCTAGTTGCAAAAGGGCCTTTTTCCATATTTAAGTGCCTCTATTTGTGTTCAAAGCCCCGGGTGATGCAACTCTTTTTCTGACTGTGCAAAATGGCTTTTTCTGCTGTACGTGCCAAAACACATGCATTTTTCACAGGTTCTTAAAGGTATTTTACAAAAGGCTCTGTGTTCAGTGAGCATTTTGTAAAAAAACACTTCAAATTGTAAGCATCCGAACTTGGATGTTCCTTTTCCAGTTAGGATGGCCTATGGAAAAATTGGGCTTATCGGCATGCAAAGTGTTGCTTCAATCTTTTCTCTACCAGAGATTTAATTGCAGCCTCGCTAGCAGCACTCATTGGATGTACCACAGCTATATTGCATCATTCTACTATAAATTTCATTCATGCAGTCCAATTACTAGTACAAAAAGTGAGAACATTAAACATTTCCAGATGGATAACTGCACAAACAAGAATTACAACAATATGGCCTTATTCAATTAATATTATTTTTCCATAGGTGCCCCATGCAAAAAAAAAAAAAAAAAGTGCCTTCCTGAGTAAAGCATTGTATTTTTAAATACCGGTTCTGTTTCTATTTTTCTTAAATGTTTTTTAATATTTTAAATTTATTGGATTAATTTTCCTTTGACGTGGTATTTCTTTTTGGTTTGTACATTTCTCCTCCAATTAATGTCATCTGTGACACATATTCTGGGGTAGCTGGAATGACTGATGCCGTGTCTCTGATAATAAACCGCTATTAAAACACATTTTTTACTGGCAAAATGGATTTATATGAAATTAAAAATAACCAGCTAATTGTGATATGTCATTGATACAATGTTATTTCTCTAATAGTAATTTAGCCTCTGCTACATTATTTTAAATTCAGAGCTTTCTTCATACAGGACTGAAAATACCTTGTGTAGATTCCTTGCATGTTGCAACTCCTTATATTCAATGTTGTATAGTAACTAGGTAAATGTAACTAGTTACTGTACTTAAGTAAAAGTTTGGTCACTTTTATTTGTAAAGAAGTACAGGAAATATTGTGAGGAATATGAGGGTGAGAGAGAGAATGAAGGCACATGGAGGAACGAGGAGGCTCGAGAGGGAGGGAGACTGGGTAGAAAAAGGAAGGAGTCTTTTCCCCTGGGGGATTGGAGAAAAGGAAAAGACTACAATTCCCAGCAGCCCCTGAGTAGGTCCCTGGTAGAAATAGGGACTTCAATCCCCAACAGCCCCAGAGGAGGTCAGGAGAAGGGCAAGAGAAGGGAGTTGGAAAAACCTGTCCCAGAGAGCCAGGATAAGGGAAGGAGTTCTGAACCTGCCCAATCAAGCAAATGGAGAGCAGCTGAGCAAGGGGTGTGGGGAGGAACCTATGGACTGGCAAGGGGAAGAGAAGGGGGAGGAACTAGAGCAAGAGGAGTGGATGGAGATTGCTGCTCTGACTAAACTGGAAGGAGAGGAGGTGAAACAGGAGAGGGCTGCTCGGGAGGAGAGCTTGGTAGAAGGAGGGAAAAGGTGGCTATCCCACGAGGGGAGCTGAGAGAACAGGTTTACCATGGAAGGATCATGCGGGTGGTGGTCAGGGTATAATGCTGGCCTGGTTGCCACTCTCCCTAGGTTGATTTATTTTGAAAGGGACAGAGGAGTAGTGGTGGTTTTGGGCATAACTGCTATACATGAATTGCTGGGAGTTTGAACCCTTTCTGAACTGCTGTGTTTGGGGAATTGTTTTGCACAACTGCTTACATGAACTGCTGGGGAGTTTGAACCCTTTTTGATCTATTGTGTTTGGAGAATTACTTTGCATAACTGCTATACATGAACTGCTGAGAGTTTGAACCCTTTCTGAACTGCTGTGTTTGGGGAATTGTTTTGCCTAACTGCTGACATGAACTGCTGGGGATGGAGCTACCGTGTTTGGAGAATTACTTTGCATTTCTGCTATACATGAACTGCTTGGAGTTTGAGCCCTTTTTTAGCTACTTTGTTTGAAGAATTGCTTTGCATAACTGCTTTATATGAACTGCTAAGATTTTGGGAACTTTTGGTGGGGGGGGGGGTTGTTTTGTTTTGAATACTATGCTGTTGAACTGCTATGCTTCTTGAGAAATGCTGTGGTGGGAACTACCTTTGGAGGAGCAGTTGACACAAAGGGATTGCAATAAAGTATAATGATATGGCCTTGTGGATTGCCGTGTGCTCTTTATCAGTGGATTACAGCACACAGCTCAGCTACAGGGGCGAGGGACTCAAGAGTCTCCCGGTGCAGGAGACTTTTCCAAGAGTCTCCCGGTGGTGGAGACCTTACAATATTTATTAGTTTTTCTTTTACCAAAGTAATTATTTCCATCAATTTTTACTACTTTTACTCAGCTACATCTGACGCTTGCAGTTAAAAGTAAAAGCAGAAGTAAGACATAAATGAGAATTCCTCAATAAACCAAATGAAACAGCAAAACCTGGAACAGGATTTTGCTATCACACAAACAGTGGATCATCTCAGCTTAAATTTTGCTGTTCAATGAACACAGCCTATGAGAACAATGGAGTTGCCTGTGTTTGATGAACTGATTACTCGCCTCCAGCCAAACAGAACCGTGATGAGTTGAGTAACTTTGAATCTGTTTGCAGTTCTTGGTGAACAGACATATGTCTCTACCACAATAGACTACTGGTCATCTGATGGAAAATTTTACATTGGGATTACTGCCCACTTGATTGATAAGGTCTTTAGAGAAGAAGTCTTCTTGTCTAGTCTTACGACTGGTTACAAGTACCTGGCAAGACCCCAAAACAGTACAATACATTTTATGCTGCTTATCCTAGAAATAGTCAAAACCAATGTGAAACAGAAGAGGGTATTCAGTGGGATAGCTTAATAGATTAATTAACTACGTGAGGTAGAGTCTCATATAACTGACACGGCTATTTTCATTTCACTCTACGGTGAATCTTTGCTCATGTGTACATTTCAATCATTGACTCTTCCCCATAGGCGTAGTTTGACTGTTTCATTTGGGGGGGCAAAGAATGGGCGGAGCATATTAGCATATCATTTGCATATATACATATGCAAATGAATATGCTAATATGGAGGAAGGAATTGAAATTTACAGGCAAAATATCACAGGTGCACATTTCAAAAAGCTGACACATTTCAATTAATAAATTATGAATAAAATACTTTTATCTACCTTTGTTGTCTGATCATTTAGTTTTTCTATTCGTTTTGGTCCCAGTGTCTTCTGTTTTATGCAGTGTCTTCTTTCCAGTAGGCTTCCCTCTGCTCCCCACCCTCCCAGTCCCATCCATCTCGTGCTCCTTCCCTCTGCTCCCCACCCCTCCCAGTCCCATCCATCTTCTGTTCCTTCCCTCTGCTCACCATCCCTCTGTCCCACCCATCTTCTGCTCCTTCCCTCTGCTGTGCCTGACCTCTCCCAATCCCATCCATCTCCTGGTCCATCCCTCTGCTCCCCACCCCTCGCAGTCCCATCCATCTCTTGCTCCTTCCCTCTGCTCCCCACCCCTCCCAGTCCCAACCATCTCTTGCTCCTTCCCTCTGCTCCCCACCCCTCCCAGTCCCATCCATCTTCTGTTCCTTCCCTCTGCTCCCCACCCCTCCCAGTCCCATCCATCTTCTGTTCCTTCCCTCTGCTCACCATCCCTCCGTCCCATCCATCTCTTGCTCCTTCCCTCTGCTCCCCACCCCTCCCAGTTCCATCCATCTTCCTTCTCCTGCCCCCCCCCCCCCGCGAGGTCCAAGATCATGACTCCGTTTACCCCCTCTCTTCCTCCCTCCCTCTGGCACAGGCAACAGTCTTCTTCAGCTTTTTTGTGTTCCTGGCAGCGGTAGCGTTGTACACGCTGCCTTCGGTCTGCCCCGGAAGCCTTCTCTTCAAGTTCCTGTTCCCACCTATGCGGGAACAGGAACTTGAAGAGAAGGCTTTGGGGCAGAGCCGAAGGCAGCGTGTACATCACTACCGCTGCCAGGAATGCTGAAAAAGACTGCTGCCTGCGCCGGAGGGAGGGAGGAAGAGAGAGGGGTAGACGGACACGCTCCTTTCCGTCCGCTTGGCTTCCCTGCCCTCTCTGTCTGCGTCCCGCCTTCCTCTGACGTCAGAGGAAGGCGGGAGCAGACAGAGAGGGCAGGGAAGCCAAGCCGATGGAGAGGAGCGCGTGCCTGCATGTTTTTTTGTTTTTTTTTAAATAATGGCGCGGCGGCGCCTCGTCGTTGTTTGGGGGGGCATTGCCCCCCCCCAGTCTACGCCTATGCTCTTCCCCCACCTACCTATATCATATCTCTTTCAGGTTTCTCATTGACATGCATATAGTTATAACTTTAGATAACTTAATGATACCACAACACTTAACTGCTCATATTGGTGTGCTCATAAGCCCCAACAGGTGCCTATTTCACAAACTGTGCTTTGTCAAGGGGGAGTATCACCAAATTGTCTATTGTGTCTGTGTGTTCCTTCTCATTCACATTGGTTTTGACTATTTGAGAAGCGAGCAGAGTTTGGCCAAGGAGTTTTGGCAGTATCCTAGAAATAAGCAGTTAATTTCCCCCAAGTCCATCTTAATAATGGCTTACGGCCTTTTCTTTTAGGAAGCTATCTAAACCTTTTCTAACCCCTCAAAGCTAACTGCTTTTACCACATTTTCTGGCAACAAATTCCAATTTGTTTTTAATTTACTTCTTTGTGGCTTCATTGTATGTGCCATAGTCCTAGTATTTTTTGGAAAGAGTAAACAAGCGATTCATGCCTACCTGTTCCACTCCACTCATTATTTTATAGACCTCTATCATATCTCCCCTCAGCCATATTTTCTCCAAGCTGAAGATCCCTAGCCGCTTTAGCCTTTCATCATAGGGAAATTGTCCCATCCCCTTTATCATTTTCATCACCCTTCTCTGTACCTTTTCTAATTCCAATATATCTTTTTTGAGATACAGTGACCAGAATTGCACAGTATTCGAGGTGCAGTCGCATCACGCAGCAATAAAAAGGCATAATAACATCCTCATTTTTGTTTTCCATTCCTTTCCTAATAATACCTAATGTTCTATTTGCTTTCTTAGCCTCCACCTTACACTGAACAGAGGATTTCAACGTATCATCAACGATGACACCTAGATCCCTTTCCTGGACGGTGACTCTTGATGTGGAACTTTGCATTGCGTAACTATAGTTTGGAATCCTCTTTTCCCACATTCATCACTTTGCACTTGCTCACGTTAAATGTCATCTGCCATTTAGATGCCCAGTCTCCCAGTCTCGTAAGGTCCTCTTGTAAGTTTTCACAATCCTCTTGCGATTTAACAACTTTGAATAACACGTGTCATCAGGAAATTTAATTACCTCACTAGTTACTTTTATCTCTAGATCATTTATAAATATGTTAACAAGCAGCAGTCCCAGCACAGACCCCGGGGTACCCCACTATCTACCCTTCTCCATTGAGAATACTGACCATTTAACTCTGCTCTCTGTTTTCTATCTTTTAACCAGTTTTTAATCCACAATAGGACACTACCTCCTATCCCATGACTCTCCAATTTTCTCTAGAGTCTTTCATGAGGTACTTTGTCAAATGCCTTCTGAAAATCCAGATACACAATATCAACTGGCTCACCTTTATCCACATGTTTGTTCACCCCTTCAAAGAAATTTAATAGATTGTTGAGGCAGGATTCCCTTCACTAAATCCATGTTGATTTGTCTCATTAATCCATGCTTTTGAATATGCTCTTTAATTTTGTTCTTTATAGTAGTCTCTACCATTTTACCTGACATGAACATCAGGCTCACTGGTCTATAGTTTCCTGGATCACCTCTGGAACATTTTTAAAAATCAGCGTTACATTGGTCACCCTCCAATCTTCTGGTACCATACTTGATTTTAAAGATAAATTACATATTACTAACAATAATTCTGCAAGTTCATTTTTCAATGCTATCAGTACTCTGGGATGGATACCATCTGGTCCAGGTGATTTACTACTCTTCAATTTGTCAGATTGCCCCATTATATCCTCCAGGTTTATAGAGATTTCATTCAGTTTCTCTGACTCGTTAGCTTTGAATGCCATTTCTGGCACCAGTATCTCTCCCAAATCTTCCTCAGTGAAGACCGAAGCAAAGAATTCATTTAATCTTTCCACTATGGCTTTGTCTTCCCTGAGTGCCCCTTTTACCCCTCAGTCATCTAGCAAGCCAACTGATTCTTTTGCTGGCTTCTTGCTTTTAATATACCTAAAAAAGTTTTTACTTTGTGCTTTTGCCTTCAACACAATCTTTTTTTTTAAGTCCCTCTTTGCCTTCCTTATCAGCACTTTGCATTTGACTTGCATTCCTTATGTGTTTTTTATTATTTTCAGTTGGATCCTTTTTCCACTTTTTGAAGGCTTTTCTTTTAGCTCTAATAACTTCCTTCAAAGATTCCAACTTTGTGAAAGCCTTCTCTGTAATTGGATAGCATGACGATGATAATAAAGATCAAGATGAAGATGCAAGTGATGAATTAGACTGCACTACTATTAATATAGATGTTTATGTTTATTCAGGGACTTGATATACTTCCTAAGTTGCCAAGTCAAGGCAGTTTACAAACAATAAAATATACATTAAAGGCAAAGAACTCCAAAAAATTACAGGAAAGCAGAGTAACACCAAAGACCATGCAGTACCAAGAGAAATTATAACAGTTCCATGGTAGGGTAAGCAGAAACAGCAATCAGGTCCATCTCCTGTCCAGGATTCTTATGGTCTCCTGAAGGCAGTAATATAAAAGTGTGTTTTGAGGGCCACTTTAAAACTGGTTAAATTATGCTCCAAGCAAATTGTCAAAGGGAGATTATTCCTAAGGGCAGGGGCAGAAAAGAAGAAAACATTATGTCTAGTATTTTCCTAGTATGCTTTGGTCAGTCCAGGCAGGACCAACCTATGATCGTTAATAGATTGCAAAAAACGTGTTGGAACAAATGGAAGAATGTGTGAAGCCAGATAACCCGGAAGGCTGGTATGTAAAAACTAAGCCATGGGAGCAGCCAGTGTCCAGTACCCCGAAGCTCTGCTGCACTGGCATCTTTCATCTTCACTGTGGGGGCCCTTTGTAGTAGTATAACCTTAGGCAAATGCTTCTCTTGTCCCTTCCCTCATGAAAAACCTGCCTTGTGCTTAAGTCAGTCCCATAGAGGGTATTTAGTCACATCTGAAGAAACCTTTGAAGTCTCAAAAGATCATGTATATCATATTCTCTGGATGGTCTTTGTGTTGGCCGCATCTAAATCTGAAAAGAATCAACCAGAAGATATTCATCAGAAGATATTCATCCCATGGCTGCCAGCCATGAGCTAAGTTAGACCTAGATTTTTAATACCCGACTCTGTCCGGGTACTGGCAATGAATATTCAGATCTTCAGTGGACCCGGAAGTTATGCAGGTGCTGGCTCATATATTCTATGCCAGTACCTGAATATCTAACCAGCAAAGATAGGACAATTTATTATATGGTCCCATCTGCCTGGTTAGGTATGCAGGCACCAGCATTGAATACAGCCTGTATGAGTCCACAACAACTTCATCCCTGGACCTCCTCGGCACTGCTTGGATTATGCCAGGGTGGTCAGAGTTGATATTCTGCAACATTGGCCAATTAAATGCCGCTGAATATCGGCAGCTGGCCTAAGTGGGTAAGAGCCTCTCCTACCTGCTTAAACCAAGCTGAATATCGACCCCCATGTTCTCAAGGACAAACATGCCTACTAGAATTCCACATTGTAAAAATGATTAATAATTATTTGGGCTCATGATATACCATAATCAGCCACACAGTGGATGTGGCAGAAACCAGCCATACGTTGAATGTGGCTATTTTTCATGTAGCATTGTCTGAGGTTCTTTTTACCTACTATTAAAAAAATTCTCTTTGGAGTAATGTTGGAAATTAGATTTAATTGTACACTGTAAGTTAATCTATCGTGTATATCGATATTTTATACTGCAGTAAAAAGGAACAAAGAGCTCACTCTCCAAACACTGGTCTATGATATTGAAGGGTTCTTTTACTAAGCCACAGTAAAAAGTGGACTGCGGTAGTGTAGGCGCATCTTTTAGGTGTGCACTGGGCCATTTTTTACCACAGCTAGGAAAAAGGCAATTTTTTTAATGGGCCGGGAAATGCGCCTGTGCTAAAATTTAAAACTAGTGTGCGCTTATTTACGGCCTGAGCCCTTACCGCCACCTACTGACTTAGCAGTAAAGGCTCACGCACAACCCTCGTGGTAACCATGCAACGCATTCCAACATGGGCGCACTGCTGGTTACCGTCGGGAACGCCCCCACACTAGAAAATTATTTTCTACCACGTGATTTGGCATGCGCCAAAATCGGAATTACCACTGGGCGAATGCGCTACCCCGGTGGTAGTGCTGATTGGGCGCAGGCTACCTGCACGTTAGTCCTTCTGCACCTTTGTAAAAGGGTCCCTGAGTGAGCAGTAAGCTGTGTGTTAAACCTGAAGCTAGTTAAAGCTAGTATTCTCTAAGAAAAATATATACGAGATGAACATGGTTTGGGCATTATGAGCTGGATGTCTCTATTTTGACTTGGATGTCCTTTCGAAAATGCCCTCTACGTGTACCAAAAATAAATCCATATGTTCGGGACTCTACGGACATAATTTTCTTAGCACATGTCAACAGATACCATCTGGGGTTCTTTATACTTTGGATATTTCTTTATTATATACAAATATTTCTCAGCTGGAAGTAGTTCATACTGTAGAGCAAGTCTGAACTATTCAACAAGTTACCAGTGTCTAAAAAATGAATTTTTGAATTGTTTGGCTAAGATTGCTTTATGAGAACATTATTGTTACTGGGAAGGTTTTTGTGAATAATTGTACTTGCAAATTAATGGCAGAACTATGGGGTAACCATTATATTCTCCATAGCGTGCTTTTATGTGCTTGCCTTTGAGGAAAACATTGTCTACACTTTATGCTAATTGATTTAGAAATGCTACAGTATATTGCTGATATCTTCGTGGTCTGGTCTGATAGGTTACAAACTTTTCATCATTTTTTTTATACGGTTGAATAGCCGTGATTGTAATTTGCAGTTTTCAGCTCAGATGAGTTCTTCTTCTGTATTGTTTCTGGATGTTTTGTCACGGTCTTACTGTAACCCTAGAGTTGCACTCTTCTATTAGTGATCCCTGGTGGTGTCATTTTCTGCTATTCTGAGGCACGCCGAAACCTCGCAGGCAATCTTCCAGTGTGCCAGCCGCAGTGACGTCAGATGCTGAACCCAGAGGCATTGTGGCCAGGCCTTTACCCCACTGGACTCAGGCTTTGGCGCTCTTGCATCTTTAGCCACACATACTTGCTTCATTGCTCTGGTAGGGTCCTGAGACGCTTTTCATCCTGCCTGCACTGACCGGGAGAGTCCAGCTTCCAGCTGTGTGCGTGAGTGAGTTCCAGTGCAGCTTCTGTTGCTATGTGTGAATAGGTTCCAGTTCAGCTTCCAGCTGTGTGTGTGTGAGTGGGTTCCAGTCTACCTCCCACTTCTGTGTGCGAGTGGGTTCCTGAGAAGCTACTCTTAACCCTTGCTACTTCACACCTTATCCCTCTGCCTACTCCAGTTCCAGTATATGTGATGTGCTTGAGGACCACCTGGGCCAGTTTTGTGTCTGCCAACCAGAGATTGGTCTTTTGCGGTTTCACTACAAATTACAGTACTGTTTACTAAGGCCCATTAGTGTTTTTAACATGTCTACAATTAGCGTGTGTGCTAAATGTGTAGGTGCCTACAGGGATATTGTAGGCCCATGCACAGTTAATGCGCATACATGGTCAATGTGCGTTAAAGATGCTAATACGCCTACAATGTGGATTAGTAAACAGGACCCTATGGGCTCACACCCTGAAACATAACACTATTACTATCTCTCTTGTTGGAAATATGTCTTAAATACAAAAGACATAAATAATTTACGTAAATGGCCATTGAATATGGATGCTCCTTTGGTGGAGGCATTGGACAACTGTGCAACATGCCTTGAACAATTTGAAATTTATAGTATGTGAGACAATTATGCTGACACGTGGAGGCAATATTCCACAAGGACGTGCTATAGATGTAATCTACTTAGACTTCAGCAAAGCTTTAGACACGGTTCCCCACAGGAGGCTCTTGAATAAACTTGACAGGCTGAAGATAGGACCCGACATGGTGAACTGGATTAGGAACTGGTTGACGGACAGACGCCAGAGGGTGGTTAATGGAATTCGCTCGGATGAGGGAAAGGTGAGTAGTGGAGTGCCTCAGGGATCGGTGCTGGGGCCGATTCTGTTCAATATATTTGTGAGTGGCATTGCCGAAGGGTTAGAAGGTAAAGTTTGCCTTTTTGCTAAGATTTGAAACAGAGTGGACATACCCATTGAGGTGGCGGTGAGGGCTCCCCATGCTAACGCAGTGGTAAATGGGCAGCGTGTAGCACTGCCCGATTACTGCCAGGTACACACCGGCACTACAAAAACTGAAATATTTTTACAATGCTGCTGCAGTCGCCGGGCAGTACTTCTCTTTTAGCAAGCAGTAAGCCTGCGTGGGGCTTACCGCTGCTTCATAAAAGTACCCCTAGGTGCATGTTAATACCTAACACAGCTTAGTTCAAACATGCGTGGGATATGCATAAAGGAATCCTGTGTAGGAATGGATCCTCAGAAGCTTAGCCGAAATTGGGTGGCGGAGCAAGTGGGGGAAGAGAGGTTGGTGGTTGGGAGGCGAGGATAGTGGAGGGCAGACTTATACGGTCTGTGCCAGAGCCGGTGATGGGAGGCGGGACTGGTGGTTGGGAGGCGGGAAATACTGCTGGGCAGACTTGTACGGTCTGTGCCCTGAAAAAGGCAGGTACAGATCAAGGTAAGGTATACACATATGAGTTTATCTTGTTGGGCAGACTGGATGGACCATGCAGGTCTTTTTCTGCCGTCATCTACTATGTTACTATGTTACTATGACCCCAGTGTTGGATATATACATGGCAGAGTGGGATATAGAATGGCTAACATTTTTGTGAAGGTGGATGCAATTTGGATAATTTGATTGGCTACTTGCAGTTTGAAATAACTGGTTGATGCTTCCCAGATAGTTGATTACTGGCTTGTATGTGATTACATAAGTTTTATTAGGCTGCCATGCTGTTGAAGGAGTGGAGGAGTAGTCTAGTGGTTAGTGCAGTGGCCTGGGGAGCTGGGTTCAGTTCCCACTGCAGCTCCTTGGGTTAAATGACTTACCCAGAGACACTTCATTGCCCCAGGTACAAAAAGTACCTGTATATAATATGCAAACTGCTTTAATTGTAACCACAGAAAGGCAGTATATCAAGTTCAATCCCCTTTGATGTTGTTTTTTCCAGCCAGGTTAGTGGCAGTGCCTTTTAGAAGATTTGTTATCATCCTATGCTGCAAAGCATTTTTTTGTCACAATTTATGTTTTTGATTACAAATGAGAACCTATTCCTCCAAGTTATAATAAAATATTTTGGATAATGCTTTCCTGAAAAAGTTATTCTATCTGCAAAACATGATTCAAAACAGGGATTTCACGTTTCTGGTTTAATGACTACTGCTGTGGAGGATACTTGTATAAACATACCAGTTTTGAAAGATTGTTCTGATAAGTATTTTCTGGTTTCCCTTTTTCATGTTCTCTATGGATATTTTGGCACTCTGAAGATTTTTGTGCAATGATTAAAAATAAGACATTGTTAATGTCTATGATGAATTTCAACAAGACATTTTTTTTTTATCTATATGAGCACATCAAAATTTTTTCATAAAGATTTTGGAAGATTTATGTTGGCTACATTTGTCAATGTGTCTCACACTGAAGTTTTTATATTCACATATCGATTCTGTTTCTTCAAAGTGTAGACTTTTGCCCTAAATTTGTGGTTTGCAGCTAAAATTCAGCATCTGTGCCAACCCAGGGTTCATGGCCAAAAGAGCAACACTGCAGTTAATATGGGCTGTAGGAAGGTGCTACCACTGCCAGAGGCTGGCCAGAATCAAGAACAACTATCAATCAAGAACTGGGAGTGACCATTAGCACAACCAGTGCAAGGAGGAGCAGCTGTAGTCAGGCCACACATTAGAAGAGAAACCAGAGGAAGAAAGGCTGGAGAGGAAGGGAAAAGGGGCTATCTCTGTTCTGCATGTATGACTGCAAGGCCAAGTGTCTGAATAGGGATCTGTTTGTTAGGTTCTGCGATTCTGATAACACATTGTTTTTCAGAGTTTGCAAGACTGCCTGTTCTCCTAATTCCTGGTCTGTATGCTAATTTGGTTTGTGTCATTTTGGGTATACTGCAGAGATTTTTTTTTCCTGGTAAAGGGCTTCTAAAACAGACATCATGTTATGAGAATCAGGTTCTCAATGTTAAAAGTTTATATTTATTTATTTATTTATTTATTTATGGCATTTTATCCCACATTAAACATGAATTAGATTGGAACCTGGAAGCATTTAATTTTTTTTCTTCTGGAGAGAGTAATGCATTGCCGCCCCCCCCCCCCCCCCCCAGGCTCTCTCCCCGGCTATAGCCAGCTCTGCAATTTGGGGGGGGGGCGCAGAGGTGGACCGGGGAGAGAGCCTGTTGTTAAACATTTACCAGCACACCACTGGGTGGCAGTAAGGTCTCAGACCAAAAATGGATGCGCGATGGTTTTTATTTTGCCGCAAGTCCATTTTCCGGCCCCTTAAAAAAGGCCCAACAGATTATATCTATTTTTTTGTTGGGGGGGGGGGGTAGGGTATGTCTCTCTAACTAGAAATATGTTCTGTTTTTATCATTTTTACTCCATTAGCTTTTTTGTTTTGTACCCTGCACTTTCCCACTCATGGCAGGCTCAGTGCGGCTTACATGGGGCTATGGAGGGTTAAGTGACTTGCCCAGAGTCACAAGGAGCTGCCTGTGCCTGAAGTGGGAATCAAACGCAGTTCCTCAGGACCAAAGTCCACCACCCTAACCACTAGGCCACTCCTCCACTGTTGCTACTATTTGAGATTCTACATGGAATGTTGCTATTCCACTAGCAACATTCCATGTAGAAGTCGGCCCTTGCAGATCACCAATGTGGCCGCGCAGGCTTCTGCTTCTGTGAGTCTGACGTCCTGCAGGACGTCAGACTCACAGAAACAGAAGCCTGTGCAGCCTTCTACATGGAATGTTGCTAGTGGAATAGCAACATTCCATGTAGAATCTCCAATAGTAGCAACATTCCATGTAGAATCTCCAATAGTATCTATTTTATTTTTGTTACATTTGTACCCTGCGCTTTCCCACTCAAGGCAGGCTCAATGAGGCTTACATGGGGCAATGGAGGGTTAAGTGACTTGCCCAGAGTCACAAGGAGCTGCCTGTGCCTGGAGTGGGAATTGAACCCAGTTCCCCAGGACCAAAGTCCACCACTTTAACCACCAGGCCACTCCTCCACTCCACTTTTAAAATGTAAAAAGGTTTTATTGAATAAATGCTCTCTGACCTGTTTACTATATAAGAGTGAAGCATCCTTTCAATCTAGAGAACGTGAGGTCGGGTGAATTGCTTATACAACATGCAAGGTCAGGTTGTGGTGCCTAGAAAAGAATCCTGCAAACTCTGGTCTTAAAAGGAAGAGCAATGCAGGATACAGACTGGGAACTAGTCCTGAGGTGACTGCAAATAATCTGAAGAAACCATCTGCACAATGTCTGGCAGCAGTTAAAGGGAAAAAATGAGGTAAGTAAGCCATATATTTTTGGGACTATTGAAGGAGAGACGATAGACTCCTTTAACAGGCAAAAAAAAAAAAAAAAAGGTTTAATTAAAGTCTTCTAAATCTGCCTGGGTTGTCATAGTGAGGGCACATCATCATTTAAAAAGATGTCAAAAATATGTTCTCCTGCCATACCTCCTCTCCACATATGAAAGTTAAAGAAAAATAGCTTCCACTATACCGTAATAACTTATCTATATAGGAATATTTGGCGTAATAAAAAATTCTCAATGTAAGCCTATCGGGAATTAAGTATGGAAATAAAAATAAGGAAAATTTGCATCATTACCAGCAGCTATTTTTATGCAAATGCTAAACAGAACTGTATTTAAACATTCTTAGTAAATAAGCAGCTACATATAACATGTAAAAATTTATTTTATTTATGTCTTCATTGTATTTTATTTAGCTTGTGCATTTCTGGTAATACTACTACTACTTATCATTTCTATAGCGCTACTAGACGTACGCAGCGCTGTACACTTGAACATGAAGAGACAGTCCCTGCTCAACAGAGCTTACAATCTAATTAGGACAGACAAACAGGACAAACAAGAGATAAGGGAATATTAAAGTGAGGTTGATAAAATAAGGGTTCTGAACAAGTGAACAAGGGTTAGGAGTTAAAAGCAGCATCAAAAAGGTGGGCTTTTAGCTTAGATTTGAAGACGGCCAGAGATGGAGCTTGACGGACCGGCTCAGGAAGTCTATTCCAGGCATAAGGTGCAGCAAGATAAAAGAAACGGAGTCTGGAGTTAGCAGTGGAGGAGAAGGGTGCAGATAAGAGAGATTTACCCAGTGAACGGAGTTCCTGGGGAGGAATGTAGGGAGAGATGAGAGTGGAGAGGTACTGAGGAGCTGCAGAGTGAATGCACTTATAGGTCAATAAGAGGAGTTTGAACTGTATGCAGAAACGGATAGGAAGCCAGTGAAGTGACTTGAGGAGAGGGCTAATATGAGCATAACGGCACTTATATCACTGCAAATGACTCTCTTCCGTGCCCTGATTTAAAAACAAAAACCTGATCTGCTGCTGCTGCTGTTGCTGTCTCAGGCCCACAGGCCTCTCTGATAGAATTATTAAAGTTTTGGACAGAACACACGAGATATCCTTCCATTTAAGGAAGAATAAATTCCAGAGGTGTCCAACCCATTTGATTAGATCGAGTAGTGGGGGACTCGGACCATGAGGCTAAAATATGGAATCTTCTCACATAACATGATCAAAAGTAGATCCCATAAATGTACTGTAGGGACCAAAGTCATGTTTAGACCTGTCCATTTGTTTACACACAAGCTCCTCCTTTTGCTTAGGGCAGTATCTTGTTAGAGAGTTCTAAACAAAAGATAGGCTTATGGGGTCATTCTGACTCCTGATTCTTCTGGCATTCTAACTATTAGAAAGCACACTAGCATTCTCAGCAAAGAACTCTTGGCAGTTCTTCTAGAAGTCTCAGGAATTTTCTCATGGATCCTAGTATAACCATATGAGACAAGATCAATTCTTATTCTATCGTAGGGTGACATATGATTTCCGGAGGATAGAAAAAGGGCAACAGAACATCTTTTTTTTTTAATTGCTGGCCCCACCCCTAAGCTCTCTAGTTGCTGACACTATCAAGAGAAGAACGCCCATCTTCTGACACAAATCGGAAGATGGGCGTCCTTCTCTCAGGGTCTCCCAAATCAGCATAATCAAAAGCTGATTTTGGGCGTCCTGAACTGCTTTCCGTCACGGGGACGACCAAAGTTCACGGGAGCGTGTCGGCAGTGTACCGAAGGTGGGATGGGGCGTGGTTAAGAGATGGGCGTCCTTGGCCGATAATGGAAAAAAGAAGGGTGTCCCTGACGAGCATTTGGCCAACTTTACTTGGTCCAATTTTTTTTCACGACCAAACCTCAAAAAGGTGCCCGAACTGACCAGATGACCACAGGAGGGAATCGGGGATGACCTCCCCTTAATCCCCCAGTGGTCACCAACCCCCTCCCACCCAAAAAAAATGAATAAACAATTTTTTTCCAGCATCTATGCCAGCCTCAAATGTCATACCCAGCTCTATCCCAGCAGTATGCAGGTCCTTGCAGCAGTTTTTAGTGGGTGCAGTGCACTTCAGGCAGGCGGACCCAGGCCCATCCCCCCTACCTGGTACACTTGTAGTGGTAAACGTGAGCCCTTCAAAACCCACCCGAAACCCACTGTACCCACATGTAGGTGCCCCCCTTCACCCCTTAGGGCTATGATAGTGGTGTACAGTTGTGGGGGAGTGGGTTTGGGGGGCTCAGCACCAAAGGTAAGGGAGCTATGCACCTGGGAGCAATTTGTGAAGTCCACTGCAGTGCCCCTATGGTGCCCGGTTGGTGTCCTGGCATGTGAAGCGAATCAGTGCACTACGAATGCTGGCTCCTCCCATGACCAAAGGGCTTGCATTTGGTTGTTTTTGAGATGGGCGTCCTCGGTTTCCATTATCGACAAAAACCGAGGTCGTCCATCTCTAAGGTTGACCTAAATGTTGAGATTTGGGCGTCCCCGACCATATTATCGAAACAAAAGATGGACGCCCATCTTGTTTCGATAATACGGGATGCCCCGCCCCTTCGTGGGGACGTCCTCAGAGACGGGCACCCTTAGAGATGGGCATCCCCGTTCGAAAATGCCCCTCCACGTTGACCAAATATTCGTCTGAGCATGGCCTCAGTGACCCACCCCATTCCACTGCCTATGGACGAGTAATGAATCTGTCTAGCTTTTGTGTAAAGGGGTTTAGGAAAGGACTCAATTAAGAAATCAGAAAAAATATGAAAAACTGATTACTCTTGCACGTATAAATACAGGACTTAAAATAAACACTAAGAATTATATACATAACATCATGCAAAACTATTATTTTAATTAGTGTTTTACATTGACTTTCCACAAGCCTACTGCAATAGACAGTTGACATGAGGTTTCTTAATTCCAGTGTGTTAGCATACAAAACATTGTGACAAGGAAGGCTGCCTAAAAGATGGATTTCCTTGAGAAGAAAAGAGGAAAGAGCATCAGGAGTGGGGGGACAAAACTTGTAAGTAGAAGAAGACACCAAAATAAAGGTGAGAAGAGTATTACATAGGAGAGGGCATAATGAGAGGGAAAGAGAAAGGAAAAAGACAGAAAGGAAGGATTAAAGAGGTAGGTGGTTGAAAACATGACTCAAGAGAAGAGATAAGGATATGGTATTATATATTAGGAGGCTGGCAACCTGGAGATGCTACAGTTTGGATGATAGTACCAAAAACAGCAAGAGTGATGAACAAAAATCCCAAACCAGTTGGTGTGGTGTAGGTTCTTTATTAGTTGGTAAAATTGTTGTTTCAAGGGAAGGAATTTATGGTGGCTTAATCAAGAAACAAGAACCTCAGAGAAAAATTAGTTCCTTCAGCTCTTACCGAACTTGGACATGTAAATCAGGACTGTACAGGGCATTCAGCATGCGGAAAGTGTTCCATTTGCAGACACTGCATGGCTCTGGATAGATTCACACCTCCGATCACAAAATGCAACCTTTTTTCTTATACATTCTACCAATTGTAATTTGACAAATGTAGTATATGCTGTGATATGTCCATGTGGTCTATTCTATATCGGAAAAACAAAAAGGATGATAAAGACCAGAATTATCGAACACAGAAGTTGTATCAGTAGAAATGTTCAATCATCCCCATTGGTCACTCACTGGTATCAAGTCAATCATTCAATAGATGATTTACAATGTTTTGTGATCAAACAGATATACCCCACCTGGAGAAGAGGAGATTTCGATAAACTATTATTACGTGAGGAGTAATGTTTCATTTTCAACTTTAGAATAGTAGAGCATGGGGGACTTAATTCAGACTTGGAGATGAGACCAGTTTTATGAATCTTTTCTCAGACATGTTACATTTTTATTCTGTACATCAAAAGTTGTTTGGGGTTTTTTTTGTAACGTCCACATTATAAGTAAACTGCTTAGGTATAGAACAAGGCAGCCCCACTTAAAGGGGTGCTGTCCACAAACGGGCCAACAGCCGAGGCTAAAGAAAGGGGTAGTGGAAAGGGAGGGAGGGAAGAAGAAAAGGGGGCGGGGTAGGGGAAGGCTAGAGACAGATAGAAAGTGAAGGCAAAGAAAGAAAGGCATGAGGGAGATGGGAAACAAGGAGTTAAGTATTGGATTCGGAGGGTGCAACAGAAAGGAGGAGCACAAATAGCAAGAGAGGAAGCTGGGAGGGAGAAGAGGGTAAAAAAGGCAGTGCAGGCTGAAGCTCATCAAATTTTTTGTGATAGGCATTTCAGCAGCTTACCTCTTCCTTACTTCTGCTTTTGTGGAGAGGGGCCACATCTGCTCTTCTCCAGTCCCGACTAGAGAAACATTGAAAAGGTCATCCAGCGGAACCGCAAGAACTTCCCTAATTTCCTTCAAAACCCTTGGATATTTGCCAACTGGCCCCATTGCTTTGTCCACCTTTAGATTAGCCAGCTTCTCATGAACACAGTCCTCTGAAAATCATTCAGGGATTACCCCCTTCAGCTGTGAACACAGAACAGAAATATCTGTTCAACTTCTACATATTCCTCTCCTTCATCTCTGAGTAACACAATCGCACTTTTGCACTTCCTCCAATCACTAACATATCTAAAAAAAATGTCCTGTTCCCCCATTTTACCGTATTGGCTATTTTTTCTTCCATTTGCATCTTTCCTCTTCTGACTAATCTACCAGCTTCTCCTAGCTTTTCCAGATATTGTCACCTGTCTTTCTCTTTCTGCGTCTCTTATAGTTTATAAAGGCTAACCTCTTTTTCCTTGTCTTTTCAGCTAATGCTTTTGAGAACCAAAGCGGACTTCTTTTCCTCTTACTTTTATTTACTTTCTTCACAAAAAGGCTTTTGCCCTTACAATAGCTCCTTTAAGTTTTGCCTACTGCTTTCCAACTTATTCCAGATGCTCCCATCCAGACAGCAGTTCCTCAAGGTAATTCCCAATCTGAATAAAGTTAGGTTTTTTTGAAGTCTAGAACCTTCACTTTTGAATGAACCCTCTCCACACCTATCTTAACATTAAACCACACCATCTGGTGATCACTGGATGCCAAATGAGCACCTACTATAACATCAGAAAAACTCTCCCCATTAGTAGGCACTAAGTCCAGTATGACCCCCATCCCATATTGGTTCCATTACCAACTGCTGGTATCTAGCACATTAAAATCACCTATTAGTAGTACTTCCCCTTTCACAGCTATATTTTGAATGTCTTCAATTAAATCTCTGTCCATTTCTGTCTGTGAAGGAGGCCTGTATATCACACCAATGTAAATACATTTGCCATTCCTTCTTTCCAGATATTGACCCATAGTGCCTCATGCAGATGGAACCAGCCCTTCTCCTGGGATCACATTTTCTGTCTGCACAGCTTCTGGGTTTAAATATTTTTATTGATTTTGTTACAAAAGAGAAGGCAACAACAAGCAACGATGCTGACCTATTACATAGTGTAATAAAGAACAAGTATTCAAGTATTATGGGAGAGAAAAAGGAAAAAGAGAGAAAGGAGAAAAAAAAGGGGGGGATGTATATTGGTTAAGGATATATTCAGCATACAGAATAGTTCATACATATAACACCTGATTTTTTAACATACCATAAAGCGTTTATTATTCGTCAAGGCTTGGACTGGTTTGTTACTGCTAACACTTTGTCTAGGTGGATGGCACTGGAACAGTCCATTATTAGTACATAAGCACCGCCACACTGGGGAAAAAACCAAGGGTCCATCAAGTCCAGCATCCTGTCTCTGACAGCAGCCAATCCAGGCCCCAAGAACCCGGCAACCCCCCCCCCCCCCCCCCCCAAAAAAAAAAAAAATTAATAATGTTCAATGGACTTTTCCCTCAGGAATCTGTCCAAACCCCCTTTAAATTGCGTAAGGCCAGCTGCTGTCACTACATTCTCCGGCAACGAGTTCCAGAGTCTAACTACACGCTGAGTAAAGAAAACCTTTCTCCTATTTGTTTTAAATCTACCATATTCTAGCTTCATCTTGTGTCCCCTGGTTTTGTTGTTGTTTGAAAATGTAAACAAACGCTTCACATCTGTCAGCTCTACTCCACTCATTATCTTGTAGACTTCTATCATATCACCCCTCAGCCGCCTTTTCTCCAAGCTGAAGAGCCCTAACCTTTATCATTTTCGTCGCCCTTCTCTGCACCTTTTCTATGCATCTCCCTAAGCATATTGCTTCTAACCCCATTATTAACACCACTCATAAGCTGTTGTTAGCTCTTGATAAACAATTAGGCCTTCCCTGGTCATCCACCACGCGGATGCCAATATGGAACAATTCTAACTTTTTAATTAACAAAAAGCAAGTTTCCTGGTCACATTGGCAGCGCATAGGGATATGGGATCTTAGCAACTTTCTTGACTCGGGCAATCATGGCTGGAAAACGTTTTCTGTGGAAACTGTACAAAGCAGATCGTTAATAAACCAAGATATATTTTATTGATATAACAGAGTTAAAATATGCATACAATAGCCCATATGCATACAATAGCCCGACACAGGCCGTGTTTCGCCCAACTGGGCTGCTTCAGGGGCTAAAAGACAAAATAATAAATAATAAGTAGTAGATCTTAACATCTAGATAAAAAAAACATAATAATAACAGAAATTACATAAATTAAAAAAGGCGACATTAAAAATATAGTCACGTATAAATTTGTAACATCAGGAACCAGATGACATTAAAAATATGGTCACATAAATTTATAACATTAAAATCTATAACATCAAAATCCCACAGACTCATTATTCATGAATGAATAAGTATGATTTCTCACAGATTGGACAGCTGGGTTAAATAGTCAGAAATTGCAGACATCATGTATATTGATCACAGTTGGGTGAAACACGGCCTGTGTCGGGCTATTGTACCCCTGAAGCAGCCCAGTTAGGTGAAACACGGCCTGTGTCGGGCTATTGTATGCATATGGGCTATTGTATGCATATTTTAACTCTGTTATATCAATAAAATATATGTTGGTTTATTAACGATCTGCTTTGTACAGTTTCCACTTTGGAGTTTGCGGATCGTCTGCCCCTTTGCTTTCTTGGAAAACTTTTTCTGCCATGCAAACTGAATTCAGTCTAAGGGACTCTCAATGGTTACAGATTCGGACCATGCTGTCTACACAGCTTTGGTGACATGATGTTTCCCAGCCATAATGCAGTTGCAGAAGTATTTGTACCTGTAGAAAAAAAATCAGAGAACAGTTACATCCCTACCAGAGTCCTTAACTTTTCCTCAGCTGTCCTGTAGCTGCTGTTTTTGTAAGGTCTAACCCTCAGAAGTGTGGGGACTTCAAAAGAGATTATTTATGTCACCTCTCCTTTTGAAAAGGAGGTAAAAAAAGAAATCCTGGAGCAAGCAAGCAAAGAAGCTCCTTATAGAGAAACAAAACTTCGGGCTCATTTTACCAAGCAGTACTAGGAGGGGCTCTGCAGTGGTGTTGGCTTGGGGGTTTGCCGCTTGCCCAGACTCCCCCTTTTACTGTCGCCTAGAAAAAGGAAATTCTGGATGGGGGGCAGAAATGGCCATGCGGTAAGTAAAACACTTGCCACGCGGTAATTCCCTGGGGGAACCCTTACTGCTACCTATTTAGGAGGCAGTAAGGGCTCATGCACTACCCCGACAGTAACTGGGCAGCAAGCGGCATTGGCTGATTACCATCTAGTAAGCCCCCGGAGCAAAACTTTTATTTTAAATCCAACGCGACGGAAATGGCATGCGTTGGGGGTAGGCACTAATGCCGAGTACCTAGTGCCAGATCAGCGCACAGAAAAGTGGCGGTATAGGTACTGCCACTTTGTAAAAGAGGCCCAAAGTCCTACTAAGATAAGAAAATAAAATTAAGCAACAGTTTTCATAGCAATATAAAATTAGAATTTATATAGACCCTTTCCTAAAATAAATAAATCAGGCACAGCACGTTGCAAAAAAAAAAAATCTACTCAATGTACAATGTCTTCCTCCTAATTGACTGGAGAGCCTATAAATCAAAAATCAGCCTTGGGGTGCAGGGGAGGGAATTAAACACTAAACAGAGGCTTCCCTCAACTGGTATCTGTGCTCTAAACTGATGTTATGCCAAGCTCTAAAATGCAGCCTAAAATACTAAACTAAAATCTAAAACACTATTTATATTTTCTTATAACTTTGTTAGCCACATTGAGCCCGCATAAGCTGGGAAAATGTGGGATACAAGTGGACCAAATAATTAAATAAATGTAAAACCCTTACAGGCGCGTCCTAAGTGCATTGATTTTCAACTACCGCCCGGTACCGTGTGGCCTGGGCAGTAATTTCATTTTTTTACACGCGTCCACTAAGCATGCGGTGCTAACCGGGTGGTAATCAGCATTGTACGCACGTAAACCATTAATGCCCGGTTAATGCATGAGACCTTAGTGCTAAGTCAGTGGGTGGCGGTAAGGTCTCTGGTCCAAAATGGACATACGCCAATTTTTATTTTGCCGCCTGTCCGTTTTTGGCCCCCCAAAAAAGCCTTTTCTGCAGGCGCGCTGAAAAATGGACTTGCGAGCATTCCAATGCACGCATCTACACCAGCGCAGGCCATTTTTCAGCACACCTTACTAAAAGGACCCCTCAGCATCTCTTCAGGACTAGCTAGCTGGGAGTTATGTGTGACTCAAAGCAGATGTAAATGCCAATGTGGAAATTCTTTTGAGCGTATATTGTACTACCAGTCTAAAATATGCAATACATTTTGAGGGCTTGTCCAAATCATGATCAGAACATGCCTCCTTTAAATTTCTGTGTGCTGTCTTATATAAATCACTATTTATATGTATAGCCCAATTTATACTTGTAAATCCGTTAATGGCACTTAAGCTTTCTCACGTTCCATCCTAAATATGCTGGATTGCAAGTCATGCTCCCACTACGAAGCAAATCTCTACAACTCAATATCCCCATGTTAGTAAAAAAAGCTGAAATTAGGAGAAGCCACAGGCCACATGTCTCTTAAACTTTAGCTGTTGACATGACTAGTGGATTTGGCAAAATTGAGATCACTCTCTACAGCCAAGGCTGTAATCCAATAGAATTTCAAGAATAAAGATTTATATATAACAATGTTGATTTAAGAATCATTGAGTGGTTACTTGGGTGCTGTACAATGTAGTCAGGTAAACAGTGTCGTAGACCAGCTCCTTCACTTAACAGAGAGACTTTTCCCCTGAACGAATGGGCTCTTCAGACAGGTACAGTTCTGCTGGCAATCTTCAACTTACTTGAACCTAAATCCTGAAAACAAGTTCATTCCAAACTTTGGAACTGCGGTTCCAATAATGCCAACTCAATTCAACAACAAACCCAGGGAGCCCTCAACAATTTCTTTTTAGGTATTTTTATTGATTTTACAAACAGCCAGCACATGAACAGCATCACACACCATGAAAAAGAAACAGATCCACAGTGGTTGCAATTAAGCAGTCTCTTTTCAATCTTGCAATAAACATTGATCCAATAGATTCCACCTCCGCACACATTTTTGAATAGAATCATATTTTTTGGCCGTAACCGCTTTGTAATTACATGTCGGTAGAACTGTATTCCACCATAAAGAAATGGACAATGTTAAGTTATCCTTTAACCTTTCTATTATTTGGGATTCCGCCAGGTACTTGTGACGTGGATTAGCCAATGTTGGAAGCAGAATACTGGGCTAGATGTACTATTGGTCTGACCCAATATGGCTGTTATTATATTCTTATGTAAATTGCAAATTATCTGATACATACCCAATGACAATAAAAGGTCTGAAAGGTATGTTTTTCTCTAACAAGCTTGGCCTGAATCACAAGTGACTACCAAGGAGCTCATTTTCAAAACACTTAGCCTTACAAAGTTCCATAGTAACCTATGGAACTTTGTAAGACTAAGTGCTGTGAAAATAGGCCTCCAAGTCATTTATTCTGTAGAAGAGAAGTTCTGACAGTGATATCATCCCTCTAATTGTATAAAGTTGTACACACAATTTGATTCTTAGGCCCCGATGCTCAGAAGAAAACATGAGCTGTAGAGGTCATTAGTGCTGGACTAGCGTTTATGTTCAGAAGGTCTTGATCGTGGCAAACAAGAGCTCATCAGCAATCAGCGCTACTCGCATGCAGATGTAGGAAAAAGGATTAAAACGAGGCCATTTCACATTCCCTCCGATTGCACAGAAAACAACGCTTATATGCACAGGTTATAAAATACTATCATTTACACGCCTAACTGACAGTAGTTAGTTGCGAGCATTTCCACCAGCCATTGAGTAGCATAGGTGCTTGCACCTACAGTGGAATTATGTTAGTATTCTATAATGGCAATTACACATATAATTACCTATATAGAATTTGCCCTCCACGTGCAGCATTCCAGCAGCAAGGTTTAGGTGAGCTGTAGAGAATTAGCCACATCTAACTAATTTTGTCCCAAATGCCTGAATAGTATGATTGTAGATTGCAACAGTAAAACAACACGTGAATAAGTTCATATTTCAGTCTGGTAAAACCAGCAATGATTGACTGCACTGAGCGAGAAATTTACCATTTTCAGCGAGATCATAAGAGTCCTGTCTTATTAAAAAAGAGGGATGGTGAGGGAGGCCCATTTCAAAACAAGATTTATTTTACTGCAAAAATGTTCCCATTGTTTAAGTGTAAGAGTCCCTCCTAGATCCAATTCCCATGTTCATTCAATTCCTCTAATAAATTCCTGGGGATTAGAAGTCAAAAGTTTGTTGACTTGGGAGACAGCTTTAGGTAGACGTGCCAACCTTTTCATTATTTCTTCTATCTCTCATACATCAGATAGATTGGTCATGTTTAATTTCAAACTCTGGATAGAGTGTTTCAGCTGGTAATAAAAGTAAAATTGATTGTCTGCCAGACCATATTAGTTTGTAGTTCAAAACAAGTTTTGAACCTGGAGTCAACAATCAATTGAACAAGCCTCCAAAAGTTCTTCGACTCAAATGAACTGGATGATTCTGAATAAGAATTTTAGGGTTGTTCCATATGAGACTGATTCTCTATCCCATAGAATACCCATCTGTTATATTCCTTTACAGTTCCTTAAATGCTTTATGAGAGGCCAGTACAGTTGGCGGGAATTTATTATAACCTCCCAGAATCACTGCTGGTAGTAAATTGAGAGGGATAGGATATAGTAAATCTTCTTCAAATGCACAGCATGTGAACCATTATTTGTTCCAGGATGCGTGAACCAAAAGCACTATTACATCAATGGCAGGCAGCATGTTATTTACGGAAATCTGGAGAATTGAATGTGCCATGTCGTTTAAAGAGTTTCAATTTCCAAAAGAAATGTGTGGGGTCTTTTTCCTCCATTAAAACTTAGCAAGCCTTCTTTCCATCTGTTGATACGATGAATCCAAAAACATTTCATAATGGCCCTCATTTTACAATTGAGACAGGCATAAATGGCACTTAAACATTTATCTTGCATAAACGTCTATGTCCATATATTACAAAGCTGGAATATGCACATCTCAAACCCAAGTGCATGCAAAAGGCAAGGGGACATAGTCTGGGTGTGTTTTGGGTGGGACTCTACTTTTAGATAGTTTTTCATCATTATCTCTCGAGGAGAAAACTTTTAAATGGAATGGATCATTGAAAAGAGTTCTAGATGAGCTAGCATTATTTCAGAAAACCTCTAAACTTAAAAAGGGAATTTCAAACTTGAAATATTAACACAAAACCCCTAAGAAGTTTGAAAATATCTTTGTATCTCACCCTCCTGTAACCTTTGGATTTCAACCAGGAAATCTCTAGGTGAATTTTGAACAAATGGAACCTCAAAAACCTACCGATAGGGAAAATACCAACAGTATACGATGTCCACTATCAATATTGGGAGTGAGGTACTATCATAGGTCCCTGCCTGGAAAAAAGGAAAAAAGAATCATCTGCAAAAACTCGTACTATAGAGACAATCAGATGATTTAAAAACCCTTTTTTCCCCAAAAGAAGGACAGATGAGTGACAAAATAAAACATAAAGACGAAGAACATGAACCCCATACAACACTACAAAAATCAACAAATATCAGAACAAAACAATGGCACTGGTCCTAAGAGACCTGGAGCAAAAAGGATTCCCCTAAGCAAAACACACCCCTTTAAAAAAGGCTTGCACTTATATTAGACCAAAAAAACGCTGAGCCTGTAAATCTAGTAATACTTAAAGCTGAAGTTCAAATTGAAGCTGGCAGGCCCGCTATCGCTTCTCTTGGGGTAGATGCCGCAGAAGTTTTCAATTGCTCCTTAAAGTCTCCGCCATCCAGTCCATTCCAAGGTGCTGAACTTTCCAATATCGAGCAAGTATCTCCCTCAACAAGAGCCCCTTGTTTCGCCCATCTGTTGGCTGCTTCAGGAAAGGAATTACTTTTTATTTACAATCATACGTCTTCTCCATTGTTTGAAAAGAGCCTATCTTCCCCACCCCCTCTTTGTTTTTCCCTTACTTTGTTTCATGGGGATTAAGTGCACCTCCCACATCTTGTGTGTTTTTTCTTTGATTCTTAAAATGGCAGCAGTTTGCAGAGATCTGTTAGAATATTTCAAAACACAAGGAATCACCCCAGACTTTCCTTTGTCTTTATTCTGATCATTCTGTTGTAACAACACCTCTCGATGATTGTACAATGCTCGTTTATAAGATTGTTTAATAAGTTTGTCTGGATATCCTCTCTAAATTTACCTTTTAGTTTAATAGCAGATTCTTGATATTGATCTGATGTATCGCAGATCCTCCGATACCGAAGGAACTGGGAAAAAGACTACATTTCAAATGATGAGGATGCATGCTGTCGTACATCAACAGGGAATTTCTGTCTGTAGGTTTAGTGAAGACATCAGTTCTTAAAACCCCCATTTCTTTTTTCACCAATACATCCAAAAACTTGATGTGAACTGAATGATATTTACATTCAAACTTAATATTCGCATGGCAACTGTTCAACGATTGAACAAAACCCAAAAGTTTGTCTTCCGTGCCGTGCCATAATGCAAACACATTGTCGATGTACCAACCCCAATAAAGCACCTTACCAAAATCAGGAGGTCTGTATCGGGAGGGTTTTGAGGTTCCATTTGTTCAAAATTCATCTAGGGATTTCCTGGTTGAAATCCAAAGGTTACAGGAGGGTGAGATACAAAGATACTTTCAAACTTCTTAGGGGTTTTGTGTTAATATTTCAAGTTTGAAATTCCCTTCTTAAGTTTAGAGGTTTTCTGAAATAATGCTAGCTCATCTAGAACTCTTTTCAATGATTCATTCCATTTAAAAGTTTTCTCCTCGAGAGATAATGATGAAAAACTATCTAAAAGTAGAGTCCCACCCAAAACACACCCAGACTATGTCCCCTTGCCTTTTGCATGCACTTGGGTTTGAGATGTGCATATTCCAGCTTTGTAATATATGGACATAGACGTTTATGCAAGATAAATGTTTAAGTGCCATTTATGCCTGTCTCAATTACGACAGGAGGGTGAGATACAAAGATATTTTCAAACTTCTTAGGAGTTTTGTGTCTAGCACTATTTCATACATCAACTATCAATCCTAAGAAAAAAAGAACCCTGGTTTAATTTGAATCTTGTATTAATGAGACATCAAATGTGCCATCATGAAAGGCAAAGGAGTAAAACAAAACTTTAGAAAAACTTTTTAATCTATCAGGATCCCACTAGAGCCTGTACAACAGCAGGTATCTACATGCTAAAGGGAATATTTTAAAATCATACAAACCTCAAAGAACTCGGCCAAGCTTTATACCCTTCTAAAATCTCTCACTGTCCCTACTACTGACCATTTTAGTAGTTGCCCTCTGGACCATCTCCATCTTTCTGAAAGTGCTGTCTTCAGAATTGTGCACTGTACTTTAAATGGAGCCTCACCAGAGACTTATACAAAGGCACTAGCACCTCATTTTTCCTGCTGGCCATTCCTCTCCCTATACACCTTAGCATCCTTCTGGCTTTTGCCATGACCTTTTCTACCTATTTGGCTACCTTAAGATAAAATGCAATCACCCCCATGTCCCACTTTTCTTTCATGCACTTCACCCCCTATATTATACTGATCTCTTGCACTTTTTCAGCCCAATGACCCTGTATTTTTTAGCATTAAATCTTAGCTGCCAAACTCTAGACCATTCTTCAAGTTTTGCTAGATCATTCCTCATGTTATCCACACCATCTGCAATTTACACGCATCACTTTACAGAATATGCTTAGACAGCTGTGCATGTAAATTCTACTTAATGCCAATAAGTGTCAATAATTGTTT
Organism: Microcaecilia unicolor; assembly: GCF_901765095.1. Classification (NCBI taxonomy): domain Eukaryota; kingdom Metazoa; phylum Chordata; class Amphibia; order Gymnophiona; family Siphonopidae; genus Microcaecilia; species Microcaecilia unicolor. Next base: position 193,886,353 of record NC_044039.1, on the reverse strand, counting down.
AAGTGGTAATTATCAGCGCTGATTGGCTTGTTAGTTATCCAGAATATGACTGGATTTGCATGCGCAACTTAAGTTGTGCTACATAGAATCCAGGGGTTAAGGTCAATCTTCACAAATTAATTTCCATGCCAAGGTGCAAAAATTTGGAATGAGCTTCCTGGGGAAATTAAATATTTGCTTTCTTATCTATCCTTTAGGAAAGCTTTGAAGACATTTTATGTTGAAAAGTATATTCCATAATGTGTATTTCCCTCAACTGAATAGGTCAGCTTTCTTTGTTAACCACTTTGAATCCTTTGGGAAAGTTGGCAGTATATAAATCTCTAATAGAATAGAGTAGAGAGTAGAATAGAGAATGGCTGAAAGCACCCATCTCTGCAATCAGAAGAGCCTAGGAACAAATGTTCTACAGTGCTCTAAGGCAGGTCATGTAAACCAATGACAAGCCCCTAAAATCGGAGATCTAGAAACCTCAGTATATTAGTGCTGGATGCAGTAGGAGAATAACAGACCAGGAAAACAAAACCTCCTACCGTTCATTAACTGCCAACTGTGGATCTATGAAAATGGGAAAAGTGGATGAGAATCTCAGTGCTAAACTATCCCCTACCAGGAACAACAAGTTCCAAACAAGGGCCTAGAGCAAACTAATCATAGGTTCCAAAGAGCCGCTCGACAAAAATATAACAAAAACCTGTAAGGAATGAAATGGCAATGTCAATGTTGACAAGTGCAAAGTGATGCATGTGGGTAAGACGAACCCAAATTACAGCTATGTCATGCAAGGTTCCGTGTTAGGAGTCATGGACCTAGAAAGGGATCTGGGAGTCATCGTTGATAAGACGTTAAAAACTTCTGCTCAGTGTGCTGCGGCGGCTAAGAAAGCGCACAGAATGTTGAGTATTATTAGAAAAGGGATGGAAAACAAACACAAGGATGTTATAATGCCGTTGTATCGCTCCATGGTGCGACCGCACCTCGAGTATTGTGTCCAATTCTGGTCCACGCTTCTCAAAAAAGATATAAAGGAATTAGAGAAGGTGCAGAGAAGGGCGACGAAAATGATAAAGGGAATGGAACGACTTCCCTATGAGGAAAGGCTGAGAAGGTTAGGGCTCTTCAGCATGGAGAAAAGGCGGCTGAGGGGTGATATGATAGAAGTCTACAAGATAATGAGCGGATTAGAGCGGACAGATGTGAAGCGTTTGTTTACACTTTCAAACAACAACAAAACCAGGGGACACAAGATGAAGCTAGAATATGGTAGATTTAAAACAAATAGGAGAAAGTTTTTCTTTACTCAGCATGTAGTTAGACTCTGGAACTCGTTGCCAGAGAATGTAGTGACAGCAGCTGGCCTTACGCAATTTAAAGGGGGTTTGGACAGATTCCTGAGGGAAAAGTCCATTGAACATTATTAATTTTTTATTTTTTTTGGGGGGGGGGGGGGGTTGCCGGGTTCTTGAAGCCTGGATTGGCCGCTCTCAGAGACAGGATGCTGGGCTTGATGGACCCTTGGCATTTTCCCAGTATGGCGGTACTTATGTACTTGTGTACATATGAGAAAAAAGCATAGAGCAGAAAACAGCTCCAGGAGGTTTTGTTTTTCTAGATCTAGAAACCTCTCAGAACTTTCACTATACTTTGAGTATCAATCTGATTGTAGGAAGCATAACTCTAAAGTCTTTTTTTTTTTGTTACATTTGTACCCCGCGCTTTCCCACTCGGCAGGCTCAATGCAACTTACATGGGGCAATGGAGGGTTAAGTGACTTGCCCAGAGTCACAAGGAGCTACCTGTGCCTGAGGTGGGAATCAAACTCAGTTCCTCAGTTCCCCAGGACCAAAGTCCACCACCTAACAACTAGGCCACTCCTCCACTGTTGCTACTATTTCAGATTCTACATGGAATGTTGCTATTCCACTAGAAGTCGGCCCTTGCAGATCACCAATGTGGCCGCGCAGGCTTCTGCTTCTGTGAGTCTGACGTCCTGCACGTACGTGCAGGACGTCAGACTCACAGAAACAGAAGCCTGCGCAGCCTTCTACATGGAATGTTGCTAGTGGAATAGCAACATTCCATGTAGAATCTCCAATAGTATCTATTTTATTTTTGTTACATTTGTATCCCGTGGTTTCCCACTCATGGCAGGCTCAATGCTACTTACATGGGGCAATGGAGGGTTAAGTGACTTGCCCAGAGTCACAAGGAGCTGCCTGTGCCTGAAGTGGGAATCGAACTCAGTTCCTCAGTTCCCCAGGACCAAAGTCCACCACCCTAACCACTAGGCCACTCCTCCACGCCAATCTATTTAAGAAACTGGCAAATATTTTATACCAAGAAGTTATACTACAGCGCTCCAATACACAGGTTTACAAAACTCATTCTATTTTGCTTCAAATGCACAGGTGTTTTGATTTTATGTGTACAGAAGCTTCCAATTAACCCCACTTAGCATCTGCTCAGTAGTTTAATTGCCTGCTGTCATGTTCATGTAGTATCAGTTCATGCAAATGAACTCAATTTTCTGCTCAGAAGCCAAAACCCACTAGGAGCTACACAGTGCATACGACAGGCTAAAACCAAAACTAAAATAAATGACTCACAAAGTAATTAATTGTAATTACATAAGCTAATCGCACTTGGAATGTTTCCAGCATTTGATGGATATACCTACTTCTAAGATTTTACAGATGTGCAAACAGAAGAAATTAACTACATGAAATGTAACTGGGACATAGCTTCCTGTTGCTCTAAAAGATCTAAGTAAAAAGATACCAGGGATGACAGAGGTACCTTTTGGGAAGTGGGGGGGGGAAGAAGCCTGTTAAAAGGCAAGAACAATAGTAGCCTAATGGCGTAGTGTAATATTTAGAGCAGCAGGTTGAAAACCAGGGAAGCCAAGGGTTACATTCCACTGCTGCTCCTTGAGATCTTGAGCAAGACATTAATCCTCAGATTCTATATAGCGCACTTAACGTTTTGAGCCAAAATCTAAGCATATTCCATAACAACACATGTAACTTAAGTAGCTTAACATGCTAATCAGCATCGATAGCATTTAACAAGCAATAATGAGCACTAATTGGCAATAATTAGAATTTATGCACACAACTCGATAAGCGTATTTAGTAATGTACTGTGCCTAAATTCAAATGTGCGCAGTTCAAAAGGGGTTCTGGGCGGGGAAGTGGGAATTTCGTGAGCGTTCTGAAACTGACGGGCATAGTTATAGAATATGGCCCAGTGTGAGTAAATCTATGCACAGGGCATTACGCCACATTTTTGTTGGTGCAAATGAATGCGCCTACAGTACCTTTAGGCGCTGTGATATCAACTAAGCATATTCTATAAACCACGCCTAAATCTAGGCATTGCTTACAGAATATGCTTACGAGGAAATGTTTAGTGAGCAGATGTTTTAGGTGCCTTATATAGAATCTGGCCCTTAGTGCATAACCATTAATAAGAAAAGTAGAAAAATTAGCCATTTTTCTCCAGCGGTAAAAATGGCTTTAGCACATGGGAATTACCCGCCTAAGGATGCACTAAGGTCACTTTTTACCACAGTTTGGTAAAAGGGATGCTTAGACTGAAAGCCCTCCAGGGACATGGAAATATCTAGTATACCAGAATGCAACTCATCTTGAGCTAATTCTGAAAACTTGTGAGTGAAATCCAAATCTAATCCATGTGAAATTCCAATAACTTTCCTTTCACTCTTTCCCTACGCATTATTTTTTATGTTTATTAGAGGACTTGCTATAGCTCCTTTCACAGTCAACCAGCAAAGTGACTTAAAAGTAAAATAAAATGGATTAAAAACAGAGAACTCAATTATGCAACAGAACAGTATTGCAGGAGTAAAAGGCTGAAATAAATGAGAGATAACAAGCACATAAGACAAAAGACAGAAATAGGTGAAAGAGTCTGCCCCCACTCAATTTCCCCCTCCCCGCAACTCAAGCCTCCAGGTTGACAACTGCAAACAAAAAATGTTATATATGGCACAGGAAGACCAGGAGCTCTGATTCTGGCACTGAAAAGTGTGGCTCCCTGCGAAGAGACGTAACTGTGCGCACTGAGGCACATTCCTCCACATACAGAGGTATATATGCATGCTTTGCACGTGGAGAAAATGTGCTGCTGTTGCTGCGGACATTTTCTCAATACAGGGACCAGTAACACCATTACAAGTTGTGCTTAGTGTATTTCCGATTAGCAGAGAGGTTTATCTCAAAACATCTATGACGTTCGCAGTGTGTCTTCTTACTAAACGTTTTTTTACTTCTTCCATTATGGACTTACTTTTTTGAACGTTTTTCCATAAATGTTTTTCTTGCCATTTGGATGTCATATTTTTTTTTGTTACATTTGTACCCCGCGCTTTCCCACTCATGGCAGGCTCAGTGCGGCTTACATGGGGGCAATGGAGGGTTAAGTGACTTGCCCAGAGTCACAAGGAAGCTGCCTGTGCCTGAAGTGGGAATCGAACTCAGTTCCTCAGTTCCCCAGGACCAAAGTCCACCACCCTAACCACTAGGCCACTCCTCCACTGTTGCTACTATTGGAGATTCTACATGGAATGTTGCTATTCCACTAGAAGTCGGCCCTTGCAGATCACCAATGTGGCCGCGCAGGCTTCTGCTTCTGTAAGTCTGACGTCCTGCACGTACGTGCAGGACGTCAGACTCACAGAAGCAGAAGCCTGCGCAGCCTTCTACATGGAATGTTGCTAGTGGAATAGCAACATTCCATGTAGAATCTCCAATAGTATCTATTTTATTTTTGTTACATTTGTACCCCGTGCTTTCCCACTCATGGCAGGCTCAATGCAGCTTACATGGGGCAATGGAGGGTTAAGTGACTTGCCCAGAGTCACAAGGAGCTGCCTGTGCCTGAAGTGGGAATTGAACTCAGTTCCTCAGTTCCCCAGGACCAAAGTCCACCACCCTAACCACTAGGCCACTCCATTGAAAATCAAACTCAGGTATAAAGTATCACATACCACGTAAAATGAGTTCATCTTGTTGAGCAGATTGGATGGACCATACAGGTCTTTATCTGCCATCATTTACTAAGTTACTATGTAAAATGCCCCTTCACACCTCAACTGCAGCCATCAGTTGCTTATTTCTGGGATAAGCAGAATAAAATGTATTGAACTTTTTCGGGATGTTACCAGGTACTTGTGACCTGGATTGGCCACTGTTGGCAACAGGATGCTGAGCTTGATGTACCTTTAGTCTGTCCCAGTGTAGCAATACTTATGTAGTGTATCTCACTCTTAAAGAGGTCTTATCCAAATACTTGTTGGAATAAATATGTTTTAAGGGATTTTTTTAAACATTTCTCATGTGAACCTTCCAGTTGAAGAGATAGAGGGAGCTCTTTCCACTGTGTAGGACCTGTAACATTAAATACAGAATCATGATATGTGTCCAAAAAGGCTTGGCAAAATGAAGGGATTGTCAGAAGGTTTTGTTGATATGAACAAAGTGCACATGGAGTGGAATACGGAATCAAGTAGCAAAACAGGAAACACTGAAGTCCAGTATGTTGAATATTGTGGAGTAAGTATTTTTTAATTAATATGTGATTCAACGGGTTACCAATGTTCAACCTTCAGTAATGGGGTGACATGCTGAGACCAGGTGCTTTGGCTTTGCTGGAACTTACCCAGAATTCTTGGTATGAAAAGGGTTAAAGGATAATCACAGAGAAATGACGAAGTCCATGGTATTGCCATCCATAGCTAGATGTAGGGGGAAGGAGGAGTGGAACAGTAGAAGGAAAGCTTTGCATTCTTCTTACTGGCAAAAAGGTTTAGCTGAGGCATTCCCTACTCCTAAACAGTGCGTTTTTTCTAACGTAAAAGGTGCCGGTACTCAAATGCCAGGCCATCCTTCAGGGGTGAGGTGATCACTGAGGGACCCACCCCACAATGATCAGGCCCCTTGCAACCAGTCACAGAATCTATGACAAGGCAGAATTGATGTGTAGGGCCTGAGTTCTTTCACATAAACTTGGGGACCATGGGTCAATTTTAGTAGACAATGAAAAAGGTCAAGTACCCCCACAAAAAAAGCCCTGCTCCTAAAAGATGGAACATATACAGTCATATCGAAAGACCATTCATGAGAACGAAGCACTCTGATGTGTTTGTTCACTAACTGATTCTTTGGTCTGAGTATATAATTGGTCCGGGTATATAAGTGGCCTGTATCTGGATGTGGTTGGCTATTGCAAAATCCCAGATTCTGGCTACTTCTCCACAAGGTATAAAGAGCTTGTGCTTTTCCCACCTTCTCCAGCAACGAATTTCAGAGCTTGAGAACATAAGAACATAATCGTTGCCATACTGGGACAGACCGAAGGTCCATCAAGTCCAGTATCCTATTTCCAACAGTGGCCAATCCAGGTTAAAAGTACCTGCGTTGAGTGAAAAAAAAATATTTTCTCGAATTTGTTTTAAATTTATTCCGGATTTATATAGAAATACAAATTTAATTTGGGTAAATGTTAGTGCTGTCCATGCCACATATATGGCAGCGTTAATTATATTCACAAAACAAACTTGCAGAATAAACAGGAGGAAGAGAAGAAGGAAAAAGACCATTTAATGTTAATTTTAAAGCACATAAGAGAGAATGGTCTCATAACCGTGATAGTTGAATTGAGCCTTTGTTTAGTTTACAATCTTATGTCTGGACTTTGTTTGCAATACTGCTCTGATGCCAGTCAGATCAAAATTTACACACAGACATACACAAACAAACATACACACGCACACACACACACACAGCTCTAGACTATTGTGAACCTATTGCACAACATGTTGGCTCCTTCTCTTTGTCTTTGTACTCTTGTGGGGTCATTCTCAGACTTCACCGTGGCAGTGTTCCCACTCATGGCCCGCCTCCAAATACTTAGTGTTTGCTACATTTGTATTTTGTGTGTGTTTTTTAAAAGGAAAAGAGCACACCCCTGACTGAGAGCTGGAAAGGGGGCGACCATAACATGTTGCTGGCCCTGGCTCCCTTCCACCAACTTCCTAGTAGAGGAAAAATCACTAGGAAACAATCCCACTGGAATAACAAATGAGACGTAGGTTAGTGATAAAGGCTTTCAGTAGGTAGCAGGGAATAAGAGAAAGATAAGTCAGTGGATCATATGTGTGTCAAGATAGATAGATAGATAGATAGATAGATAGATAGATAGATAGATAGATAGATAGATAGATAGATAGATAGATAGATAGATAGATAGATAGATAGATACACAAAATGTATAGAGTCACCTAAAGGCACCATTTGATAATCAGAACTAGAGCCTGTAGGAGATAAATAAGATCCTCCTGTTTGCAGAGAGTGGGGTCCAGATATGTTGAGGAAGAGGGCCTCAGCAGGAGATCAGATCTTTGGATTAAGAGATCGGGACTGTGGAGGATGAGAATCAATGGGGAGAATTGGAACCAGAAGAAAAATGTGGAAGAGGTTCATATTGTTAGGGACGATGACCTAGGAGAGGGCCTCCTCAAAGTTTATAGCTCCATCCAAGTAGGAAGGGGTATATAGAGGAGACCTTTAGGAACATAGTAGAGACATGCCACCTCCAGTCTGACAGTTTCAATGATGTCATGGAGGAGAAAGGTTACCTGAATGGACAGAAAGTCAACCTGTAGCCAGAAGCTGCCCTCTAGTTGATGCAATATCATCTAGCACCCAGGATGTGTCTCCAGAGGCATATGCCCAGAAGGGAAGAGTTAGAATGACCATTGTAACTGGCAATTCAGTTTTAGGCATGTAGATAGTAGGGATGGGCAGTTAGAAACTTTCCGTTTCATAGCATTTACCATGTCATTTCCAGGAATGTTCATTTTACTTAATTTATTGTTTTCGTTTAGCCATTTTTTCATCATGGGAGCAAAGTCATTGAGTGTGCACTCTTTTGAAAGAGAGCACACTAAGTTCAAAGACAGTGTGCTCTTCCTGAAAGAGTACCCACTATCCCCCCGGATTCTTTATATGGTGTCTAGATTTGCGTACTCAAATTTGTGCATGCGCCCAAGATGTGTGCACAAATTAATTGAGTAACAAGCCCTTAACTATCAAATATTGGCTGCCAACCACCAATTACTAACATTGATTGGCACTTATTAAAATTTGCATGCATATCTGGCTGTGCTATTCTATAAGGCTTGATGCCTAACTCTACTAGTGTGTAACTCAAAATGGGGCTTATCAAGGCGTTCTGAAAAGTTGCAAGTGTATTTATAGAATATGGCCTCAGCGCGCCTTGAGGAGACATGATTTAGGGCAGTGATTTCCAAACCTTCCTGGGGGAACCCCAGCTAGTCAGGCTTTCTGGAGAAATTGGAATGCAGTGGAAGCAATGCATGCAAATCAATCTCATGAATATTCATTGCAGAAATCCAGAAAACCTGACTGGCTGGGGTTCCCCCAGAACATGTTTGGGAACCACTGACTTAAGGATTGAAACCAGAGTCTTTCTACATAGCAGTTTCTGGCACTGAACTGCCCCCCCCCCCCCCCCCCCACCTTGCCCTGGTGCTTCCTTAATAGAGAACAGACCATCATGCAGCTGCATCCCTTCCCCCAGCCAGGGCAAGATTAATCCTTTGGTGGCCCATAGACAGACAAGCATATTAAGTCATTGTCATAATAAAAATATATTTTAAAACTCCTAAATAGGGCACCCCATTGAGTTCTGATTGCAGAGGAAAATCAACAGGTAAAAAGTGCTACTCGCTGACTTCTGCCAACTACCTGTAGAGAACAGTTTACAGGGGATGGTGGATAGGCAGGATTAGTTCTGGTTTCCCCCTGCCCCCCACACTTTTTTTTCTGGAGCCACTGAACTACACATCCAAGAGGGCCTCTCTGAAACAACTAGGCCCTAGGCATGTGCCTATTTTGTCTATGCCTTAATCCTGCCCTGCCCCTAGCTCCTTTCTGTCTCCGTAAAATCCGCCCCTTTCTTTCCAAGCACTCTACCAAAACCCTCATCCACACCCTTGTCACCTCTCATTTAGACTACTGCAATCTGCTTCTTGCTGGCCTCCCACTTAGTCACCTCTCCCCTCTCCAGTCGGTTCAAAACTCTGCTGCCCGTCTCATCTTCCGCCAGGGTCGCTTTACTCATACTACCCCTCTCCTTAAGACCCTTCACTGGCTCCCTATTCGTTTTCGCATCCTGTTCAAACTTCTTCTACTAACCTATAAATGTACTCACTCTGCTGCTCCCCAGTATCTCTCCACACTCGTCCTTCCCTACACCCCTTCCCGTGCACTCCGCTCCATGGATAAATCCTTCTTATCTGTTCCCTTCTCCACTACTGCCAACTCCAGACTTCGCGCCTTTTGTCTCGCTGCACCCTACGCCTGGAATAAACTTCCTGAGCCCCTACGTCTTGCCCCATCCTTGGCCACCTTTAAATCTAGACTGAAAGCCCACCTCTTTAACATTGCTTTTGACTCATAACCACTTGTAACCACTCGCCTCCACCTACCCTCCTCTCTTCCTTCCCGTTCACATTAATTGATTTGATTTGCTTACTTTATTTATTTTTTGTCTATTAGATTGTAAGCTCTTTGAGCAGGGACTGTCTTTCTTCTATGTTTGTGCAGCGCTGCGTACGCCTTGTAGCGCTATAGAAATGCTAAATAGTAGTAGTAGTAGTCCCTCATTTCCTTCATAATCTAGGGCCTCATTTATCACCCTTCTTCTAAGAAGCTGAAAAAGCCTGAAACCCTAGCAAGAAAAGAACAGTAATTATTCAAACTATTTCCATCTATGCCTCATTTAAACTATCTTTCCGTATCTTTTCCCCCTTTACCTTTCCTCTGTAACCTTCCCTTCATCTTTTTCCTCTCCCTCTCCAGCATTTTTTCTCCCCTTCTACTTTACTTTATCTATCTCTTTTCCTACTATTCTATCATCTCACAATAACAAGGGATTTACATTAAACAGCAAGTGAACTTTGGAGCTGCAGAGTTCATCAACACATATGCCCTTCAGCAAACCTTGGTGGCCTAACTAGCCTATTCTGAATAGTAAAGAAGGTAATTTTCAAAAGCATATTAGCACATATGTAAAGTAACCAAGCAAATTTGTGCGTGGTCAAGAGCAGGTATAAATCTCAGAACATAAATTCCCTGGGGTAATTTTCTAAATGGAAATATGTGCATACTTTTATTTCAAAAATTCACCGGAGAAAAGCATTCATGTACTATTTGCGCATGCACACAGTTATAAAACTACCGCTTATATTCATAAAGCAAATAGCATTGACATGCCATTGAACATAAAGATATGCTCTTATAATACTTTGGGGCTTTTTTACCAAACAGTGGTAAAAAGTGGCCTTAGCGTACCCTCACATGGGTCATTCCTGCACATTAAGGTCACTTTTACCACTCGGATACAATAGATGTGTGAGGGAGTCTATGGGACACTGCCCCTCTTCCTTGATAGCACTCCCTCACAGTGTCACAGCCACCTTAAAATTTGCAGTCCTGCCCAGGGTGAAGTGACATAGGAGGGGTGGAGTCAGGAGAGCATGGTCCAGGAAGTATAAAGGCTACGGTAATAGCTAGGTTACAGAGGCCCAGAGGGAAGCAGTGATGCCCCTTGGCATGTGCCTGTACCACTTATATATGACCTGCAACTGCTACAGTTAGGTAGGCCAGGCTCAGTGGTGTGCTGGAGCCGGCTCGCACCGGCTTGCAAGAGCCGTTTGTTAAATGTTTTGGCATCTTGCGAGCCGGTTGTTGTGGGAGTACGAGTCGGCTTGCCTCTCCTCCCCCCACCCTGCGAGCTGCAGGGTCCCAGACTCCCAGCGCCGGCTCACCTGCCTGCCTTCAGCTCCCTGATAGCCCTCCTTTCTTTCCTGCCGCCGCCCTGCCTTTAAATATTTTATTTTACCTCGAGTCGTGGCGTCGGCACTGAAAGCAGCAGGCTCGACTCACCTGTAGCCTTCCCTTCCCTCTCAGTGTCCTGCCTTCTTCTGATGTATTTCCTGTTTCCACGAGGGCAGGACACTGAGAGGGAAGGGAAGGCTACAAGCGAGGCGAGCCTGCTGCTTTCAGTGCCGGTGCCGCAACTCGAGGTAAAATAAAATATTTAAAGGCAGGGCGGCGGCAGGAAGGAAAGGAGGGCTATCAGGGAGCTGAGGGTAGGCAGGTGAGCCGGCACTAGGGGGTTGGAACTGGAATTCATCTCGGGGCCTGAAAAGGGGGGCAGACGGAGGCTGGGGCGAGTCACTGCGCATGGATGGGAGGGGAGGATAGGGGGCAAAGGAGAATCGCTGGACATGGAGGGGAGGGGAGAGCAATCGCTGGACATGGATGGAAGAAGAGGGCAGGTGAGAGAGGAGAATCATTGGACATGGATGGGAGGGCAGAGGAGAGAGGAGAATCGCTGGACATGGATGGGAGGGGAGGACAGGGGCAGAGGAGAATCACGTCCTCCGAGTCTGTTGACAAGGCTGTTTCCAATTACAATGCCACTCTTTCCTCCGTCCTAGACACCCTTGCACCATCTGTTTCCTGTCCCACAAGGCGCACTAATCCCCAGCCCTGGCTTAACCCTTGCACCCGTTATCTTCGCTCCTGCTCCCGATCGGCTGAACGCCTATGGAGGAAATCTAGCACCCATACTGACTTCATTCACTACAAATTCATGCTATCCTTCTTCCAGTCCTCCCTATTCCTCGCCAAACAGGACTACTACACTCATTTGACTAATTCCCTCAGCTCTAACCCTCGTCGTCTCTTCGCCACCCTCAACTCCCCTCCTCAAAGTGCCCTCCGCTCCCACCCCACCCCCCTCACTCTCTCCGCAATCACTGGCTGACTACTTCCGTGACAAGGTCCAGAAGATCAACCTCGAATTCACCACTAAACCTTCTCCTCCTCTTCATCCTATCATCCACTCCCTCAACCAATCAACCCAGGCCTCCTTCTCCTCTTTTCCTGATATCACCGAAGAGGAAACCGCCCATCTTCTCTCCTCCTCAAACTGCACCTCCTGTTCCTCAGACCCCATCCCCACCAACTTACTTATCACCATCTCTCCTACTATCACCCCCCCCCCCCATCTGTCATATCCTCAACCTCTCTCTCTCCATCGCAACTGTCCCTGACATCTTCAAGCATGCTGTTGTCACACCTCTCCTCAAAAAACCTTCACTTGGCCCTACCTGTCCCTCCAACTACCGCCCCATCTCCCTCCTACCCTTCCTCGCCGTTCACAGCCGTTGCATTGATTTTCTCGCCTCTCATACCATCCTCGATCCGCTTCAATCTGGCTTTCGCCCACTTCACTCGACAGAAACGGCACTATCCAAAGTCTGTAATGATCTGTTCCTCGCCAAATCCAAAGGTCATTACTCCATCCTCATTCTCCTCGACCTATCCGCAGCCTTTGACACTGTCAATCACAACTTACTTCTTGACACACTGTCCTCTTTTGGGTTCCAGGGCTCTGTCCTCTCCTGGTTCTCCTCTTATCTCTCCCATCGTACCTTCAGAGTACACTCTCATGGTTCTTCCTCCACCCCTATCCCGCTCTCTGTTGGAGTCCCTCAGGGTTCTGTCCTTGGACCCCTTCTTTTCTCTATCTACACCTCTTCCCTGGGCTCCCTGATCTCGTCTCATGGCTTCCAGTATCATCTTTATGCTGACGACACCCAGCTTTATCTCTCCACACCTGACATCACTGCGGAAACCCAGGCCAAAGTATCGGCCTGCTTATCCGACATTGCTGCCTGGATGTCCAACCGCCACCTGAAACATGGCCAAGACCGAACTTCTTGTCTTCCCACCCAAACCCACTTCTCCACTACCTCCACTCTCTATTTCGGTTGATAACACCCTCATCGTCCCCATCTCATCTGCCCGCAACCTCGGTGTCATCTTCGACTCCTCCCTCTCCTTCTCTGCGCATATCCAGCAGATAGCCAAGACCTGTCACTTCCTCCTCTATAACATTAGCAAAATCCGCCCTTTCCTCTCTGAGCACACCACCCGAACTCTCATCCACTCTCTCATTACCTCTCGCCTTGACTACTGCAACCTACTCCTCACTGGTCTCCCACTTAGCCACATATCCCCCCTTCAGTCCATTCAGAACTCTGCTGCACGTCTTATCTTCCGCCTGAACCGATCCACTCATATCACCCCTCTCCTGAAGTCACTTCATTGGCTTCCGATCAGGTACCGCATTCAATTCAAGCTTCTGCTACTAACCTACAAATGTACTCGATCTGCAGCCACTCCTTACCTCTCAACCTTCATCTCCCCTTACGTTCCTACCCGTAACCTCCGCTCTCAAGACAAATCCCTCCTCTCAGTACCCTTCTCCACCACCGCCAACTCCAGGCTCTGCCCTTTCTGCC